>NC_089843.1:129626534-129952534 GCF_035609145.1 Eleutherodactylus coqui | reverse complement strand
GCAAAATAAGAAGGTGTTGCATTTTAGGATGCGAAATGAAAATTTGAATAATGTATCTGACCTAAACCCGATAAACTTTGTGTACTACCGGAATGAGTGAACATGATGCCTTGACTTTTACCAAAAGTCTAGGACTAAAATCCTTTGAGGACTGCAAGAATAGAATCTCACCACATGAAGATTTTGTAGTCCAACTGCAAATAGGGGTTGCTGATGATTTTTGTCAGGGCTTAACTCTCCTTGAATGAGCCAAAGTACAGTAGCAAGCACAGCCACACGTGCAGATGAACCTGTCTCTACGTAAATAATGAAGCAAACATGGAGCACATGGTCTTACTGCCCACAGGAACCAATTTTATGTCCTAGACAATTTTCTTGATGGAAGCCAAATGGCACACTACACAAACGGAGCATCAGTCTTTCCCATAGTACAGTGGGCGCCAGTACAACTTGATGACAAGCCTATAAAGTTTGGACAGGACATCAGGTACTTAAAGATAGTCATTGAGAATGAGGCACAAGAATTAATCTCCTTCAAAACTTTTCATTGAAGTAAAATAAACTGGTCAACCCTGGAAAGGAGTCAAAGGTCTGTTTCGGTGACTGTGTAGGGGACAGCCTTTCAATGCAAATGACAGTCATTTATTTGCTTTAACCCAGAGCAATGATTGTTCATTAGTTGTTTGCCGAGATATCGTATATCTCCATGCAAATTCATTCACAAGTCACTGAAATATAAATGACTATGACCTTACATCAGATCAAACTAGATCAAAATTACTTTTGATCAAACAGCAACTATTTTTTTTTGTAAGCTGAAATGAAACAACTAGCAACTTATCACTCAACAGCCAGGTTTACACTGAACTATCACTAGAATTCTAACTTTCAAGGTAACTTTACAGGCTGTAGAGTGCAGTATTTTCGGGGGTGAAAGTCCAACAGAATCTTCCCTCTTCTGTTCCACCCAATTAATTGATGGTGGACTTTCTCTTTCGCCAACTGTCTCAGCCTGAGTCACAGTCCCAACAAATTTGGCCCCTCAACTGTTGTAGACTTCCTTTCAGTCAGACTACTAGCTGGCCTGCTCTGCTTCACCACTCAACCAAGTGGAAGGTGCTCATATCAAGGATCTATACCAAACAATGGCTCTGGGACCAGCTAACCTTCCTGGATTTTTACTACATCTAACTCCTCTCTCAACTTTCACAATGTCACCATCAACTGTGCACACCTTGGTCAATAACAATCACATCTGTTGTAATTGAATGATTATGTTCTACAAAGCCACCAATCACAGAACCGACACTTCCGGAACTACAAGACATGGCATTGCACTGAAAAATTATTTTAAAACCTGATTTCATGCTGCTTTTTATTTAGATGTATTAATTATATTGTAAATCTGTAGATAAGTTCTTAGTACAATTGCGATATACACTCATTGCAAAGAAAAAAAATCAAGGACCTATAAGAAGTTGTGAGAATTGAATGAAATACCTCTTGGATGCCCTGCCATGAGAGGAATACACATGACTGTAGGATGCCCTTAACATATCGCTGAGCTGCCATTGTCTCTCGTACCACTACTAGGGGGCGTCCGACTGTCATATAATATAGCACATTAGATCAACATACCATCAGTGGGGGTAGTGTGCCGCTTAACAGCAAAGGCAGGATTGAGGTGCTCACCCCTAGGTCTCCAGATACAAACACGCCTGTCGTCAGTACCCAAACTAAACCTGGATTAATTGCTGAAGACAACCCCGTTCCACTCCATAGCAGTCTAGTTTAGTCATTCACAACACCACTGCAAACGGAAGCGATGATGGGTGGGTGTCAAAGGCAGTAATGGGAACCATGAGACCAAATGTCTTTCAGCCAAGGGCTCTAAGGATGGTGCAGCCTGTCTCTGGATGGTGGACAACTAAACTCCTCTTTGCACTAATCTCCTTCACTATCCTCTTTTCAAGCCTTAACACTTTCTTCCAAAGCCCAGGCCCAACACACTCCATCCACATCAGCCCCTCCCTCCTCTCCTCACCTATGTATGGCTCCCATGCACTGTTCAACTTCCTAAGACACCTTCAACCCCCCAATACTGCAAAGAAACACCTTAGCCACCCACACAAATCCCCTAACCATGCGCTCGCCCTTGCTACCCTGCTACTCCTAGCTGCAGGGGACATATATCCCAACCCAGGCCCACCCCGTACTGTTCTCTACCAAAATGCCCCCCCCCCTGCCCCATTCAAATGCGCCCTATGGAACTCCCAATCTGCATGTAACAAACTCCCAACTATCCATGACCTTTTCACCAGTAAACACTTGAACGTGCTCGCCCTCATGGAAACCTGGATACAGCAGTCCGATTCTACCTCCCCCCGCTGCATTGTCCTATGATGGCCTGCAGTTCTCCCACAACCCCAGATCGGATGACAGACGCGGTAGAGGAGTAGGCATCATCCTCTCCCCAAACTGTACCTTCCAGGTCATTCCCTCAGCTCCCTCGCTTACCTTCCACTCCTTCAAAGTCCACACCCTGCGACTCTTCCGCCCACTGCCTTTGCATGTCACAGTTATTTACCGCCCCCCAGGTCCCACCCGCCTGTTCCTAGACCACTTTGCTGCCTGGCTCCCTCACTTCCTATCCTGTGAAATCCCAACCCTCATCCTTGGTGATTTCAACATCCCTACTAACGACTCTAGCTCATCTGCCTCCCGACTTTTAACACTTACCTCCTCCCTTGGCTTATCACTAATCTTTGACTCCCCCACTCATAGAGATGGTAACACTCTCGATTTAGTTTTCCTCCGTCTCTGCTCTGCTTCTCACTTTACTAACTCCCCCCTTCCACTCTCAGATCACAACCTTCTCTCTTCCTCCATCAGGTACCCTAGCATCTCTCCTGACCCTTCTATCTATCGCACCTCTAGGAACCTCCAGTCTGTCCGCACTAAACAGTTTGCCGGAACTATTCAGTCCTCCCTATCACCTATCTCTCGCCTCCCCTGCCCTAACCTGGCAGCTGAATACTACCACACCACCCTCAGCCGTGCCCTGGATGAAGCGGCACCGCTCATGACTCGAGCCGTCAAACGCAGACCACGGCAACCTTGGCTCACGTCCCAAACGCGCTTCATCCGGCGGTGCTCTAGGTGCGCCGAGCGGCTGTGGAGAAAGTCAAAGCTGCCGGCAGACTTCCTCCACTTCAAATTCATGCTTAAAACTTATAACCTAGCCCTTCACCATGCCAAACAAGTTTATTTCACCTCCCTTGTCTTCTCACTATCCCACAACCCCAAACAACTCTTTGAGATCTTTCACTCCCTCCTAAGCCCCAAAGAACAGGCCACTGTGACAGACCTGACTGCTGGAGAACTAGTTGCCTATTTCAAAGAAAAAATTGACAACATTTGAAAAGAAATCTCTGAAAGCTGCATGGTTAGCCCCAATCCCAGTTTCATCAGCACTGCATCCAGCACCTACTCACTATCTACGCTAGAACCAACGACAGAGGAAGAAGTCTCCAGGCTCCTTTCCGCTGCCCGCCCCACCACCTGCGCTAGCAACCCTCTCACCTCCTCCGGTCCCTTTCCCCAGCTCTCATTACTCACCTCACTACAATCTGCAACCTCTCCCTTACCTCTGGCACTTTTCCCTCCTCATTCAAACACTCCATTATATCCCCTCTCCTTAAAAAAACAACCCTGGACCCAACTGATGCTGCCAACTACCGACCTGTCTCAAACCTCCCTTTCATCTCCAAATTACTGGAACGCCTGGTCTACTCCCGCCTTACTCGCTTTCTCTCTGACAACTCGCTCCTTGACCCCCTCCAGTCTGGTTTCCGCTCTCTACACTCGACCGAAACTGCCCTTACAAAAGTAACAAATTACCTGATGACTGCAAAGTCGAGAGGTGATTACTCCCTACTAATCCTCCTTGACCTGTCTGCTGCATTTGACACTGTCGACCATAATCTCCTTCTCACTATGCTCCACTCTATTGGTCTAAAGGATACTGCTCTCTCCTGGTACTCTTCCTACCTCTCTGACCGCTCTTTCAGTGTTTCCTTTGCTGGTTCTATCTCTGCTCCACTTCCTCTCGCTGTTGCAGTGCCCCAGGGCTCTGTCCTTGGTCCCCTTCTCTTCTCTATCTATACTGCCCCAATTGGACGAACCATCCACAAATTTGGCCTCCAATACCATATCTACGCTGACGACACCCAACTATACACCTCCTCTCGTGAGATCTCTGGACCATTCCTCCAAAATATCACCGACTGTCTGTCCGCTCTCTCTAATACTATGTCCTCCCTTTTTCTCAAACTAAACCTCTCTAAAACTGACCTCCTTGTCTTTCCACCTTCTAACCGACCTCCCCTCAACATCTCCATTCCAGTGTCTGGCACCATCATAACCCCCAGACGGCATGCCTGATGCCTTGGGGTCACACTGGACTCTGATCTCTCCTTTGCCCCCCATATCCAATCTCTGGCCCAAACATGCCACATGCACCTCAGAAATATTGCTAAAATACGTCCGTTCCTAACCACGAACACGCTAAAGATGCTCGTGGTTGCCCTCATCCACTCCCGGCTTGACTACTGCAACTCGCTACTCATTGGCCTCCCCCGCACTAGACTCGCTCCACTCCAATCCATACTAAATGCAGCAGCTAGACTCATTTTTCTATCCAGTCGTTATTTAGACGCCTCTGCATTATGCCAGTCGCTGCATTGGCTGCCCATCCACTGCAGAACTAAATTTAAACTCCTCTACCTCACTCACAAAGCCCTGCATGGCGCCGCGCCACCATACATCGCCTCCCTCCTGTCCATACTCCACCCAGCCCGCTCACTCCGATCGGCTAACACACTCTGACTAAACACCCCTGTAATACGAACCTCACATGCTCGCCTACAGGACTTCACCAGAGCAGCACCCATCCTCTGGAATGCTCTACCCCAAGGCATCCGGACAATTCCCGATGCGCGAAATTTCAGACGTGCCTTAAAAATGCACCTCTTCAGGGAAGCATACCAAATCTCCTGACCTAGTCCCTCGCCCCTCCCTATGGTGCCCCACCCTGTTTGTCTTCTAATAAATGATCTGTACATGAAATTTCCTAATGCCTGTGTTCCCCAACCCCTGCACCTCCTGTACCACCCTCAACCCATTTGTGTCTAACCCAATGTACCTCACATTGTAATTGTTGCAATTGTTGTATTGTTTTGCATTTATCCATGCCTGAAAGCGCTGCGGAATAAGTTGGCGCTATACAAATAAAGATTATTATTATTATTATTAAACAGTTGGAGCTGCTTATGCTGATCAGATGATCAGAAAATCCTCTCTACTAGGCTTCCAAGAGGCATTCTCTTGCAGGATAATGCTCAGCTGCACACAGCAAGGCTGTCACAAAAATGCCTAAACAGCATTGCCACATTTCTATGGCCTGCCCGGTCATCAGAATGATCACTAATAGGATATGCATGGGACCATCTACGACACCAACTTTAATAGCCTACAAGTTTGCACAATCTGGAGGCTCAGTAACAGCAAATGTGGACCGATATGCTGCAGGATACCATACAGAACCTGTATACCTCCATGCCTGCCCGTATCGCACCTTTATCCAAACTAGAGGTGGTACAACAGGGTACTAGAGCCTCCATGCCCGCCCATTTCACATCTTGTATCCAAGCTAGAGGCAGTACAACAGGCTCCTAGAGCCTTCATGCCCACCTGTATCACATCTTGGCCAGCTGGGCGCTTTTATGCCACGGAAATACGCCCATGTGAACTGATGCATTGTAAACCAATTCATCAGAGGGGCAGCGTATATCGGCCAGGCATGAAAATGCGGCTGATATACACTCGTGTGAATCCAGCCTGAGGGTCATTATCCAGCCTTGGGACAATTATCGTGTTATGTCTAAATGCAAAGTCATCGTTTAGTATTTGTTTACTTTTTGTGTATTGCGCACTTTCAACCAGCATAAAAATCCTGGCTGGTTTGCTCACTTCTCACTGCGTGTAAACGCTCCCCACTCATCGCTTCACATAGAAGAACACAATGTACAACATGTGAATTACCTACATTCTATAACTTGCAGTAAGTGACGGATCCCAAACTGTCATTTGGTGTTTTGTAGTTAACTAACAGATCAGATGTTTCTAAAAATGCCATAGAGGAAAAATGATGCTTCCTTTAGATTCTCACAGAAATTGCTTTCTTCCATTTTCTGCCTTTGAGATAAATAAATCTAATGGCTATGTGTTAGACTGATTACTCTCAGATGTAATTAGTAAGAGTGCTCTGCATAATGGGGATTAATGGTTTTCATTAAAAGAAAAACAAGAAAAGATCAACACTTGTATAAAACACTGATGTTCAGTCGAGATGATTGAAGCAAACAACTTCATTTATCACAGGCTGCAGTAGACATGTCAGCTGATCCTTTGTACCTGCAGGGGGCGGTAAGGCTAGTCACATGTCCTGCAACATATGGCACACTATCAAATCGTTTGATCCAATTAGTAATGTGATAAAATCAATACAGCCATGAGTAGTGTTAAGGGGTCTCTCTTCCAGCTCCTCTGCAGTCCACTGTTTGTCATCCACAGATTATGTACAAAGTTTGTTAGTAAAGGCCCATTAGACCCAACGATTCTCACTCAAAAATCGCTCAAAGCCGTCTTTTGAGGGAGAATCATTGGGTCTAACTGCATAGACATCGTGCAGTTTTCGTTAATGAGTCGTTCATTGTTGTCTTTCAGCAAGCTGAAAGAGAATGATGAGCCTTATCAGCGCCGAGTTCTCAGCGGGATACCGCTGATGCTATTGTTGCAGCTGGTATTCCGCTTGGAGCACAGCCGGAAGAAGAAGAAGATAGCGCTTTAGCTGTGTTCTGCATACCCCGTTCGGAGCACTCAGCTGTATACCAGCTGTGCGCTCCATGAACACAGCAGGAGTATGCAGAAGACAGCTGTATGCAGAAGACAAGTGGCCCCACTTGTCTTCTGCATACCCTGCTCGGAGCGCTCAGCTGTATACCAGCTAAACGCTCGGAGAAGACATCAGCTGTATGCAGAAGATAGCGGTCTCGCTTGTCTTCCGTATATCGTGAGGCTTCATTTACACACTTATGCAAAATAAAGCGAATTTTGAGCGATCATCTTGCTGTGTAAATGCACACAATGATTATTGCTCAAAAGATGTCTTTTGAGTGATAATCATTGTGTGTAAATGGGCCTAAGGGTTCTTTCCCATGAGCGTATATCGGCTCGCCATTTTCACAGTCAATTGCTATACGCTATGATCTGATGCATTGGATTCCAGTGCATCAGATCACATGGCTGTATTCCTAAGACGTAAAAGCAACTGGCCGGGCAAATATAGCACGTTTTTACGTCGGGCCCAAAATATAGTCCTGGAACTATCTTTTGGGCCGGAGTACGTCGGCCGCTGTATGGGCTCCTATGGGAGCCAATGCCAGCGACCGGAGGAGGGAGGTGGGAGGGAGTTTAGCAGCGTGACTGCTAAACTCCCTCCCTCTTCTCTCCTCCCCTCCGTCTGCTTGCAATGGTAAAGGTCGAAGCTACGCTCCCGCCACCTCCCCACCCCTTGTCCACAGCCAGCAATGGGAGGAGGCGGGATGGGCCAGCACTTAGCTCTTCACCCGTCCCGCCTCCTCCTATTGCTGGCTGTGAACAAGGGGTGGGAGCTTAGCTTCGACCTCTCCCATTGCAAGCAGCTGGAGGGGAGGAGAGAGGAAATGAGCTGGCGAAGGCGAGAGACAGGGAAGGGGCAACGGCATGGCGGCCTCGGCGTATATGCATCGGGGCCCATGCCATCTAAACGGGCACACAAATGTTAAATTTGTGCGCCTGTTCACAAGTTTTTACCAGATCGTAGCATATATTAGCTGTCGTGAAAATGACGGCCGATGTATGCTCGTGGAAATAAAGCCTTAATAAGGAATTGCAATAGATCAATATCAGAATGGCTTGCTGGGAACAAGAAAAAACAACAGCAATACTCTGGCAAGGAAGAAGTTCCCCAGCCCAGCTTAAATAGGAGAGTAATCCCCTATTAACCCTGCAGCTAGGCTGAGAACATGGAGAATGGTTAAATCCAGCAGTGCTGATGTAAAGTAAAGGAGTTATTCATGCAGGAGGGACATGGCGATACCCGAATATGCCAGCAATAGCAGGAGGGTGGCAGACCCAGGCAGCCGACTGAACATCAGACAATCAATTCAGCGCTGGATAAACTAATTACAGCCATCAGATTGGTTCATTGAGCACTGCGTTAATTGGCTGAGCAGCGCTTGAGAACCATTTAAAGCAATCACTTCCTGGAGGTGGGATTTATGAATCCCATAACCAGGGAGTGATCTTCTGTGGGCAAATTAGAATTTTTATGGACACGGTGATACCAGATATGTTTTTCTGTTTTGATTTTTTTATGATAAATATGGAAAAAAGGGGGAAGGGGGTTAAAACTTAATATTTAAATTTTTGTAATAATAAAAAAAAAATCTTTAGATCACTTAAAGGGGTTTTGCCCCTTCTCTCTGTTTTCCTGCTGGAAGCAGACAGCTCCATACATTGTGCAGTGGCCCAAGTTGATACTGTATGCTGAATCCTATTCACTTCAATAGGCAGAAAGAAATGCATGGCAGTCTTGGAGGCTTTCACAAAGCCCTAGGCTGCCATGACACATGAATGTCTGCCTGCAATCTCATTACAGGTGAGCCATTTAGGATATTGAAATGCCATTCAGGACATTTAAATGCCACTTTCAGAATTGATAGTGGCATTTAGGTTAACAGCTGTGATCAAAGAAAGCCAATACCAGCTGTGTATAGAGTGGGCTCAGCTTCTGCACCTGCTCTATACACTCCCTATGCACATTCACCGCACATGTACAGCGGATGTTGCCAAGGGGCTGACAATTATTTCCCCCCAGTAACTCCATAAACAGCTTTGCTTGACTGACAGGTCATAGCCAGATGTGGTGCTCATACCTTAGATTGTCAGCTAGAAACTGTTGAAATCAGTACATTCAATCAAGTAACATACTAGGCAATGGTGTCTATTATTTACAAGGCAGTGGTATTTTCTAGCTTTTTGGATCACTCTCTTGATTTTCCTAGGCAGTTCATGTATTTAATATGTTTTATCTCAAGCACACCTGATGCAACTAATGAAGTCCTTGATTACTTGCATCAGGTGTGCTTGAGACAACACCTAATTTGCAAATGTGTTGTCTTATAAGGCTACTCTCACACAGGTGTTTTTTACAGCATTTTAGCAGGCGTTTGAAACTGAGCCTCCAAACACTCATCTGAGAAGTTTTATTTTACAACTGTCTGTTCTATTTACAACTGTCTGTTCTATTTTAGTACATTGCAGAGCTTTTTAACGCACAATATCACCCGTTACAATGATGGTGTGTGTTAAAAACGCCATTGAACACGTTTGAAAACACTGTAAAACGGCGCATTTAAAAACTTCTACATTTTTACTAATACCTGTGTGAGACTGGTCTAAGGATTTTTATTCAAGGGGTTGAATAATTCTGAGACTACGGTAACTATTACAAATGGCTTTTTGTGTTGAATTTGGAGAAACCACTTGTTATATTAGTTGTGTTGAGCTACGTAAATTGTTCTAGTCTGTTTTTTTGCAAACAGCTAAAAATTTGTAAATTTGTAATGGGGGTTGAATTTTTTGATTGTAACTGTATTTCTTCTGACTCCACTATAAGTAGGTATGCTGAGAGAGCAGAGTAAGAGATTATCTCACATTGGAATATTGAATCGGCCGTGTAATCTCACATGCTTGATCTCTCTTTCCCCCAACATCTGCTATTGAGGAAGAGGCAAGAAGAACCCCTACAGACAATATTTCATTGACCATTCATTCATTAGTTGGCGAGTGGATGGGACTATAAGCAGAACGCAATCAAATGTCTTATCTGAAGCCAGTTTTACATGTTAGTCACCATTTCTACAGAGGAGTACATCATAATCCAGTCATCAGAAAAGTTCAATGACTGCTTCGACATCTGATTTATTTTATGTGCCTGATTTATGCAACAACTAGAGAGTAAAAAGATGATATATAGTGATACATTAATTGCTGTAATTATCTCAGTCACTGTATCCATTATACTTGTTGTGTTTATCTTTTACAACTCACAGTGTGCAAGACGACTCAAAGAAGAAATTAGTTGGTTTTTCTTATTATTTTGAGCTTACTACCGAGTGTCTCTGTTATTTATAATCTTGGAATAATAGTTTGTTCTCTGCACGCAGCTCGAATTTACAGGCGCAATGAATCTCCTCTCCTTTGAGGAATTGCAATCTAATTAGTTGGTGCCTAAGAGATATGAAAGTAAAACAGCTTATGTAGGATCATAAAATGAATAGATGAATTAGATCAAATATAAATATTAAAGTATTCATTTTTTACAGCCAGACAAAATTGTAAATTAGATCATTGTCCAACAACATTTTGGGTGAGGAGAACAAAAATACAACTTTTGTTTTTGTTATATAGCAGAAGCATTGGACACATTGAAGATAGGGCATCCGTATGTTGTTGGTTCCATCCCTAGGACAGAAGGGCCTACTACTTGTTTGCTCCTTTGTTTTCATCACCTATAGGAGAGAGAACCATCATGGCCATGGCTTGCTTCTAGCTGTTTTTGCTGCATGATGTAAAAAGTTAAAACATTGTTTGACCGTATATATCTCAAATGATATGCCCTGTCTAGGAAGGGTTCCATTGGAGGAGAAATTGTCCCCATATTTTATTGATGATATGCCCATGTCTGAGGATTGGAGTCAATTTGTTCTGAGGCTTCCCCTCTCTACTGAACCCATAGCACCCATAGGGACTGCTTCTGTGATACAATGAAACCTCTCCAAAGCACACTGCTTTGAGACGAAGACCCCACAATCTAAACCAATTGTTCTCAACATTCGTGAGCTAAGTGCCCTCTACTTAAAACAATGCACATCAAAATATTCTCAAGGCTATCTTTATATACTCCCAACTGTTAAAAACACGGCATGGGCACATGGCAAGTACCCACTGGAGACATGGCCATAGGTTGGGAACCAAAGACGTACCATATGTTACATCTACCACAGGTTGAGATCCATAGGACCTATACCATATTTTTCTACTCTCTTACATCCTATGAATATAGACCCCCTTTGTTTATGAGGCCACCTTCCTAAATAAGCCCTTTGGTAGGGCTACCACTATGGACTATTTTGTATTTCAGTTTGGTGCTGGTCTCAAAGAATTGTATCTATGCACCTGGTTTCATTCACCATTTTCTCACTTAAACTTGTTTGACAAGCATTTCACATGTTTTAATTTCTTTTTTCCATGCATTTTTTTAATGTCGAGTCATTTAACATAAATGTATTTTTTTGCGTTTTTGAATTTTTATAGAGAAGTTATAAAAATGCTATATCTAATGTATGTTGCATTTTGATAACACCACCACTAACTTCAAAAATGCCAAAAACTAATAAGCTATTTATATGGAGTTCTTCATGTTTCACTATAGGCTTTAAAGGGGCAGACTGATGAGAAAAAAATTTAATTGAGATCTGCCCACCCCTATGTAAAAACTTAAAGTCATGCTCACCTCACCCAATTCCCTTATAGTTGTCGTGCCAATGGTGCTTGATTCTCCACTGCACTCTTCTTCCAGCTCCAGTGCTGATATGGTGTCACTTACTGGACGTATGTCACTCAGGATCGATCAGTAGGTAATTGGCTACTGCAGTCATATGACCATGTGATGGGATGTCGCTGGATGGAACAAGAAAAAAGGCCATCTAAGGAATGACAGCTACATTTTTTTACACTGGATTGAGCAGATTTCAATTTAACTTTCTAAGCTTTTCTCACCAAAGAAACCCTTTAAACTAACATTTACCTGCAGAATTTTCGCTATAAAAAAAGAACAAAAAATGTCATGACAAATTCGCCAAATTGAATCAAAACATTGTATGATCAAAATTTTCTTTCACCTTTATAAAGAACATACAACATTTTCTACTCCAAATAAACTTACTCAACCAAAACTGGGTCAGGCCGACCCTTGATTGTGGCAGGGATGTTCCAATGGTTCATTCACATATGCACTTGTATTACCATTGTTATGCTCCTGTGACGGAGCATAGCAAAAAGGGAATGACGGAAGTGCCAAATTGGGCAGAAGACGAACATGAATGGCATCTAATAGAACCCATTGGCTACTGTCCAGGAGTTCGTACCAAATCTGAGCCAGCAGCTTCAAAAGGAGCCTCCGACACAAATGTAAGCAGATCCTAAACAGTAAAAGTCTGCTGATTTATATTTCCTGTTTTAGAGGATGCACTTCGATATATTATACTTGCATTATATGCATACAGTATAAGGCTCCAATATAATAGCTTGATTTTGAATTACAAAAACAGTCTGGAAATTTTTATTTTTTTTAAATAAAACCTGTATTGGACTAAACTTGCAAAAAAGTTTTAGTAGTCCGCACCCAAGCAAATGTTCTGTTCTGCACCAACATACACTATTATATTAGCTTATATGACATATTATATTTCTGAGGGAGCAAGAATACATTTTCAATGTCCGTGCATTTAAGAACGTTATCATCAGGTGAATTGGGTTTTCAATATATGCCGCCTCTGATGTACGGTAACTGAACTGTTATGGATATAGGACCCCCATGTTGGACCTCTACGAATGTCACTCTGTACCCTACCAAATGCTGACCCTTTATTAGAATATCATACTGAATACTAATAGTAAAGTTTTCTAAAGAATTCCAAAATCCATCCTCAACTCATCAAACTGATCTTACCATGCTGTTCCTGATTTGCCTGCCAGCACCATGTGTGCTCCATGTGTGTAATACAGTATAATAGGCATAAATCAAGAGACACCCCTCACTTCCATATATTACCACTTTATATTCTCTAGCTATAAATATCTGTAAGAGAAGTCAAGTAGGACGAACATCTAATATGCATGCAGATAAGAGAAGGAACGTTATTAGAATTCACTGGTAATGTAGTACATAAGTTGGCTTAAAGGGGTTTTCCAGGTGAAAACTGTTTTCTACAGGGGGCATACTAAAAAGGATCAAGAAAAGCAATAAACAAAAAGAATGAACAATATTACTGATTAGTGAAAATATAAAGAAAGGTATAAACATTTTCCTGTGGAAGATAGATGGAATGAACAGGATATATGTGTGCAGTTTATAGTGGAATGAAGAAATGTTCGGCATAAATAGATGCCTAATCATTTTCCTATACCTAAGGGCTCCTTCACACGAGCGTATGCAATTTTATGTTCGCTCGAACGCGCAGTGCAATTCGCATGCATAGACGATTTTCCGCGATCAAGTCCTGAGTTATTTAGCGTTTTCTTGTCCATTCACATGGCTGGGTATGATGTTTTTAGACAAAAATAAATGTCGCATAAATCCTCGAAATAACTTCAAATGCCTGAATAGAGGCAGCTGTAAGCTTTCCGCAGCGTTGAACGCTGCTAAACTGCCTCCCCCTCCCTTTTTCCAGCTCCCATAGGAGTCTATAGGCGCCGCCAGCGTATATCGGTCGAAAGATACAACCAGAGCTATCTTTTTACCCAGCGTATAATAGCAGGCGCAGATATCAGTTGCATATGTTCTATTTTTTACGGTGCAATGTTTTAACGCGCCACATATTTGACCATGTGAATGAATGCATTGGAAACCAATGCCTCAGATGGTTGCGTATATCAACTGGCAGTGAAAACATTCCTACATTGCCGCGTATATATACTAGTGTGAATAAAGCCTAATAAACTTGGAATAAACATAATAGACACAATCATCAGTGAGCTCTGTCATGGCGGCAGGTTTCTGGGATGTCACAGGCTGACTGCAGCCTGTAAACAATATGTCACAAGGGAGACCCGAACAGTCGGCGAGGGACTTGCGGGAAGCAGGTAGATGTGAGTATAAGTTTTTGTTATGTCATGGCCACGGAGGAGATGTTTTTGGACAAAACTTTAATTTTGAGCAACCCCTTTAATAACCCAAGGTTACTTACCTGCTTATACACATTCTCGCCCAGACCAAGCATTCTCGTTGTATCTACCAACCCTTTATGCTGCACAGTATCAAATGCTTAGGGAAAATTGAGATATATGGCATCCAATCAGGGGCAGACTGGGACTAAAATGCAGCCCTGGCACATAAACCCCAATAACCCACATACAAAATCAACCCCAACATGGTAAAATAGCAGCGCACTGTACGCGCTGCAGCAAATTATGCTTTACTTGGTTATGCCTCTTACAAATGTCTTAGAGGGTTTTTTATTATTTTCAGCAAAACTGTATATTAGTAAGGGCTCGCTCACACGAGCTGCGTGAGCCGGCTTATCACCGCGTATGGCAGCAATTTTGGACTGTACACACCGTCATGCGCAGTCCTCCTGGTTTCATTTTTTTTTTAATTTCCCGCTGTGACGCTTAGCAATGTTGCGTATAAACGCCGCATATACAGAATGTAATTGCGCAGGTACAGAATTTTATATGCACCCATATGGGCTCTATCGTGTTTAATACGCTATAAATTAAAAGATGCTGCTTTTTTTTTACATACACATTATACGCAATGAATATATGCAAGTGTGAATAGATCAATGTAAATCAACGTACTTTCATTGACTCCATTCATGTATGATGCGTGTATATTTAGCGCATTGTATGCAATGAAATTACGCTCATGTGAATGAGCCCTAAGTGGTTTATAATGTTTCCAACACATCTATGAAAATAAAGTGGCCAAGTCCATACCAACAGTAGAAGGAAAATAGTAGTGGAACAACATATAATAATAATAAAAAACGTTATTTGTATAGCGCCAACATATATAAACATTCTATGACACATTCAGGGACATTCAAGTACCGATATATAACCGAGAATACCGCCATACATGAACATACGGTGGTCAGATATTCACATACTGGTACTGAACAAAAAGCACTATACAAAGACCAATATTAATATATGACAGCCAAATCATGACCTTTAGGCCGCTTTCACACGGGCGACAAAATTGCTAAATTATCTCCCAATGCAACAGTGCTACAAATTACATGCTTTCCTATGGGTTCCTTTACAGTAGCGACGTTTTGTCTGATGCTATGTTGCCAGAATAAAAAATCAATAAAATGCTGCGATTTGCAATGTTTTATAGCCCATGTTTCCCTATGGAGTCTCCTTGTTTATCACATCGCATCTTATGTACTAGCAATTTTCGTGAGATGCGATACGTTTCCCTACCCCTAAAATAAGCCCTATCTGCATTCCCAGAAATCAAACGGAATACTTACCTAGCAGGCACGGTCCGGGTCTTCCTGATGCTATCCGGAGCTCTGCTGTGTGTCATGCAGTCCTTGTTCGCCCACAGAAGATCACTTCCTGGTTGCGGGATTCAAAAATCCCACCTCCAGGAAGCGATGGCTCTGATTGGTTCATCCAACGCTACTCAGTCAATCAATGCAGCGCTCTATGAACCAGTGCCAGGGCTGTGATTAGTTCATCCAGCTCTGCATTGATTGGCTGAGTAAAGTTTGAAGAACCAATCATGTTGTAGAGGCAGGATTTCTGAATTGGCCAATCAATACAGTGGGTCAGCTAATTTTATCACTGGCAGCAGCGAAGCGATGCACGCTTTTTCACAAGAAAAAAGCATCATGCTACAAAATCACTGGGACACAGCTGCGATATCGCCGCGATTTTGTAGCGCCAATATCGCTGTCGCCAGTGTCAAAGCGGCCTTACATAGTGACTGAATAATATCACTGTACGGTTGCTGGCAAAAAAATCACTAAACAGAAGACCAATATTACCACCGCACTATGGACACTCTGCAGACCGTATAATTGACTGTAGTACAGTTCTATTTAGGGACTTGCAGGTCACGTCCTCCCAGTCCAATCTGATCCAGTCATGAAGATTTCTTCCAGCCATTATCTGTGCTTGCAAAATTTGTAACAAGAAGAAATCTTTTGTTTCTTGCTTCTTTCAGCACCTCAAAAACCTTCTACCAACTTTTACAACCTCTCCACTGTGCTGCTACTCCACCTCTCCCTATTTCTGTATCTGCTATCTGCTGCATGGCATGGTACCCCCGAAAACTGTGCTTCAGAAATAATGTCATAACTATAGCAACACCCCAAAAACAATGCGTTATAAACAGTGCCCAATAGTAACCCCCTCAGCATGACCATAAACAATAATAGTGGCCCCTTCAGTGCCCCTCAAACTGTAATAGTGGCCTATTCGGTATGCCTCTAAATAGTAATAGTGGCCCTCTCAGTATCCCTCAAACAGTAATAGTGGTCCCCTCAGCATCTCCCAAACAATAATAGTGGCCTCCTCAGCATGCCTCTAAATAGAATTAATGACATCCTCAACATGCCCTTTAACTGTAATAGTGGCCCTAAGAATCCCACAAGCAGTAATAGTGTCCCAGAAAAAAAATATGTTATACTCACCTAATTGCCAATGACCTATCCAGTGTCTCCATCATCTTCACTGCTAGCAGCGTGGCACAGGCCGAGTGATGTAATGATGTCATCATGCTACTGTACCGGGATGCAGATGTCCCTTCTCACTCTCGGGTCTTACAGGTCTAAAGTGGCTGCTTTCTGATCTACTGGAACCTCCAACTGTATCAGCATCCTATGGATGCCTTTACAGTTGAAAGCGCCAATCCCTGGCAGCTCACTGCTAACTAGAACTTACCTCCTCTAAAAAGCTGATTAGATTAAGTTAACAAAAATGACACATCATAAATAGGGATGAGCGAGTATACTCGCTAAGGCACTACTCGCTCGAGTAATGTGCCTTAGCCGAGTATCTCCCTGCTTGTCCCGAGAGAGTCGGGTGCCGCCGCGGGGCGGGGAGCTGCGGGGGAGAGCAGGGAGGAACGGAGGGGAGATCTCTCTCTCCCTCTCTCCCGCCCGCTCTGCCCCGCTCCCCGCTGCAACTCACCTGTCAGCTGCGGCGGCACCCGAATCTTTCGGGACGAGCAGGGAGATACTCGGCTAAGGCACATTATGTTACGGCACTCTGCCCCCCGAGTGCCAGGTGGGGTGCCCTGAACTTCCCGCACCCCACTGTCCCTGCCTACTTGCCTCGGACCTGGCTAACCCCAGGCGGACAACTGGGCGGCAGTCCCTGCTCTGGCTAGGGACCTGCCGACTACCTAGATGGAACTAACTAACGGGGGACAGAGTGCCGACAGAAGAGGCAAGTGGAACAGACCAACAAAACTTACAAGGCAGAGTAAGGCTGGAGATGGAGCTCACAGGCAAACTGGAAGGACACTGACTAGCAACTAGAGCAGACTGAGACAGACCTGACTAGAGGCTAACAGAACCAATAACTGGCAGTGAGCTCAGGTCACTGCCAGCCTTTTAACTTAAAGCCTCCGCCCAGGGGTGCATGGTAACACATTACTCGAGCGAGTATACTCGCTCATCCCTAATCATAAACCCATGCTGAAATAGAGTGATATGGCTACTTTTATTGAGGTATTCTGGGATAGCATCTCTTAGAAACACTTCAAACATTTTGCCGATAATAAAGGTAAAACTTACCAGCCTATAGTTACCAGATTCACATTTGGACCCCTTTTTGAATATTGGCACCACATTTGTTATTATGGAATAGACCCCGTCACTAAAGAGTCCATAAATATAAGAAATAATTGTCTATCACATTACTGAATTCCCTTAGAACCAGATGTATGTCATTAAGACCTGGTGTTTGGTCTCTTTTAATCTACTGTATTTAAATGCATTTTGTAGGCAATTTGTATTGATGACCTATTCTCAGGATAGGTCATCAATAGTTGATTGGCTGGGGTCCGCTGATCAGCTGCTTGGGCGCCCGCTGTCACCAGCAAAACACAGGGTATAGAGCAAAAGCAGATCACTCCAACCCCTGTGTAGTCAGTGGCACTGGCATTTTAGATGCAGCTCTCATAAAAAAATGCCCCTGGAATTCACTTAATACTCTGTGCTTTGTTGGTGAAAGGAGGCACTTGAACAACTGATTAGCCAGGACCCCAGGCAGAAAACCCCAGCCGATCAGCTATTGTTTACCTATCCTAAGAATAGGTCTTCAATGCAAATTGCCCAGAAAATCCTTTTAAGGTTGCTCTGCACTTTTTCCTGGGTTAGACTGTGACATTTAATTAAGAGTTTACTTTATCACTCTGCCCTCCACCTGACATTGAATACAATGGAAAAAAAACTATTTAATAGATTTGCTTTCTTTTCATTGCCCTCTACAATTGTTTCTTCATTACCTTTCAAAAGGCCAACATCTTCCAGCAGCTACAGGATCTGCAAGCTTGAGGCCCAGTGTGGACCAGACTGTGCCTGTTGCAAGTCTGACAGGAAAGGACGCCCCTTGAATGCCTGGTAAAGCAACAAGGACACTGCGGGTTGTAAACCCAGAAGTTGCGTTGTGTTACAGTGTGTTGATACTGTAAAACCTTTGTTGTGTGAAATAAAGCTGGCAGACACCAGAGTTTTGAAGAAATTCGGTTTTCCAGAGTCTCTGTGAGAGTCATAGAATGGTAAGGTTGGAAGAGACCTCCAGGGTCATCGGCTCCAACCCCCTGCTCAGTGCAGGATTTACTAAATCATCACAGACAGATATTTGTCCAGCCTTTTTTTGAACACTTCCATTAAAGGAGAACTTACCACCTCCTGTGGTAACCTAGTTCACTCATTGATCACCCTCAGTGTCAGAAGGTTTTTTCTAATATCTAATCTGTGTCTCCTCCCTTTCAGTTTCGTCCCATTGCTTCTAGTCTTTCCTTGTGCAAATGAGAATAGGGCTGATCCCTCTGCAGTGTGACAACCCTTCAGATATTTGTAGACAGCTATTTAGACTCCTCTCAACCTTCTTTTTTGCAAAGTAAACATTCCCAGATCCTTTAACCATTCTTCATAGGACATGATTTGCAGACCGCTCACCATTTTGGTAACTCTTCTCTGTACTTGCTTCAGTTTGTCTTGTTTTTTTAAAGTGGGGTACCCAGAACTGGACACAGTATTCCAGATGAGGTCCGACCAAGGAAGAGTAGAGGGGCATAATTACCTCATGTGATCTAGACTCCATGCTTCTCTTAATACATTCCAGAATTGTGTTTGCCTTTTTGGCTGCTGCATCACATTGTTAACTCATGTTCAGTCTATGATCTATTAGTATACCCAAGTGAGTGGCGAAAACCATCTTAGAAGAAGAAGATAGCGGTCTCTGTGAGTGAGTAAGCCTCAAGTTACCACAGTATATACTTTTGTTTACTGGATGGCTGAGATGAATACCTCCAACAGATGACTTGTGTTGGCCATTTGTTGCCTATAGGCTCCAATGTTTATATATATACTTTTTTTTACTGGATAGAGCAAGATTGTATTGATTTTGTATCCTGAGAGATTGAAATCCATAAAGAAATGTAAAAAAAATTAACAATGGACACATTTGTATGACAGCAGTTGAATAAAGGAGTTGTGTCAAAATGTCACCCCCTGTTCCTGCATCCTTTTAGGGCATGTGAATGTCATAGAGAGGGATTCTCTGCTTTGGACCCTTCTCTATGTCTCAGAACGTAGAACCACATTGGATGTCAAGAGTCAAAAAAGAGAAAAAACAGTTAACATTTCATTCATATGACTGCAGCCCTGCTCATTTATAGGATGACTTAGTAATAGTAACATAAAAAGCATATAATAGCTTCTAATTGAGCTAGAGTCAGATTTTTGCTTGATTTGTGTAATGTTAATCATGCATTGAACACCATCCATGAAAAACATTGGAAAATGAGATTGTATTGCAAAAGCATATGTCTTCCATTGTATCCACCATTAATCGCTCACATTACTGACTGTTTTAAGTGCAATTATATGCTCTATAAATGTAAACATTTCCCACTCCAATGACCAGAGACCACACACACGACACTGGCTGCCATGTTTTATAGAATAATACAACAGACATCAAACACATTTGGATTCCCACATTTCAGCACAGCTTGACGGAACCCTGCGGTCAGTAATAATTACAACTTCAAGATTCACCACAGCTACATTCCAGCTGCACTGTGTCATATTCTTTTTTTTATTCCCTACCTGGAAGTTGGGATAATTCACTGTAACTTAGTGGATTATTTGGAACGTGACTTGAAGTGAAAATATAAATCATTAAAGGGGTTGTCTCATGAAATTAAGATATCCCTCTATCCACTGGCTGATCAGTGGGGGTCCAACTGTTGGAACCCCCACTGATTCCGAGAACATGGCCAAGAACATTCCACAATCAAGATAGTGGACTAGCACATGTGCGTCACTGCTCCATTCAATTCAATGCGATGGCCAGAAATAGCCAGGCGCTTGATTTCCTCTTTGTCCAGCAGTCCCATTTAAATGAATGGAGCAGTGGCGAGCATTTGTGTGACTGTCACTGGATTCATTGCGGGATGCTGCATAACCCCATTTTGGGGGCCTGTGAAGTCCTAGCAGTTGGACCCCCACCGATTATCTAGTTCTCCCCTATTTTGTGGATAACGTATCTTCTCGGGGCAACCCATTTGAAGTTGCACTGGAGATTTGTATGTTATATATTAGTTTATTGAATGTAAACTACTTGCAAATAGTGAGATGTTTACGTAAGGGCTCTTTCAAACGAGCACAGGCGATTTTCAGTAAACTGTGTCACGGCCACAGCGTGAATGAGAGGCAGCGGTTCAGACGGCCTGGGTCCAGCAAGTACAGACTGAGCCCAAGATACCACCGGGTGGGGGAGACAGTTTAGCAAGGGGAGGGAGCGGGAGCTAGTGTGCTAAGCTCCCACCCCCTCTCCACCCCTTGTCGGCTGCCAGCAACGGGAGGGGGCAGGACAGGGCAGGAGCTTAGCAACTAGCTCCCGCCCTGTCCCTTTCCATTGCAAATAACTGGCAAGAGGCTGAGAGGAGGAGGGAAAGGGTGGGAGTTTAGCAGTCACCCTGCTAAACTCACTCCCACCTCCTTTCTCCGGAAGTCTCCATAGGAGTCTATGGGAGCCACATTCCAGGCCAAAAGATAGTTCCTGAACTATCTTTTCTGGCCAGCGTAAAAACACTCAACCGGAATGCGCACCGTATGCACTATTTATGCCGGCCGACTGTTTTTAGGCCGCGGGAATACGCCCATCAGAACTGATACATTGTACACCAATGCATCAGATGGGCAGCGTATATTGGCTGGCCGTGAAAGCGCAGCCGATATACGCTAGTGTGAATGAAGCCTAAGGCCGGCTGCACACGGCCGTGACGGGCTCCGCCGCGAAATTCCGCGGCGGAGGCCGTCACGGCGCCCCCCAGGAGACCCCATACTTACCTGCGGATCCAGCGTCCTCGCTCCCACAGAACGCTTCCCCGCCCACCGCCGCCGCGTCAAGTGACGCACCAGCCGCATCATATGACGCGGCGGCGGTAGGCGGGGAAGCGTTTTCAGAGCAGAGGATAGCGTGAACGGACGGCTTCCATTGACTGCAATGGAAGCCGTCCGCGTGTACACCCGCGGCAAATAGAGCATGCCGCGGGTGAGGACGGGAGATTTCACAGTGCGGAATTCCGCGGTGGAATTCCGCACCGTAAGCCCTGAGCTATTAGGTTCAATAGAACCTAATAGCTGCGGGCAACGCAGCGGATTTTCACCGCGAATTACGTGGCGGAAATCCGTCTGTGTGAAGGAGGCCTTAGGGTGGTTTCACATCTGCGTCAGAACTCCAGCTGGAGGTTCAGTTGCAGAGCCGACTGAAAATACCAGAAGAAAAAGCACTGTGTGCAACGTACTTTCTTCCATCCCGAAGCTGGGCATTCCGCAATTCAAATTTGCCTGTGGACATTGGGCCTAACTTATATCTTACTGGAAAGTATCTATAGCTTCTATGCATCTGCACGGTTACAGACAGAAAGCAAACCTATGCCGTCTGATCCAACACTCTCACCGGCTTGCATCTGTCTCCTACTTCTGACTACACTGAATGTATATGTTATATGATTGGTGTGTTAAGCTAGGGATTAGTTAAAAGCCTTCAAAAGCGGCGGATGTGTTTTAATGACCCATATTGAGTAAAACGATCAAGTAGCAAACATAAAGAATATACAACGACATTGGGCATAGGACTTTGGTATGATTTATCCAATTATTAATAAAACACTCAGTGACTCATCTCACGCACCATTTGTTATCAGTCCTCCAAAATTGCTCTAGCAAGTAAAATTCAACCTGACGAAGTATTCGAAATTCATCAAAACCTTCACAGAAAAAAGGACACTGTCATCAATTTAATAGCAACACAGACATTTATTAATACTTGGAAGGCATTAACATTCTGGGCAGTTCTCCTCGGTTTCATAAAGCATCATTTTCCGGTGTCACTTGTCAACCATTAAAATAATGTTGCTGGGCCCATGAGGGAACCTTCAGCAATCGATGATCACTAATTCAAAGCTACGCAATACCATCAGTAAGAGAGGTAACAAAACAGAAGATGAATTGCTGACAAATACAGTGAGTATCTGTCAGTGAGGGATGATAATTACATAGGCAAAACCATAGATATAACAGCTTTGGTGAGTTTTGATGAAAGCTATAAATATATTTGGAGATGAGAAATCCAATAAATTGTAAGGTAACATGATAGGAAGATGGGAAGGAGGCAAATCATCTCTTTGAAGGTTAAAGGAACTGAAGCTTTTATCAGATATTTTCTCCATCCTGAACATCATATGACACACATGAATTTCAGCTTTTGCTGTTCACGGTCCCCAATCAATATACATTTTCAAGGAAAAAACTATAGTTACATAGTGCTAATAATATAATGGATTTATATGTCAAGAACATACGCAACAATGTATCATATTCATCGTGTAAGTCTTCACAACATTGTTGAAAAAAATCAATTTAAGGGTTTATTGCCCAAAATGATTGTAAACCTGCTCAGTGTGGTGAAAAAACATAAAAAAGTCATATTCACCCCACCCATACCAGTGCCAGTCCTTATTTGCTTCTCTTCCTGCTACAGTGATGACATCATCAATACCATGGACATGTGCTGCAGCCAATCACTGGGTCACATCAGCCTGTGTTTAGCGGCATTGGTCATATGACCCTTTTTCAGCACATCTTAGAGGCTACAGCAGGAAGTAAAGAGCAGCGGGGGACCGAGCAGTGTCGGAGCAGGAGTACCGGCGGTGACTGGTTAGTTTTTAGCCCTTATCTTTCATCTTCTGCACTTTTTATCAGCCAATTTATGACCACCACAAAGATAAATTTTGTTATAGTCATAGATTAGCTGGTAAGAAGGTGCAAGAGAGGAAAGAGCTGAAGGAAACTGTTACCTCCATGCATGACTCATCCTATATGGCCTACACAGATGTAAATATAATGTCCTAGAAGGACCAATATACTTACTAAGACCCAATGTCTACATGCAGATTTTAATTATAAAATCCGTGCGTGTCTCCTGCGTGGGAGATGCGCACATCTTGCCGCCCATAGGGATGCATTAGCATCCACACGGCAAGTAAAAGCATGCGGATTAGTTTTTTTTCCCAGCGTGCGGGTCGCACGCACGGGAAGGAGTCGCAGCATGCTCCATTTTCCTGTGGGTCCCACAGCAACAGCTTCCATTGACGTTTTGTACACCTGCAGCTGTTACTGTGGAGGTGCCACAGATCCGCGGGAAAGCACGGGATTCAAAAGCAAAATAGCAGGGCGCATCCCCCGATGCTCCCGGACGCATCCGCCATGCTGAAGAAAGAAGATCCGTCCGGCTCTGAGGAGATCGGCGCTGGTCCCAGAGAGGTAAGAAACATTCTTTTCCTTTCCATGGCCATGGGCACGCACAGATACCAGTGCAGGATTCAGCAGTGGTATCCGTGTTTGTGAGTGGACATAAGGCCTAATACAGACATAACAAGCTCAGATAGACAAAACATATACACTTTATTAGTACAAATGTAGATCACACAAAGTGGCAAAAAAGGAAACATACATACAGGGAATCAGAGGAAACTGACCCTGACCTCTTAATAAAGATGCAGGGCTAAACCTGATACCACTGATGAGACCAGAAACACATTCAGACAGATTATCTTCAGACAGCAAACAGACGGGGCTCAGGAGTCTAAGTTAAGACAGGACTCAAGAGTCAGACGTGACATTCAACTGGGTTCAGACAAGACACAGAAAAACAGAACATCTCACTGGGTTGAGGGAGTCGGACAGGAGTCTGACTGTGTTCAGACAGGAATCAGTGAAAACCTGTTAATGTTTTTCTAGTTTTGTACCTTAAAAACAGTTTTTTAAGTTTTCTTTTTGTGTCGCTACAGTCCAAGAGCCATTAGATTTTTGTTTTTGTATTGACAGAGCTCTATGAGGTTTGTTTTTTGCAGGATGAGCTCTAGTCTTCATTGTTTACAGTGTACATTGTGCGGTATAAATAATATGTTTAATTAATTATGTGGGTCAGTGCGATTACGTATATGCCAAATTTATATAGCTTTTTCTTTGCAACTTTTTCACCCTTTTTTATAAATGCTTGTTTTTTTCTATCACTGTATCTCATTACCTTTTTCCATTTTTCATCAATGGTGCTGTGTGAGTTTTTTTGTGTGGCAAGTTGTACTTTTTAATGGTAACATTCTTTTTAATAACTCGTTTTTATTGACATTTTCATAAAATACCTACATAGGCATATTATAAGTAGAATCCACAAAGAAAACTTTACAGCATATGTTGTTTTACAAGTAAATTGCGGTGTATATCAGTACTGAGCAATCTCTGTAGTACATGTAAAAATGATTATCTCTCGTTCCTCTATATTTCTTCCAAATATTTTATTTCCCACTCCCCCCCCCACATATCCCTTTTATTAAGCAACATTATATACTAAACCTATAACAATCAGCTAAGTATCAATATCCCGCTTTTTATCCCTCTAGCGGCTTCCTCCTTTCTACAGTCAGTTACGTTACTTTTAATCTTCCTAGTCTGTCCATGCCATCATAGTCATGATACCAAGTAGTACTGGTGAATTGTGACATACATGCCATAATTTCCTCGTGGCTAAGAAATTTTTCCATGAACTTGCTCCACTTTTCAAAAAAATTAGGGGCTTGAGATTCCACACATCGCTTGATCTCAGTTCTTTTCATTGTCAGGAGATGTTTTAACTGTTGCAAGACATCGTTTATTCCCGGGGGTCCAATTTTCTTTTTAAGGTGAATGGGCAGAATTAGCTATTTTCTCTATGTTTTTGTATTTCTTTTCATGGTGTGCACTGTGTGGGTTAAATAATGTACTAACTTTTTACTTGGGTCATTACGACCCCAAAAAAACTATACATTTTGTATCACCGGAATCATACAGACCCACAAACTACTGTTATCTCATTATTTACTCTGCATGCCGAACACCATAAAAATGAAATCCAAAAAACTATGGAGGATTTTCTTCTTTTTCCAAATCCCTATAAAAAATGTAATAAAAGTACTACAATACATTAAATACACCACAAAATTATGCCATTAAAAAATACACAGAAACAAACACTAATTCCAGAACTATCTTTTCTGGTCTTTTACACATGCATCGGAAACCAATGCATCAGATAGGTGGCGTATATATCGGCCAGCCATGAAAACGCGGCCGATATACTCCCGTGTGAATGAAGCCTTAGTGACTGTCATGAAAATGTGTATTGGTGGTCACTAAGGGGTTAAACAATGGATTTCCGATGGTTTAAAGAGTTGTGCCATTTAAAGAGGCCTTAAGTTCTGCGAGCCTCAAGAAACATATATTAATGATCCTGGCCACTCTCTATATAAGGTGCACTTTTATCATTTGTGTATTGTAGATTTAGTGGTTCTTTCATAGATTTCGATTAATTTGAGTGCTTCAATAAAAAAAAGAAAAGCTGACTTGTTTATGATGTCACTGCCATTTCATTTGTGGTCAGGCAGCATCAGCTTTATGTCAGGTGCAGCACAAGAACGCAATTGTGGAGGCTTTTACTGAAATTAAATTACAAGAGAGGTCATTGGCAGGTAAACGTAAAGGCATTCCTCCATATAGAATGTGACAGCCTGATATGAACACAAAGAGAATACATTCCCTTCCTTTGTAAAGAGAGAATTAATTTGTATCAGCAAACAGAATAGGCAGTGTGGGAGCTGCATGTGTGTGTGTGATTTGAGATTAATTACTTTACATTCAGGGAGCTTAGAAGCTAATTATTTGCATTTATTAACTGTTTATCACTTTACTTTCATTTGTATAAAATCTTACGCTTTTGTGTAATGCCCATTAGGTTGTGCCAAGATGCACCGCACTTTTGAGTATGCAAGGCTCTGATCAGAGGTGTAAGTTGAAGCCTCTGGGCCCCAATGCAAAACTTGTAACAGGGGCCCCAACTATAATGGTTAGCGCTAGGCCCCCTATATGGAGAAGAGAGGCCTTATGAGCCCCCTAAGGCTCCTGGGCCTGAGTGCAACCGCATCCCCTATAGTTACGCCACTGCCTCTGATCACCCCAAGTCCCTCTCTCAGCAACCCCAGGAAACTGCTGATTTTGCTGGGGTACGCCACAGCCAGCCTGACATTTTGCCTGCAGTGGATACCACAGGGGAAATGCTGTATTTCAGGACAGTCAGCCAGCCTGCAATAACATGACGACAGAATGTCTGCAAAGATAGTAGCTGCTTTTGGTGTGTAGCTCTCCATTTCTGAAATACTACCTTGTAGGATCAGCGGAGGTTGACCGGCTGTGCCACACACTGGTTTGACTTTAAGCCAATTCCTGAGGCAAAACCTGCGGTGCCCTGATCTTCACTCTGTGAATCTCAGCAAACATGATGCAGACTTTGCGGGGGAGTCCTCAGGCCGTTGCTCAGAAAGTGGTCCCATTAGTGTGGTAGCTGATGCTACTTTAGACCAAGGCGCAGTACCTGATGATGTAAACGGTAGCATAGTCAGACATTCTGAGTCAGAGCAGATGACACTCTTCAGTATAAGGAACAAGCCAGAGGTCAACTCATTGAGAACAGGTTCAGCAATGTCAGGCAGGCCAGAGGTCACGGCACGCCAGGGTCAGAAGTGGAGACAGTCACATAGTCAGAAATAGCCAGAGTCAGGAACCAGGGAATTAGAACAAACATAGCAGCACCTTGAGCGAAACCAGAATGACTACAATACTCATGCACCTTCCACAGGATGAGGATGCCTGATTTAGCTGATGCTCAATTATGATTGGCAGAGGAATACTTTGTTTGAGGCACACTGGCTCTTTAAGAAAGTGAGGGAGAGCTTGCGTGCAGATTGAACCACTGTCACAGCATGAGCAGATGCCAGAGCTGGGGGTAATGCAGCAGCCGTGGGCACAAACTGTAACATACCTGTACCACATGCCACACCAAAAAGGCAGCAAGAGATTAGGGAGGTAAACAAGGGGCTCAAGACTTGGTCTAGAAAGGAGGAGTTTGGGCTATTGAAAAACTAGGTCAGCTTCTCTGTTGTTCACAGATTCCACTGTAGGGATGGGCTGCATCTCAATGGGGCAGGTGCAGCTGTGCTGGGGAGAAAATGGCTATAAGGTTGGAGTGTTTAAACTAGGGAATGGAGGGAAGTAAAATACAATATACTAGAGGAACATAGTGTACATTTTGACCTGGGGCTAAATAATGAAAGTTGGACTGGAATGGAGTAAGGTGTTAGCATAGTTAATGTCAATACATTTAAAATATAAAGTAATTAAAAACCCTTAAATTGCATAGTAAAAGTGAAGTCTGACCAATAAAATCAATAAGTTGGAAGTAATAATGTCTGAAAAAATATGACACAGTGGGAATAACTGAAACATCGCTGGATGAAAGTTGTGGCTGAGCAGTTAACTTACAGGGCTGCAGTTTGTTCAAAAGTGATTGAAAAACCAAAATGACGGAGTGTTTGGCTTTATGTTTAGTCTGGTCTAAAGACCATACTATGGGACGATACATGTGAGGGTCAAGAGCATATGAAATTTCTATGTGTAGAAATACATGACTAGAAAAACAATAATAAAATCCTAACATGCGTTTTCTATAAGCCAACAAATACAACAGAACCCACAGAAAATCTATTATTAAGGCTAGGTTTATCCAAGTATATTAGTAGCACATTCATGCACCTGTCATATGGATGTGTGCTACAGCTGCATCGTGGGTCTCCTGTACTGACCCAAACTCTCATCATCAAAGATTCTTATGATGGTGAGTTTGGATCAATAAACACTGTGGCTGGGCCAGGACATACATCTGTATTAAAGACACATGCATGCTCTCGTAACACATTCATGTGAAACTGGACTAAGGCCCCCTGTCCCACGGCCGAGGAGGAATATCGCTAGGCTCATCTCGGAGACCAGTCAGTTCTTCCCCCCACGGTGGAATTTTGCTAGCGATATTCCACCGTGGGGGGAAGAACTGACTGGCGATATTCCACCGTGGGGGGAAGAACTGACTGGTCTCCGAGATGAGCCTATCTAATAGATAGGCTCACCACGGAGAATCATGGCAATCACAGCATGCTGCGATTTAAATCCTGTGAGCGGAGAATCACTATGATTCTCCGCTTGTGGTCGTTGGGCTGCGCTTTCCATAGTTCGCCTATATAAATGCTTTACAGAGCATGATCCACAGGTGATTTATCACAAGTGGATCATCGCCCGTGGACAGGCAGCCTAAGGCAAATAGATGAGGCAGCAAATGAATAAGGTAGTTTTTTATGGGGGATTTCAATCACTCATGTATAAATTGGGAAACTAAAACCTGTGAATATCATACAAAAAACAAATTTCAGTCAATAACAAAAAAAAAAATTACACTAGTCAACAATTTTAAAGTTTTTTACATAACAGGGCAAATATAGTTTTTTGGGGTGCTGAATTCAAGTATGGCTGCAACAAAACTCTATCACATACAGTTTTTTGTGTATTAATAATTGTTATTTTTTAATATACATATATGCAATGCAATATTTACACATCTTGACAGTTAGAGTACCCACCCACACTTTTTTTAAATGTATAGAATAGGTGATTCTAACCATTTTTACAATATGTTTTATCTGCCTATTCTGTACATTATTAAAAAAAAACAAAAACCTCTTCTGCTATGCAGCTAGGTGAAGAAATGCATCTTCGCCAAGTTGTATAACAGGCATAACAGTAGAGGGCGCTGCATCCAGCTGTGTCTGCATCTGTTCTGTAGAGAGCAGGTGCAGGCACAAGTGTTCTGTGGTGTATAACAGTGTGCGAAGAAGACTCTTTTATATATACTTTACTTTCTCTAATGCTGGACCCCCTGTGTGGTGTGCTCATATGCCACCGCCATCCCCAGGCATTGTGAATGGAAACTGTTCCATGCTTGAGATGGCTTCTTCCTTTCACAGCACGCTCACTCACCGCCAGACCTGATACAGAGTGGGTACACAATATTAGAGAAAATAAAGTATATATAATAGAGACTTCTTCATACACTGTTATACATTACAGAACACTTGTGTCTGCATCTGTTCTGTAGAGAACAGGTGCAGACACAGCTAGATACAGCGCCCTCTACTGTTATGCAGCTCGGTGAAGACTGATTTCTCAGCCCCGTCATCACCTACCTGAAAAGCAGAAGAGGATTTTTAAAGAAAAGTGTACCAAATGGGCTGATAAAACAAATGTTGTAAAATATTTATTTATATATTGTAGCCGTGCAGGGGGAAGCATGCCAGTCCACGATCTCTCTCTCTCTTTCGCCCGCTCTTCCCTGCTCCTGCTACTGCCATTGAATTCAATCAATGGCTGAATTCAATCAATGGGTGAGTGCTGCCTCTGATTGGCTGAGCACTGTGACCAATCAGAGGCAGCTCTCAGCTGTCATTCAAAGGCTGAGTGCTGCCTCTGATTGGTCACAGTGATCAGCCAATCAAAGGCAGCCCTTTCAGCAGACGGGGGAAATCCCCGCCTGCTAAAAGCACTTCAGAGCAGTGCTGGACACGCCTGAGCCTCGACAGCAGCAGAGAGGTGAGTATATACATATATATTTTTATATTTTACACATTTTAGGGATGATTTATAGGGAAGGGCTTATATTTAAAGCCCTTCCCCGAAAATCACTGCAGGGCTTGCTGGCAGCCCATTGCTTTCAATGGAGCCAGCTGTGGTGCCAGCTCCATTGAATTCAATGGGAGAACATCGCACTCCACTGCCACAGCTGTGGCAGAGGATCACGATCTTAACTGTATGTTCTCAATGGGGTTGGCGGTTGCGCAAGGTGAAATTCCTGGATGTGACAGCATCCAGGGGTTTCACATCCCAAAAAGACGGATGCCGCAGTAACCTGTGTTTTAAAATCTGCTGCCCTATATTTACCGCTGCGCATTTTTGTGCGCAGGTAAATATTGGGCATATGACCGCTGCCATTGAAAAGCATTGGTTCTATATAGATGCAGCTCACAAACGCAAGTAACATATGCACATAAAAACGCCCGTCTAACTGTAGAATTATACTGTTAAAAGTTAGAATTACCATATTCACATATCACTGCATATGAGACAGCGATAAAAAGTTGAAGCAAAACAAAAGTTAAGTAACAGACCTGGCATAATAATAAGGATGCAGGTTGGGGGGCAGCTGAGAAATAGTGACCCTAATATAATACATTTCCACTTGTCTTACAACAGAGTACCTTGTCAGGGAACCACAAAGACACTGAATTTCAGGAAGGCAAAGTGCTATCAGCTTAGAAATGCCCTTAACCTAATAAACTAGGACAATGTCCTTAAAAATAGTAGTACAGATAATACATTGAATATTTTTAAAGCAGCTTAAATATTCATTGTGGGAGATGTATACCTTACAGGGATATAAGTGTTAGAAACAGAAAAAACAATGTGGATGAATACACATTTAAAGAGGCAATAAACAAAAAGAAGGAATCTAAACTACTAAAACAGGAAGGGAGACCATTTCACACAGAAATACAGGGCAGTTGCACAGCTGTGTGCTTTATCCCTGTACTGTGATATCAATGAGTAGTATTTTCCTTGCACTATGAAATCATTTACTCCTTTACATCACCACGTGTATTATCACTGCCCAATGACATCACTGAGTACATTATTTGTGTCCCGTGATATAACTTCATGCATTATCCCTAGGCTGTGACATCACTACTTGCAATATCACTGTACAATGAAAAAAAAAATAAAATCAAATCATGGTATTTGTATAGCGCCAACTTATTCCGCAGCGCTTTCAGGTAATTATTACTTATTACCCCCCACCAAGCTGGGTTCTCATTTTACCGACCTCGGAAGGATGGAAGGCTGAGTCAACCTTGAGCCGGCTACCTGATTCATGCGGGGATCGAACTTGCAACCTTCAGGTCGTAGGCAATGACATCATTGATTAAATTATCCATGAATTGTGACATTGCTGTGTGTTGTATTCTTACACATCAATATCTATGTGTATTACAGAAGACACATGACATAGTGTCCAGACCAAAATTGTAATAAATATAGATGAGCGAGCATACTCGCTAAGGGCAATTACTCGATCAAGCATTGTCCTTAGCAAGTACCTGCCCGCTCGGAAGAAAAGATTCAGCTGCTGGCGGCGGGGGAGAGCGGGGAGGAATGGAGGGGAGATCTCCCTCTCTCCCCCCGCTCCCCCCTGCTCACTGCTGCAACTCCCCTGTCACCCACGCCGGCACCCGAATCTTTTCTTCCGAGCGGGCAGATACTCACTAAGGACAATGCTCGATCGAGCAATTGTCCTTAGCGAGTATGCTCGCTCATCTCTAGTAATAAACCGTTCTTGTTGTGATCTTGCAGCTGAAGGTGATCATGGTGAAGTGGGGCTCCATCCAAGTTCTGCTATGGGACCCAATGGGTACTTTTTACTTGCATGCCCTCACATCAAGCATCTTCGAGCAAACTGGAATCTCTTTGCAGTCTCTACTTTACAAGTGACAGCTCTTGTACTTTTCCAGGGAATTCCTGATCAAGTTCCAAGGCTTCTCTGGAAATCTGGATGGGAAACACTTGGTTATCGTTTGCACCATCTACACCAAAGACCTTCAGATATGGTATTTCAAGGGGAAAATGCATGTTGTGTTCTACCTAGAAAAACATAGGAACAAACTGCACGAAAAAAACACAAATTATTCTGCAATGAGATCCTAGAGACAACAAACATAATAAGCTATGTCTGGGTGTCCAAGTACAGTCAGGGGTCCATTTTATGGTTCAAAATGTCTTTATTCATTTTGTACATTTATATTAAGCATATATCAACTAAAGCCTACATTCCAGGCCATCGTGTGCAGGGGTCCATTTCAGTTCTTAACAACAAAGGTATATCATAGTTCTCACCGCTGTAATTTATTACTACTCCAATTCACCAATACTCCCGGCATGGAGTATAGAGGTGCAGCACTGGACGTGCGAGGAGCAAAGAGAAGTAAGTATGGGATGTTTGGCTGTGCAGAACACAAACTAAACAAACATAATAATAACTCAAACAACCTCTCAACAATTTTTTATTCCAATAAACATTTTTTTGTTCGTTTCATTGTTGTTTTTATTGAAGGAATAAGCGTTGTACAGTTATTAATGCTGTTGTTGTTGGACATTAAAGAAGAACCAAATCTTTGAAAACATCGTTAGTCTACCATTATACAAACAACAAGGGACAATAAAGGACATTTCAGGTAATTTCACGTTTGCTGTGTAGCTTCTACTTGTCCTGCAAATAAACCTTCATTTCTTAACATTGAATAAAAACCTTCTGTTTTTCTGGTTACATCTATTTACCGGGTGTTATTGGGGAAGGGAGAATTTCATTTAAAGGCCTGGGCAAGGGTAATGGGGGTAGGGGGCGGAGAAGGGGAGAAAACCATATTGCTCATCTCACCTTTCTTCACTGACCGCTATATAAGTAGCTGTTTTCTCTTCATGTCTCCTCTTGGTGGCCCTTTGGCTTGTCAAGCTCTTATTGCCCTTTCTCCTACATATCTACATATTTAAGCCACCCCTTCCATGTTTCCTGGAAAGCAGGTAATCTGTTACTTCTTGTTGCTAAGGCTTTCTCATAAGAGCAATGCTCGCTAATTAGATCAGTGATTTGTTGTAGGGATAGTATATTGTGTGACCTCCAATTTTGAGCAATCATTAATTTCACAGTGAGCAGGATGAGAGCCATGAGGATCCTGTCATTTCTTGTTATTTGTTCTATGTCTAGAAGTAGCACAGCTAGTTGTGGATTTAGGGATATGTAGAGCCCCATCAGTCTATGTATTAATTTAAATGTTTCCTCCCATATAGGGGTAACTATTTTATACTCCCCAAAAATGTGTATTAGGGAACCTGATACAACACAACCCTTCCTACATGTCCCTTTGGTTCCCGGGAATAACCTGGCCAATCTATTGGAAGAGTAGTACGGTATCATCTTGTAACCACTTTAAAGTGGACTTCCAGTAGGTTAGAACAAGAGGAGCCTCTAAGCGATCTTATGAAAGATCTTGTCCATTATTCTGGTGTAAATTTACACTTAATATCTCTCTCCCAGTTTAGTTAATGAGTGTCAAGGGACTGGGGTCTAGGCACGGGAAGTCCCTAGGAGAACTGCCCGCAACCCCTGTCCCTACTTACTTGCCCCCCTGGGCTAACCCCCCAGGGCGACAACCAGGCGATGGTCCCTACACTCCTCTCGGGGTGCGGGGCAGGAGTCAGGTTACAAACAAACACTGAGACAAACAACACAAGGCTGGTCAAGATATTCAGGTCAGCAACAGGAGCAGTACACAGTACAAGGGGTCAGGCAAAGGCAAGGTCAGGGTACACGCAGTAGTCAAAATCAGGAAGTCAGTCAATCAAGGTACGTGCGTGCTGCAGAAGAACAAACAAACACTGGCAAAGACAGGAGGTAAGAGAGGAGTTTAAATGCTGGCAGAACTCCCGCCCTAGTAGCTGATTGGGGCAGAGAGTCCTGACAGCCACAGGAACCAATCACGGGGCGCTGGGAGAACCAGCCCCCTGGCAGCAGCATAACCAACAGAGCCTAGCCACCCGGGTGTCATGGCAACAGAATGCGGCGCAGGGCGGGTCACCCCCCGTGCCCCTAGCAACCCGACGGTGTCCAGGATACCTGCGGCCAGGGGAAGTCACAAAGACGGGACTCCCCCTGCCTCGCACCCCCGTAGCCTGGGTGCCAGGACCCGTGGTGAGGGCACGGAGACCCCGAGAGCCGCCGGTCCTGACAATGAGCTTTTTGATATTTCTGCTCTTCTTCCTTGGTCCCTCCAATGCAAAGATCATAGATATTTTTCAGGGGTGTATTGGTAGGTAGGGGGTTAAATACAAACATATATAAAGTAGTTGGTATTGAGGCCATAAAAGAAGCGTGTCTAGTCATTACATTTTTTATTCTTAGATAATGGAATATATCTGAGCTTGGAATGTCGTATTCTTCTCATAAACCTTCCAAGCTCCTAATCTTATTTACCGAAACCATATCCCTGATAAAACCAATCCCCCTCTTTCTTTAAGTCGCTGATGACAATTTCCAGTCTCTCAATCGGAAGGGGGACTTTTTGGGGGGGAAAGAATCTGTAACAAATTGTAAGACCTGGAGCCAAGTCTTACAATTAATTAGAACGGCGTTACAGTACGCCAAAGTCTTTGGCACGCCCATACCGCCTCTCTTTCTTGGGGCATATAGTATTCATGCCGCTACCCTAGGTTTTCAGTCATCCCAAATACAATTTAGCTTTTGTTTCTGAATTTGGATTAATTATTTTATGGGGATGGAGATTATCAGTGTACGAAATACATAGAAGATCGTGGGCAGAATAAAAATTATTTATTTAACCCCTTCAAGTCTACAATGTACATATTTAAGTCGGCAGTTTGATGACTGATTATGTTCAATAGAACACTACAATTCTTCGGACCAGGCTGTCATGGGAATGCACTTGACCTTACTAATGTGACACAGAAATAAAATAATTAAGGGGGGATGTTTGTAAAAACCCCGTTTGTGCACAAATTTGGCAGCTTTTCTGCCTTCTGTGCCAGTTCCGGCACTTTTTTTGAAAAGTATGCGGAGCTTCTCAGGAGGGTGTGTGGTCGCCCGCAGCGACAAATTTTTGTATAATTTATGCCAGAAACTGGTGTAAATTATACCAGCAATGTAGGCCGGGGTGGACTTGGCATACATTTCTCAGAAGGTGCATGGAGCTGCTGGGCATGCACCGAATACATGATGAGGCGTATGCCTTTTCATGTATTCAATGCACTGTGTGCCTGGGAAAATCATACTAAGGCCAAATGCACATGGGCGGAAATTCTGCAGTGGGATTCTGCGCAGAATTTCCACTGTTGAGCGCTGCCATAGAATTGCATTGGTTTACGCAAACCAATGCAGACAGACACCATTTTGATCGCGGAAAACTTGCGTGATAAAAAAAAAATCATTGCATGTCCTATTTTAGTGCGAGCCTCGCACAGGCTCGCATGGCCACATCATTGCTGATGCGCCAACTCTGCATTGTGCATGTGTGGCTATGCGCCAGTCGGCACATTCGCAGAGCAGAGTGAAGATGTCGAACAGGTAAGCCGGAGGTCACTGCAGGGGCACAGGCTCGCATCCCACTGCGAGAATCTCGCAGTTGGAATCCGACCTGGGCGTCTGCCTCGGAATCCAACCCGGGCGTCTGCCTTCGGCCTTAGTCTGATGTAGGAAATGCTGGGCTTAGTAAATTTTCCCCATGTGTTTGTCAATAAAATGGCAAAAATAATGTAAAATGTAAGCACCAGGTTTCTAAGATTAAAAGCAAACACTCTTTATGCTATAAAAAGAAAAATCATAAAAGTAAAAATAAAACAATAACAGACACACATTACATTGCATTTTGAATAACATACATGCCTATTAGAATGCCTTTCCCACATCATGCAGAATAGAGGCTTCCCAAACCTACAAACAATAATCCTTGTTCTTTATTTTTGCACTTCCTACCTTCTTACTATCCTAAATTTAACAAAAGTGCTTTACCACCATCTGCAGATGCCCAACACAGTATCTGTTGGGTAAGGGGGATGGGATTTAAACCTCAATGGGTATTTTTTTTGTTTTAGGCAGTAATGGCTGCATCATTGAACAAGTAACATGTACATATCTGCCATTCTTATACATGGGAGACCTAGAGGAGTATTCCATGTGGTTAATTTAATTGGTTAGACCAATTACATGACAGTAAGGGTATATGCACACAAACGTTTTTCCATCCAATTTTCAGACCGAAAACTCAGTCCGAAAATCAGACGGAAATAGGATAGATTTATTTGAATGGGTGTATGAACATGGCCTTTTATTTTACTAGGCCTCATAGTTTGAGTAAAAAAATTGAAGCATGTCCCATTCTTGTCCAATTCTAGGACCGAAATAGTACAGTTCAATGTACTGTGTGCTACACATCGGACAGAATAAGGATGGCATGTCTGTGTTCTGTCCGATGCGAGTTGCGCCCGAGGAACTCAGGTACAACGTTTTATCAGTCTGTGTGCATGTACACTAAGGAAAGTTGTATTTTTTCCAATTTTGTGTCTGTTTACTCTGTATAATGCAGACAAGTTGTAAGAAAGGTCTACATGTCTCATTAAAAGAGAGAAACTATATAATAAAAAGTAACATCAATTTTATAATGCATTAATCCAAAATGATTTAATGATCTTTGACCTTTGCAATTTTGGTCTCCATTTGACCAATTAAAATTATGGGTTCCATTTGGGTTTCAGTTTCAATACCTTTTCAGCAGTTCAGACTGAACCCCAGGACAAAAAGCCACAGCGAACACAGACACATTGTGTGAATCTAGTCTAACTTTTGCTAGTTATATCTTTTGCATTAGTTATGATTCACATTTTGCACTTTAAAATAAGAGAGATAAAGGAACAATAACTGAATGTAAGACATGGAAATATCCTTATGAAATGTATAAAGGGTTAATACAATGACCATCAAATATTAAAATTTGATAATTCATATCAATAGGAAGTACACGATAAAACATGGGAAATAGCAGCGGGTTAAATCAGTGTTCAGGTATATTGCAAATGTTTATCTGTTTTTCATCATTATATTGTAAGATAACACTAAAATGTAAAATATATATATATTTCTTCTGAAAATCATACTTTTATTTGTCGTTTTCTCTTGCATAGAAGATGGTACTGGCAAAAACAAATTAAATTGTTATTCTAATTATGGAAATACTCCATTTGTGTACTTTCTTTACTTCTTGGGCATATTATAGGACTTACAACTAATAATGGTGCCTATTTTAAGGGCCATTTAGACGGGACGAGTGTCGAGCAAACAATGCCTGACACTCGTCCCCGCATAGACTTGCTCCTGTACAGCTGCACGGGAGCTAGTATCGCTGGCTCGCAGCAGGGAGGCTGCAGGAGTTTTCTCTCCTCTCGCTCCCCCACCCCGCTCCATTGACTTAACATAGCGGCCGTTCAGTATTGAATGGCTGTTATTTACACTGAACGAGGAGCGATTAGCTTATTGTCCATCATTTATGCTGCATAAATGATGGCCGATGAGCTGAACGATGACTGTTTTGTGTAAATAGCAGCTGATCAGTATTGAACGCCCGCTATGTTAAGTCAATGGAGAGGGGCTTTTCATATAGGAAGTCCTCAAAAACCTTCTCTTTGTAAGGCCAACTTAATTGCATAAGCGTGATTGTGCGCGCTTTAGTGAAACTTTTTTTGTGTTATGAACAAGGCTTTTATCGCGCATGTCGGTTTATCTTACTGTAATTTTTTGTGTGCGGGACACAATCACGCAGCAATTGAAATGGCTAATTCGTCTAATGAGTTCCAGATGTGTTCTTTTTCCAGCGGAATTACGCAGCTGTTCACGCATCTCTTTGCATATTGTGCACACATTTGTGCACCCCCCCCCCCCCTTTGACTTCTATAGGGACCATCGATGTGAGAGTGCACAGAAAGATAGAGCATGTTCTAGCTTTTGGCAACTGAAATGTGCATGCCAAAATATGGAAATGTGAATAAACGTATTGACATCAATGGGTTCTATTCTCTGCCTTCTCCGTGTGCAAATACCTCTTTGCGAATCCAGGCTCAAGGCCGGCTTCACCCAAGCAGATTCCAATTGCGGAATCTGCAGCAAAACGTGGACATTGAAAGGCATGTTAAATCGCTTTTTTGTTCACACTCACGGATACAATTTGCGTATTCTACGATTGGAGGAAAAATTGCAGCATACTGTATTTTGCCGTTGATTCCGCACGGACAGCTTCCATTGAAGTCAATTAACATTGTGTATGGACCTCGGAACCCATGTCATCGCCAAGCGGTGGCTCGGTAAATACAGTAAAAAAACTGCGCATGACTGATGGTGAGCTTCCACGGTCATACACAATACAAAAAATTCAGGTACACGGGGTCAACAGCTGGGCTCACAGCCAGAATCCGCTGTGGGCCTCCTGCATGCAGAGTCCGGCCTGCCCGTGTGAAGCTGGCCTAAGTGAGAAATGTGTCAGTTCTCAGAAAAACAGTGTAGTACTCTGAATTGATTTTGCCATATGCATTTGCAAAGGCAATATTTTTTTCTAAAACGGGCCTGAAATAAATATTTAAATGTATGTATTATTTTACTTGTGCCTTTAAGACGTACTGAAAGTAGACACAGCATTTTCTGATGTTACTACCAAAATAAATTTCTCTCCTGCAATGTTTATGTTGTGGGCTGATTTGGGCAGGAATCCTTTTCCTGTATTCCTTGGATGTAATTCTTCCACTTCCGAGTAAAGTAAGATGTCACCGCTATAAAAATAATAGTAATGATAATGCTGTTAATCATAATGTATGTTCTAACTGCAGTGCATACTCAGCGCCTAAGCCGGGAAGTACTCCTGATTTATATGCCAAATATATCTATATACCCTTATGGACATAATGTATGCCAAAAACAAGGAAAACCTTGCAAAAAGATGTAATGCGTGCACTTTTCTTACAATGCGAAACAATAGCAAACATATGCAACTGTATGACATAAGTGAGAGTCATAATAATTCTGGCTTATATGGGAGACCCTTCTGAAGCATATGTATGCATTTATTATGGTCCCTATCATGATGTTTATCCCATTTGACTGTAATGTTACTATTTGCATTTAAAGTGCTTCATTTCATTAGGAACTAATTTTTACAATCAATATAATGAGCTCACGAGAGTACTGCATTTAGTGCATGGTTTTATAAGGATTGTGTGGTTCCACAGGGACAGGAGAATATATGTAGTACTAGTAACCCTTCAAGGCTGCTACTGTCCCTGGATATCAACAAGTGTTGGCTTCTTGAAGGATACTCTTAAACCGTTCCTGTCCTTGTAAAACAGATGTGCTTTTCGAAAAGCGCTGTAAATTATAGCTGCACTTCCACAATCTGAGATCATAACACGCTCATTAGTCTTAATGAAATAAGACTGTAATGATTTATGTGCCACATCTAACATCTACGGGATAACAGGATGCACCTGAGGGATACAGACAACCATAGAATACTGCATTGTTATATGGTCCATGTAATCAGTTTTATAAAAAGCTTTATACATCTGTTGTCCCCAGAGGACACTCATGGATGTCCAGCTCAGGTGTGTTCCTGTCCTATAGGCATATAATTGCGTCAGCTCCAGTAACTAACATCGTGTATTTGTCATTCTGACATCTTCAATCCAACTTGATTTGGTCATGCTAATATTAGGTTCACCAGATGTATCATAAAATATATTCAATATATTCCCTTTTTCCCTGTTCATGTTGAATAATATAAAAGAAAAATAATTTGCGCTAGAAATAATCTACCAGAATACCAGAACAGATAATTTTAACCCTTTGCAATCCAATTTTGAATTCAGAGTTACCTAGGGGGTTTTCTCTTTCTGCCATTATACAATGGTGCCATCTGCTGGCTAGAGCCAGTATTGCGGTATGGGACATGCCGGAGAGGCCCCCGGCAACAGAGCAGCCAGTAATATACAGTAAGAATACCCTGCCGGACGTCTTCTAACATCGAAGCTATACAGCCTTCAATCAGAATGTCTGAAGACGGTAGGCAGTGGATTGGAAAGGGTTAATTTCTAACATGTATGAAGCCATTTATTTTAAGACTGTAACCCCCTACAGATTATCCCGGGCTTTGTTCATCCTACAGGGAAAGGACAGCACTGATTCGGATGAACACAGCATGTTCTACTTCAAATGGCTGTACCTCCGGATCCATCGGTGCTACTGACATGTTTTTAGTGTCGGAGCTACAGAAGTTTGAAATGGGGTCAGGAATATTGAATTTACAGCTGTCATGTTAGGTCTGCGTGCAGAGCAGAGGGGGGGGGCAGCGGAGGATGAGCAGGCAGCAGAAAACGATCTGTCATTCTCCTGTCTGTGCGCTTGTCCCAGGAGAGGTTTGACATGGACTTTTGTTCATGTCATCAAAACCCCCCTCATCAATCAGTGAACATATTTGACATATGGGGGTCTTTTTTTTTTCTCAAGAAAACGAATGAAAAGATGAGCATCACTCTTCCATGCTGTTCAATCTCACAGATGCCACAGATATTGCGGCAGCTAAATAACCCTACAAAAATTTTTTTTCCCCTTTGTATATTAAAAAAAATGAAAAGAACAATAAATACACACGGTATTGCCACATTTATAGCAACCTGTGCTATTTTACATTATTTATCCAGCACTGAAAATTCCATTAATCAAAAAAAAACTAAAAAAGAAAATGTGAAAATAGCTATCTTCTGTTTAACTTGCTTGCCCAAAGCAGAAATAAAAAGTAACCAAAAAGTTGTATATACCTCAAAATTGTACCAATAAAAACTACAAATTATCCTGCAACAAACAAGCGCTAATAGATTCCTTTCAATGGAAAAGTAAAAATGCTGTAGGTCTTAGAATGTGGTGACACACAAAAAGTCTTTTTGTGACAAAAAGTGTTTGTATTGTGCAAAAGTAGTAAGACATAATTAAACCTATATAAAATTGCCATGAAGCAATGGTGGACACCAAATGACCATACATGATACGGTGGGAATCCGACTTTAACACCACCCTATCACTAAGCCACTGGCACCACTGCTGTGAGACTCTAAGCAGAAACAGCTGGCAAGTCTCATTAACAGAAACCTCATTGAAGGTGTTACATAGAGCATACCTATTCCCGGAGAGATTGAATGTTATCTATCCAGAAGTCTCCAACCAATGTTTCAGGGGATGTAGTGAGACAGGCTCACACAGCCACATATGGTGGACATGCCCAGTGGCACAAGCTTTCTGGAGAAAGATATCCCACCTCATAACCTCAGTAACGAGGACAAGCTTTGGACTAGATCCATTCATATTCCTACTAGGAAATAAACCCACTGGGATACGCAATCCAACCTTCAAACTACTCCAGTACATCACTATAGCAGCTCGCATCGTAATAGCTCAACAATGGTGGAAGACCACACTATCTACTTTGATAACTGTTTAACTCGCATTAATAGAATCTTCGTGAATGAAAAACTTATCGCCATCCGCCAAGATACAATAACTCAATTTGAAAAGGTATGGAACCCCTGGATAGAATATATTAACATCCCCAATCTGTTTAGCTATACGAGAACATAAGTGGAAGACAGAAACACAGAGCCTAAATCCACCATAATTACGAAACCAGCCCACGATAAATTAACCTACACCACAACGAAAATACTAGATCGGACATAGAAAACATCAAGACTAGAGATGAGCGAGCGTACTCGGAAAAGCACTACTCGCTCGAGTAATGTGCTTTATCCGAGTATCGCTGTGCTCGTCCCTGAAGATTCGGGTGCCGCTGCGGCTGACAGGTGAGTCGCAGCGGGGAGCAGGGGAGAGCGGGCGGGAGAGAGGGAGAGAAAGATCTTACCTCCGTTCCTCCCCGCTCTCCCCTGCAGCTCCCCGCTCCGTGCCGGCACCCGAATCTTCAGGGACGAGCACAGCGATAGTCGGATAAAGCAAATTACTCGAGCGAGTAGTGCTTTTCCGAGTACGCTTGCTCATCTCTAATCAAGACCTGTTTTATTCCTCACCGTCACCCATCATCCCCTCCTAAAAAAATTTCGTGAGCTTTATAATAACTTGAAATAACCCCACCATACGTAAAATCAGTATATACCCTGTTGTGTTTTATTTTGTTAACTTGTTAATATGCTAATAAAGTGTCAGTAACTCCGGTAACTCTGCTCTACAACCAAATGTTTGAAACCTATCCCCCTGCCAGGGGCAAGTGCGGCAGAGTGTTGCCATCTATACATTTTAAATTCAATAAAAACGTTGAAACATAAAATTGCCATGATCACAATGACCTGTAGAATAAAAGTAACATAATATTTATACCACATGCTGAACACTACCAAAAACCTTTTTAGCTTTTTTTTTACTTGCCTCCAGCAAAAAATTAATAAAAGTTATCCATTACATTATATGCGTTCGAAAATTGGTTCCTCTAAAACCTAGAACTTGTCCCACAAAATACAAGGTCTCATAAAGCTACACTGACAAAAAAAATAAAAAAGCTATGACCACTGGTGTACAAAAGGGGACACCTCGCATGTCTTCTGCATCCTCCACTCGGCTGTATAACAGATGGGCGCTCGGAGCAGGGAAAAGCTGGAGTGCAAGGTGATCGCTCAACGTTTAAGCGATCATCTTGCACTGTAAATGACACAACGATTATCGCTCAAAAGTCACTCAAAAGATGATAATTGTTGTGTCTAAATGGGCCTTTACGCATGTATTTTTTACGTGCATAATAAAGACTAAGCAAAACCCATTGATTTGTATAGGGCTATTCAGACAAACATATTTTTACACGTATTTTGGTCGTATGAAAAAAAAGCAGCATATCCTATTTTTGTGCATATTTATGGATCAAAATTGCCCATTGAAGTCTATGGAACATGTAAATACACAAGGTACATGCATATACATTGCGTTCTTACACATGTTGCTAGGCAATTTTGTTTAAAAAAAGACAGGAAGATGGAAGTGTGGCTTAGCAAGCACAGTAGCAGAGATGTGAGAGAAGAGGCCACAATACGTGGACATGGAGAGGCTATTTTCTCTAGCAGAACAGAGGCCAGCTTTATGGGGCACCACTTCAGGGGCGTGCAAAGACGAGTTTGAAGGACACCTGTTGAGAAGAGATGGTCAGGGGACTGTTGGAGGAGAAATGGTTTACCTCTAATAGTGAACTGAGTATATAATGGTCAGAAACTAATTCTACACAGTGATAGCGATTACAGTGCAGTTACCTTCAATGATCACAGGTAATAATAACACATCCGATTAGTATCATTCACTTTTAGTTTTCACCTCTACCTAGCCCAGACTGCCATGATGACTTTTTTCCAGCCACTACTCATCTCTGCAGAATTTCAAACACAGAAAACTTTTGGCTCCATGCTTTCCCACCACATCCCCACACTTTTCATAAACCTCCATCCTGCTGTCCCCCTTTCATAATGCCAACCAGCTTTAACTTCTAATAAGTAACTTCACATAGACTGATTCCCACGCTGTCCTCTCACACAAACTGCTCCCCATCATTCCCTCCTCTTTACATAGACTGCTAAAACCCCTTAGGGACCTTTAATACATAATGGAAAATTCCACAACACTGTTGCGGAATATGCCCTCCTGCTGAATAATCAGTGCCAAAAGCCACACTGCTAACGAATCCTGCCAGTATTTCCACATCAAAATCCGCAGTTAGCAGTGTGGAATTTGATGCGGAATTCCGGGACAGCATGTTGCACAACGCTGTTGCAGAATATTCCATCCTGTGTGAAAGTTCCCTTATGGTTCTGCGCCCTTCCCATCAAACAGAATGCCCCTTTTAGTCCTCCCCCTCCTCAAGGAATTCTCCTCATTCCCTTCTCTGCCTGATTACACAGGATACCCTTTTATGGTTCGGTCCATTTGCTCGGTCACACAAGATGCCTGTTCCTGGTTCTCCAGCTGCCCTGTCACACAAAATGCTGCTTTTGTCCCCCTACCTATCACACAAGATGCCTCTTATATTTCCCCACCTCGTCACTCATTATGACCCTTATAGTTACTCTCTGCCTTTGTCACACATGAAACACCTCATAGGTCTCTCTTTGTCCCTGCCACACATAATGCCCCTTATAGTTCTCTCTCTGCCCCCTGTCACACATGATACCCGTATAGCTCTCTTTCTGTACCCCCCTGTCACATATGATGCCCCTTATAGAACTCTCTTTTCCACCTGGGACACATGATGCTTCTCAGAGGTGTCTATTTGCCCCCTTTCACACATGATGCCCCTTTATTTCTCCCCCTGCCCCACTGTGACACAAGAAGATGCATTTTACCTTCCTGTACAATTTAGTGCTCCTTTTAGGTCTTCCATGTGGCTCAGACTCTGAACAGCTGTTCCTGCATGGTTAGTGATAGTCAGAGCTTCCTCCCTGGTCCCGGCTTAGTCTATTCCCCTCTGATATTCTTTCCTCTAGTCAGGATGTCAGAGAGGAGGAGACTGAGCCAGGACTGGGCTCATTCTATCACTATTTTTTGTAATTATTCAAGTTTTCAAATTTTAATATTTTGGCCAAAATATATAAGCTCGCAACCCACGTCAAGGGTCCTCATTGTCTTATGAGTCCATAACTTAAAAAAGCCCTAATTAAAAAAGAAAAAAAACAAGTAAATTGGTTAAAAAAATGCACCAGTTTGGAGGGACCACATGATCAGTGTCCTCAAACAGAGCCCATCTGCCACGAAATTGCTCCCTGGGAAGTCAGAAAGTAGTCCGCATAGAGGTCCCTGACTCAGATAAGCTGATGCAGGCCTTCCTTGCCTCATCTTGTCAACTGCAGCATCTGGTGATATAGTTGCAAGTTGCTCCTCTTCCGTATTCATGTCATTGGCCCAACAAAAATTATGTAGAGCTTGTATAATGGCACACATATTACCATGATCCATCTGAAGAGTGCTCTGGAAAATTCGCCACTTGCTGGTAAGAATGCCAAGAGCATCCAACCCTCTACGCAAAAATGGACGCATGACATGGCTTGTCAAGTCAAAGCTTTCATCTGCCACAATAATGAAAAGGGCTGGTGTAGCTGAAAATCCAGGAAGCATACATGGTTCTGGGAGAGACGGCTGGTCAGAAAAAACCTCTGACCCATTCTGGAAGCCCTAAAAACATGAGCATCCACAATGCGCCCATAGACTGGCCCAGCCCCTTTACCTTTTGTAGCAGCCCATTACTTGTAGTATGTAAGCTTGTTGGAGCAGGACCCTCACCCCTATTGTTTCTATCAACTGATTACTACATGTAACCGTGGTTCTGAAATTTTTGTACTTTTGTCTCTCTGTATTCCCACTGTCTATGTAAGCGCTACGGAATAGGTTGGCGCTATACAAACAAGGATTAATATTATTATTAGACTGCAATATCTACAATTTTAAACCGATAGTTACTATTAGCCAAAGCCAACAGCACTACCATGAAATACTATTTATAATTATAATATTGGGACCTTGAGTGTGGTGGCTTCTACACATGGATGTGTTGTCCACCCAGTGCCACGAGGAAGTTCGAAATCTTGAGAGGGTGGAGCCAACACCGTCTTCAGGTCTTGATCCCCATTATTCTAGAGATGCCCAATAGGAGTTCAAAGTGTCGGGATACAAATGAGTATGACCAACAGACGACAGAAAGCCAAGGATGGTGACTCAAGTCACTGTAAGGACTGTGAAAATGGCCCTTACAGGCACGCTGTAACACCAAAGGGTGAACCCAGAACCTTCCCTTCTTCCTTCTAGATTCTTCCTCCGGGGCTTTGCATGGCTCTTTGACTCTATGAAACAGTAGCTAAGCCGAAAAAGCATCTTCTTTGTATGAAGACACGTTCAGAAGACAAAGAACTTTCTCACAGGAATGCAGGAAACCACTAAAAGTACTACAAAATGGTGTCTAAGTAGTCATGTGTATTCTGTGGGTTGGAACACTTCTGAAATAATTTGGGCCTACTTGCATTTTTTGGAGTGTTTAAATACATGGTGCATGTGCAGTAAATATGCATGGAAAATAACATATGCATCAAAATATGCTGCAAAAACGCTTGTCATATTTTGATGCATATTATGTGTGTAATATGCACCATTATAATCTATGGGTGGATAAAATATGCCAACCCAATGTCACCTCTGTTTACAGTGGTGTTGTGAATGACAAAAACTGGACTGCTATGGAGTGGAACCTGGTTGTCTTCAGCGATTAATCCAGGTTTAGTTTGGGCACTGACGGTAGGCATGTTCGTGTCTGCAGACTGAGTGCCTCAATCCTGTCTTTGCTGTGGAGCGGCACAGTAACCCCACTGCTGGTATGATGGTTTAAGGACCATGGCATACAACAGTCAGTCACCCCTAGTAGTGGTATGAGGGACAATGACAGCTCAGTGATATGTTCAGGATATCCTGCAGCCACATGTGTTCCTCTCATGGTGGCTTCCAAGAGACATTTTCCAGCAGGACAATGCTCGGCAGCACACACAAGGGTGTCAGAGGAATACCTTCACAACATTGCCACACTTTCATGGCCTGCCCCATTGCTAGATTTATCTCTGATAGAACATGTATAAGACCATCTGGCATGCCAACTTCGCCAGCCTACGAGTTTGCACGATGTAGAGGCTCAGTTACAGCAAATGTGGAGCAATATGCTGCAGGATACAATACAGAACCTGTATGCCTCCATAACTGCCCGTATCACATCTTACATCTAAGCTAGAGGTAGTACAACAGGGTACTAGAGCCTGCATGCCCACCCATAGGTGTTCCATCCATCACAGTAAAACTTGTCTCACTATTGTTGGCACGGCACGTCAGCACTCCTCCTCCCGCTCTTCAGGACACAGAGGGAAGGAGACAGGAAAGGAGGAGGAGTGCTGGTTTGCGCAGAAACCCTTGTTCCACCCGGCAGCCTAGCAGGCAAGTTTTGGGGGCTTGCAGCTGTGGAGAGGGAGGAAGAAAGGAATACTAAGGGGTTCTAATTAATTAGGGATGAGACCACTAAGGGTGCCCAAATAGTGTGTGGACAGGGGCACAAAGAGGACATAGTTACTTTGTGGGGAGCCATAGAGGGGCCATTATTCCCTCATGGGGGTGAAGGCAAAACACGCCTTGGGGCCTTAACGCCTCTGTGCTTTTTTAGAATATGTAGACATGTTCAAATCTGCTTCAAAGTCTGTAGCATAATCTATGCTGTGGATTTTGGTGTGAATTTGCACCATTTGATGCAGCATTTGTTGCACATCTGCAGCGGATTTCACCGTTTCCATTGAAGAGGATCTCCACCAAAATCTCGACCTGCAGTGGAGATTTTGAAGCAGTTCTTGACCTTGAATTGGTACAGATTTTCCACAGTGGAAAATCCACAACAATTTCAATGTATGTGGACATACCCTTAAGGTGCATTCACGCAGAGCAGATTTGGTGTGTATCTTCTGGAGTGCAAAAATCTGCACCATTTGGGCTGAAGTATGCTGCTGCGCCACATCAAAATATACCTCAAATGCTACAGATTTTGGTGCAGATTTTTCCATTGTGGAAAATCCACATCAAATCTGCTATGTGTGAATGCATCCTTAACTTTTTAAGTGATTGCATAGGTGTGTTGACAGATAAATATTCCGTACACAGTTCAGGGCATGTTTATTCTAGGGGCACATTGTGGGGCATACTTTAATTGAGGAGCACAGTCAGGGGCACATTTTATTGAGGGTCACAGTGTAGGGCATACTTTTATTTAAGAACACAGTTTGGAGGCACTTGTTATTCAGGGTTACAGCGTGAAGCATACTTTTATTCATAGGGAACTGTGTGTGACACTTTTTTTTTCATGGGTACAGTGTAGAGATGTGCTGCAAAAGCAAGGAGCAGAAGATATCTTGACGCCAAACTCTGGTAAAGATGAGTTGTGAGTAGAAGTTGTCATGGCGGATGAAGAAGAAAAGGGAAAGAACACCAATCAGAGAAAACCTGTGAGTAACGTCGATAAAAAATGACTCCCATGCAAGTCTAGGGGAAAGTGCGTGCATGGGACCCTGAAAAGAGTCTGATTTTTATACCCCGCGACAAGCTCAACGTGTGACAGCGCTGGATCATGTGAGTGGGTTAGTATAAAAAAGACATCACCCGGCTCCCTGTCATGTCCCCAAACAACACCATACCTTAGTTTATGGTGCTGTGGGGACGTGACAGGTTCTTTTTAAAGAGGCGGACCAGAACTTACACTCAGCTTTTCCATCCTCAGTCAATAGCTATTTAGGCATAGGTGTTATAATGCTCTGTCTGCTCTCCTGGTTTTGATCCTTGCCTGTTCCACTCAGCTTTCCCAACATCTCCTCTCCTGATCTTGGCTTGTTTATTGACCATGTTTACTCTGTTTGCTGCCTGTCTTGACAGTTAGTCTGATTCTTTATTATAAACGTATTTCACATGTCCTGACCTCGGCTCTGTTCCATGACCACGTCCCTATCTATACCATCCGGTATCTTGTTACAGTAATCCTGATCAAGTTGCTTCAGCTGCCTCTCAACAGAGGCTGTTTCTGGGGCAATGGTATGGGTCCCTGCTAGAGATAAGCGAGCATACTCGTCAAGGGACAATACTCGAGGGAGTATCGTCCTTATCGAGTACCTGCCTGCTCGTCAGAAAAGATTCGGGTGCCGGCGGGGGTGATCGGTGGGTTGCGCAAGTGAGCAGGGGGGAGCGTGAAGGGGGGGGGGAGAGATCTCCTCCCCGTTCCTCCCGCTCTCCCCCGCTGGCACCCAAATCTTTTCTGACGAGTAGGCAGGTACTCGAAAAGGACGATACTCGGTCGAGTATTGTCCCTTAACGAGTATGCTAGCTCATCTCTAGTCCCTGCAGCAAAGACCAGATCCTGATTGTCGGAGTTAAAGGGTAAAAACCAGCTAACCCCAACTGCGGTCCCTGGATCTGTTGTTGTTAGCTGTTTAGTCGTTCTCGACCCTCGGCAACCCTAAATGCGAGCTCCCTTCATGTTTTTCGGTTTTGTACTGCTTCTTTCAGTTGTCTGATATCCCTGCCAGTATTAGCTCTGACAGTATCAAGCCTTAAGCCAAATCTGTTAGAGGCACAGTGGATCCACATCCACTAACTTAACATCCAGGTAATTCCAAAAGGTTTGCTTACTTTTTCTTGCAATTGGTTGACCAATTATTTATTTCAGCAACCAGTACTTCTCTGCTAAACAAAACCCCACAAGTGAAAGCCATACATTTTGAAATGTTTATTAGACCAGGTACAAGTCTTTACATCTGTACTTACCGTTACAGCAGCTCTGTCCACTGCCCTTGGAGTAATACCCCGGTCAGCATGAACTGAGCAGAAAAGACGTGTCTATATCTTTACTTTAGGATTTTGATTGGTCACGCCTAGAAGCAAGTACATTACAAGTATATTTATTATAAGATTTCTACTAGCAAAAGGATTAAATCACAGACAATTGACAGTTCCCCTGTACACATTCATATTTGTTCGTTCTAGAGCTGACAGCATTATTGATCCACCATCTGCCATGCATGTTGCAGAAGAGGAAGCTGGAGGTGAAAATACAGAAATGCTTCTTCTTTCCAACTTGGTGGCTCTCATATTACTAAAGTCAAGCTATAGAAATGCCAGGCTAGAAAAACCGCTAAACAAGTGAAATAAAACTTTACTTTTAGTCATTTTTGCCACCCACATCCCCCAAATGGCATGTTTCACCCATCCTTGTTGAGATGCTTGCCTTATCTAAGGAGAACAATAAATGTAACACTCCCCCTTCCTTTTGGTCAGTAGGTTTGCAATGCTAAAGTCAGCTGTCAATTGGAACTTGATTAGCCACTCCCATTTGTTTCCTAGTTGTACCTTAACTTTCATTATAAAATCAGTGTAAGCATGTATGCCACGTGAGTGGCTGCCTCGCGAATATGAGCTATATAAGTGTGACTGGAACAAGTGTGATCCAGTTTGACCATGGCAGTTTGACAGGGCAGGAGACAGGTAGGCCACAAACTCTGCCTAAATGCCTTACACTTCAAAGCTATCACTAATGCCGTCACCTCTGTTCTCATCCTTGCTCTCAGTTTCAGAACCCCCTTTCAAATGCCCACCTCTGGGGCACTCTATTCATATTAGCCCCTCTCTCCTGTCCTCACCTATGCATAGCTCATATGCACTCTTTACTTTCTTACTTAGCCTCAAACCCCCTAATGCCACTAACAAACATAACAGTCGCCCTAATAAATCTCCTAACCATTTGCTCACCCCTGCTATCTTGCTGCTACTAGCAGCTGGGGATATCTCTCCCAATCCTGGCCCACCCTCCACTGCTCCTACCTATTACCCCCTACCTGACTCACTAAGAAAACCCTCAAGCCCAACTGCTAGCCCATGCATACCCTCCCCTGACTCCTTTAAATGCGCTCTCTGGAACTGCCAGTCAGCATGTAATAAACTCCCCACCATCTCACAGAAACGTGGATACAGCAGTCTGACACGGCCTCCCCTGCTGCACTGTCTTACAATATCCCGGAAGTTCTCCCATACCCCGAGACCAGATGACAGGCATGGTAGAGAAGTAGGTGCTCTTCTCTCCTCAAAATGTACCTACCAGGTCATCCCCCCTGTACCCTCACTCACTTTTCTATCATTTGAGGTACATATGCTACAGCTTTCCATGCGAGTAGCAGTTATCTACCGCCGCCCAGGTGCTCCTCGCCTGTTTTTGGACCACTTTGCTTCCTGGCTCCCTCACTTCCTATCCTGCGAAATTCCAACCCTCATCTTGGGTGATTTTAACATCCCCACAAATGATCCCATTCCCCCATCTGCCTCTCAGCTTCTATCGCTCACTTCCTCCCTTGGTCTCTCTCAACTCACAGCCTCTCCCACTCACAGGGATGGCAACACTCTTGATCTGGTCTTCCTCCGTCTCTGCTCTGCTTCCAACTTCACTAACTCTCCTCTTCCGCTCTCGGGCCATAACCTCCTCTCTTTCTCTGTCATGCTCCCTAGCATCTCTCCAGACCCAACTACCTACCATACCTACAGGAACCTTAAGGTCATTTACACCCAGGACTTTGCTGAGTCCCTACAGTCCTCTCTACAACACCACTTTCAAACATGCCCTAGATGAAGCGGCGCCCCCCGTGACCTGAGCAATCCAATGTAGAACGCGGCAACCCTGGCTCTCGCCTCAAACAGGTTTCATCCAGCGGTGCTCTAGAAGTGCTGAACGGCTGTGGAGGAAGTCGCAAACGTCCGCGGACTTTCTGCACTACAAATTCATGCTCAGAACCTACAACCTCGCCCTCCACCATGCCAAACAAGTCTACTTCCCCTCTCTTGTCCCCTCACTATTGCACAACCCTAAACGGCTCTTTGATACTTTTCACTCCCTTCTCAGCCCTAAACTGCAGCCCATGGTGACAGATCTCAGTGCTGTAGAGTTGGCTGCCTACTCCAAAAAAAAAAATTGATGACATCCGTCAGGAAATAACTTCCCAATCCACACTTGCCCTGATCCTAGTTTTGTCAGTACTGCATCTAGCTCCTGCTCACTGTCTGTACTCAGATCAATGACAGAGGAAGAAGTCTCCAAATTGCTTTCCTCTGTTCGCCCTACCATCTACGCTAGCGACCCTCTCCTCTCACACCTCCTCCTGTCCCTCTCCCCCGTGGTCATCTCCCATCTCACCACTATATTCAACCTCTCTCTGACCTCTGGCATCTTTCCTTGTTTTTTCAAACACGCCATCATATTTCCACTGCTAAAGAAGCCGACTCTTGATGCGACTGACGCTGCCAACTACCGTGCCATCTCTAATCTCCCCATCATCTCCAAACCACTAGAACGACTAGTTTTCTCCAGCCTTGTAAGCTATCTATCAGAGAACTCTCTCCTTTACCCCCTACAGTCTGGCTTCCGACCTCCTGACAGCCAAATCGAGGGGCGACTACTCCCTACTGATCCTCCTTGGCCTCTCCGCAGCATTCAACACTGTTGACCACAAACTCCTTCTCATTATGCTTCACTCCATCGGCTTAAAAGACATCGCTCTTTCCTAGTTTTCCTCCTACCTATCTGACCGCTTATTCAGCGTCTCCTTTGCTGGCTCTACCTCCACTCCTCTTCCCCTTGATGTTGGGGTTCCCCAGGGCTCAGTCGTCGCCCCCCTCCTTTTCTCCATCTACACAGCCCCTTATGGACAACCCACCAGGAGTTTTGTTATCCAATACCACCTCTACGCTGACGACACCCAGCTATACACCTCTTCCCATGACATCTCTGCACCTTTCCTCCAAAACATCACTGACTGTCTGTCCGCTGTCCCTAACACTATGTCCTCTCTCTACCCTAAAACTAAACCTCTCTAAAACTGACCTACTGGTATTTCCACCCTCCACTAACCAACCTCATCCTGATATCTCCATCTCAGTGTCAGGACTGGGGTCCGGGATACTGGAAGTCCCTAAAAGTGCCTGCAACCCCTGCCCCTACCTACTTACCCCCCTGGGCTAACTCCCAGGGTGACAACTGGGCGACGGTCCCTGCACTAGCTAGGGAAGTGGGACATGGGGACAGACAATAACAAACACAGGGACAAACAAACACTAAGGAGAAGCCCGGCAGCCAGGGGAGGTAACTAGGATAGGGGCTCCCCTGCGTCGCACAGCAGCCGCCTGGGTGACAGGACCGGTGGTGGGGGCACGGCGGACCCACGAGCCGCTGGTCCTGACACTCAGTGTGTGGCGCCACCATAACTCCCAGACAGCATGCCCGCTGCCTTGGGGTCATATTAGACGCTGATCTCTCCTGTACCCCCTACATCCAATCTCTTGCCCAAACATGTCAGCTGCACTTCAAGAACATCGTAAGAATTTGCTCTTTTCTCACCATAGACACGCTGAAAACGCTTATTGTTGCCCTCATCCACTCTCAACTCGATTATTGCAACTCGTTGCTGATCGGCCTTCCCTGCACCAGACTCTACCCTCTCCAATCCATCCTGAATGCGGCAGCTAGGCTCATCTTCCTTTACTGCCACTACTCGGACGCCTCTGCCCTGTGCCGGTCACTGCACTGGCTGCCCGTTAAATACAGAATTCAATTTAAACTCACTACCTTTATCCACAAAGCCCTCCACAGCGCAGCTCCACACTATATTGCCTCCTTCATCTCAATCCATCACCCAGACTTCTCCAGAGCAGCACCAGTCCTCTGGAATGCACTACCAAAGGCTACCCAGGCAATCCAGGGCTCACAAAACTTCAGGCATGCTCTAAAAACGCACCTCTTCAGGGAGGCATACCACATTTCCTAAACAAACCCCTCTGTACGCCGCCTGATAACATGCTTCCTGATCTACTGACTGCAATCCTTGCCAGCCACCATCAACTGCCCCTGCAGTCATACCGATTCTGCCGTCATACAGCTAAATGTCTGACCATTGTCTATGTGTATAGCATCCCTCACTCTCCACCTAGCCATACCGTGCACATCTCCAGCCCCTTTACCTTCTGTATCACCTCATTATCTGTAGTATCTAAGCTCATCCCTATTGTTTCCATCAACTGATTACTATGTAACCGTGGTTCTGTCATTTTTGTACTTTTGTCTTTCTGTATTCCCCCTGTCTTTTTAAGCGCTGTGGAATATGTTGGCGCTATACAAATAAAGATTATTATTATTATTATTCTCAGTAAGAGAAACCAAGTAATCTCATACATATGATACCTTTTAATGGCTATCAAAAATACATGGTGTTATAGCGAGCTTTCGAATCTACGCAGGGTTCTTCCTCAGGCTTAAATGGAATACATCAGAAGAGGCACATATGTATAAAAAGGCACAGACATGGTGTGATTAATTTGCACTTAAATCAATACCAGAACAGAATGAGTATAGGACTAAATAATTAGTCCACTCATAAGGGATGTAAAAGTTCTTTGGTCTCTAAATTAGTGGTAGGGGGTCACCAGGCCAGCGTGTTATCTCTGCTCCAGATTTCTCTTATACTCCACTGATGCAAGAAGCCCCCTCCGAGGTTTATTCCACTCTTGACAAGTGTCAAAGGTTGTTATAAATTTGAACTTCCAAATTTTTCTGTTACGTTGGGATTTGAAATACCCTTTTAATATAGTAACTTTCATATCTTCTATGTTTTGTTCGTGACTAGAAAAGTGCTCGGCCATAGGTAATTCTGTCTTTCTCTCTTTAATAGTGTGGCGATGCGATCTCATCCAAGTTTTTTTCCTGTTTCTCCAACAAAAAGGCCCCCAACAGGACATTTACTGCAGAGGATTAGGTACACAAGATTGTTAATGTCCCCAGGATCTTATAGTCCTGCTGTGTGTTAGGGATTTGTATCTGGTCCGGAGTCAGTACATGTGAGCAGGTCTTGCAGCTCTTTACATTACAGGGATAAGTTCCTTTTTGTGTGCCAGATGGCAATGCACTCCTGATTATATAGTTCCTCAAATTTGGAGGTTGTCTGTAACACAGAAGGGGAGAGACCGGGAATATGGTTATCAGACGGTCGGTCACCCTTGTGAAGAGTATGGGCTCATGTCCATAGGTGGGTTTGAATTCTGGGATCCGCATGGGGAACCCGCACGGATGATCCAGAGTTCAAGCTGCCCATAGACAATCATGGGCGCCCGCAGCCTAATTAAAGCATACAGGTTTGTTTTCCGGACCTTCCGGTCTGGAAAACAAATCACAGCATGCTCCATTTTGCCACGGATCCCGCAGGGACGGCTTCTATTGAAGTCAATAGAAGCCGTCCGATCTGCGGCACACCCGGAACTGCCACTGCGGGTGTGCTACGGGTCCTGTGGGAAAGCAGGAGATTTTATTTCATTAAATCTCCACTGCGCATGAGCGGGTGCGGTGCCGGTCGGTGGGCCCGCCCACGTTCCGAAGCGCCCGCCCACATGCACGCATCCGGACTGTTAAGTAATATCCTCATGCCGTGGGCAGGGTGGGATCCTGCGGTGAGTCTCCCGCCCACAGAACCCGACCCGCCCGTGGACATGAGGCCTATGATGGGGTTTCTTTGCAGTTTTTCTTCGTACCTCTAGCTGTGAATTGTAGGTCACCACTAGAGGTACACAACCGTTTCCTTCCTTCTCTATGTATTGGAGTAGTTGATTTCTGGGTATCCTGGTGGCTCTGGTGATTTGGTCATCAATTGAGCCGGAATGGCAGCCCTGATTTATAAATGTCCTTTTAAGATGGTACAAATGTTCCTCTCTGTCTGCTGGGTTGGAGCAGATCCGGTTGTATCTGATGGCCTGGCTGTAGACGGTGAACAATTGGATGTATTTAGGATAGGAATTGTCCCATCTGAGGTATGTGGGCCGACTAATCGGTTTTCAGTATAGGGATGTCTGTATTGAGTTAAGATTTTTATGGTGGTGTCCAAAAAGTTGATTTCTGTATACGAGTAGCTTAATGTCAGGTTTATGGTGGGGTGGAATGCATTGAATCTTTCATGGAATTTAATTAGTTCTTGTTCGGTGTTGGTCCAGATGATTAGGATGTCATCAATGTAGCAGAAGTAGGCCAGTGGTTTGCTGGAGCAGAAAGTCATTCTCCATTTTGCCATGAAAAGGTTGGCATATTGCGGCGCCATTTTACTACCCATGGTGGTTCCGGTGAGTTGCAGGAATATTTCTTTGCCAAAGGAAGAATAATCTTGAGATTGAATCTTGTGAGTAGTAACACCGATTCAGAGGCAACCGCATTGGCCTCAAGGTGTGCCTGGCAGGCGGTCAGTCCAGCTTTGTGTGGGATGTTGGGAATATAAGGATTCCACATCCATGGTGGCCAGGATGGCACTATCGGGGAGAAGACCTACGGCTGATTGTTTGTTCAGTAGGACTGTGGTGTCCTGCAAGTAGCTGCTTGCATTTCTCACTAGTGGTTTGAGGACCCCTTCTACCCATCCTAAGATTCATTCAGTGAGGGTTCCCACACCTGAGATTATTGACCTCCCTGGGTTGCCAGCTTTATGTAGTTTGGGAAGTATGTAGAATACACCAACCCTGGGGTTCTCTGGTATCAAGTCCATAAGTTTTGTGAAGCTCACAGACAGACTTCTGATGACCCTTCTTAATTTCCTCACAAATTTTTTAGTCAGGTCTTGATCCAGTTTGGTGTAGTATCTGGTGTCTGTCAGCTGTCTATCTGCTTCTTTCGTGTAGTCTAATGTATTCATGAGAACTATAGCACCACCTTTATCTACAGGCTTAATGGTGATCTCCTTGTTTTTGAGTGCATAGATGGCCCTTCTTTCCTGCATATTGATATTAAATGCTTCCTTTTTCTGCTTGTCCAGTGGATTGCACCTCATGTCTAAAGGAGTCTATATATTTGTCCAAAATGGGTACTTGGTTTCTCTTTCTGAGAACAATCACATTTTGCTCTATGCTAACATGGTACCAAACTTTTTTCATATGACCATATTATGATATGGCTCTATTATGAGTTTATGGGTACATTAGCCATTTAATTACAAGCATTTTTTTGACTTTTGTCCATGCCAGTTTAAGGCCTCGTTCACACAGGTGACAAAGTTGCGCAATTTTCTCACGTAGCGACAATGCGACAAGTCACATGTATGTGAAGCCCATGCTTTCCTATGGGTTCCTTCACATTTGCGATGTTTTTAGCATGTAGTCAGGGAACAGACCATCCGCTGTTCGCTGAATACATTCTCTTTTTTCTGCTGGCGAGGTTGACAGCTGAGACAATGTAATCAGCTATAATCAGCGCTCCCCAGGCAGAGCACAGCGTTTGGTCCTGCTTATCAGCTCTTCTGCCGAACGATGGATTTCAAGCCGAACTGAAGTCTATCATTCTGCATAAAACTGAAAGATGGGCACATTAAAGGTGCATTTAGACACTAAGATCATTTTGCATAATCTTCTGATTCTAATTTATATTTGATTCTGATCTCTCTTTTACCCCCTACATCCAATCTCTGGCCCGAACATGTCAGCTGCACCTCAAGAACATCGCAAGAATCCGCTCTTTTCTCACTGTGAACACGCTAAAAACGCTTACTGTTGCCCTCATCCACTCCCGGCTCGATTATTGCAACTTGTTGCTGATCGGCCTCCCCTGCACCAGACTCTACCCTCTCCAATCCATCCTGAATGCGGCAGCCAGGCTCATCTTCCTGTCCAGCCGCTACTCGGACACCTCTGCCCTGTGCCGCTCACTGCACTGGCTGCCCATTAAATACAGAATTCAATTTAAACTCGCCACCTTCATCCACAAAGCCCTCTACAGTGCAGCACCCCCTATATCGCCGCCCTCATCTCAATCCATCAACCAGCCCGGGCTCTCCGCTCTGCTAACGAAACCAGATTGAGCGCCCCTTTAATTCGAACTTCTCATTCCCACCTCCAAGACTTCTCCAGAGCAGCACCTGTCCTCTGGAACACACTAACCAAAGGCCACCCGAGCAATCCAGGACTCGCAGAACTTCAGGCGTGCTCTAAAAACACACCTCTTCAGGGAGGCATACCGAATTCCCTAAACAAACCCCTCTGTACTCCGCCTGATAACATGCTCCCTGACCTACTGACTGCAATCCCTGCTAGCCATTATAAACTGCCCCTGCAGTCATACCGATTCAGCCATCACACAGCTAAATGTCTGACCATTGTCTGTGTATAGCATCCCTCACTCTCCACCTCGCCATACAGTGCACATCTCCAGCTCTTTACCTTCTGTATCACCCCATTACTTGTAGTATGTAAGCTCGTTGGAGGAAGACCCTCACCCCTATTGTTTCCATCAATTGATTACTTTGTAACCGTGGTTCTGTAATGTTTGTACTTTTGTCTTTCTGTATCCCCTGTCTATATAAGCGCTGCGGAATATGTTGGCGCTATACAAATAAAGTTTATTATTATTATTCTGATTGGTACTAATACCTATTAGTACCAATTAGTAGTGTGTGAGCCACTGGAAGCTGAATTTATTTATTTATTCTCTGAATAAATTCTCTTTGTTCTGCCGGCGGGGCTGACAGCTGAGGACAGCTGAGACAATGCAATCAGCTGTTATTAGCGGTCCGCAGGCAGAACACAGCGTGCGGTCCATCTTATGCGCTGTTCTGCTGAAGGATGGATTTCAAGCCAAACTGAGTACCATCGTCTCCCGTACTATTAACGGGTGAGAATGCCACTGGTGAAAACGAAACCACTAAAATCACGGCCGCATAAAGGGACTTAAACACGCTCATGTGAAGAAGCCCTAAAGGCTATGGGATCCCGTAAAAAAGCCGCAAATACGCCATTGTATGTGTATTCACAGTGTTTTTTACCCATGTTGCAAGAGACAAAGTTACATCAATTGTGTCTCCTTCCATTTTTTTGCGTGTTTGAGGCTAGATTCATACGGGCGTATTAGTGCGTGTGAAATCTGCGTGCGCCATATGCAGAGAATAGAAACCATTCACTTCAATAGGTTCATTCACATGTGCGTATTTTTTGCCTGTGCATTTCGGTCACGCAAAAATAGGCAGCATGCGCTATTTTCAACAAAAATCCCCATAGAAGTCAAAGAGGTTGCGCAAATGTACGCAAATATGATGCGATGCGTGAAACACTGCATAATTGCGCCAGGAAAACACATGCGGAACTCATCAACCATTTCAATCGGTGCATATTTTTTTTGCTGTGCGCAAATGTACATGCCTTGCGTGCGGAAAAAGTACAGTGAAACACGCCGATGCGCGTGCAAATAAGAATTGTTCGTTCTGCAGTCTTGCTACAGGCGCGCCAATATGCATGCTCTCGTATCCATCTGGCTTGGAAGGTGCAGAGAATATAGATGCTACACGGACGCAAAAGCACGCATACACACCTAAAATGCATGTGCGTACGCCGCTGCGCCTGCGCCCTAACCTGAAGCTTCACAGGTCTGGTTCCTACGACAGAGCTGAACATTGGAAAAGCAGATCGCAAGTGTGAACAGAGCCGAGGGTGTCATGCAGTCTTGGTCTATGAAAAGCACCATTTTCACTGCACATGTACGCGTGTTTTTTGGGTATATTTCATGTATTTTTGGTGTGTATGCACATTTTTTTACATCCATATTGTGTCCATATTCACTGTTTTTCACACATGAAGCACAAGTCGACCCATTTGGTGTAACTTTTTTCCTTTCGACATGCGTAAAAAGAATGCAGTAAATACGTGCGCAACTGTGCATTGGCTGCGGTCTTACACGAACCCATAGACTTTAGGGCGCAAACGCAACAATGCTCGCCGGCGTGGAGCGTAGCTGCGCCTGATCCAGGGGAATTTGTTCCCCTTCGCCGGCTTGTCACATTCCAGAACGGAGCGCAGGAGTTTAAAAAAAAACGCAGGAAAACAGGGCCCGCCCGATCACCTGGCACGTGGTATTCGCTACAGCTCCAATCTTTTCTCGGTCGCACAATTAACGGGCGAGAAAAGAGCCGGTGAAAACGAACCCCCTGAAATCAGTTTTGTTTTGTCCCGTTATATGGCCGTCGCATACGGGGAGAAAACCACGCTGGTCAGAATCCGCTCTTAGGGCTTCTTTAGACGAGCGTGGACGCAACTACGCTTAGCGGCGGCTTGGAGTGTAGTTACGCCCTAACGAGGGGAATTCCGTCCAATATGGACCAAAATAGATCTTTTATGTCATTTTTTGTAACTCGCTTAATACAATGCAAATCAGTGGCGTCGTATTATAACATTCGCCAAAAATACGGACGTAATACGTGAAAAAAACAGAGGTGTGTGTGTGCGGGCAGACGGCGCGGTCCTCACGCGTGTGATTGGTCCACAACCCCCATGTTTATTGCCCCGTGTGACGAGGGGGCACTTTCTGCCTCCTAGTGCCCTGACTGAACCTCTCCCTGTGGCACTAGTCATGCCCTCCATGGCCGCAGCACGGACTGCCCAGCACTGCACAGAGGACGGCCGCCTCCCCTCCCCCTCCCTTTTAAGACGGGCCCCTGGGCGGGCGGCTGTGCGCCGTGTGCTGAGGCTTGTGCTTTGCAGACGGTCCCTGGCCGGGGTGTGTTGTGTATTGGCAGTGGGGCGGCTCCGACTCCCTGACGCCAGTGAGACCAGATCAATCCAGGCAGCCGGGGAGAGAGGAGGAGGGAGCCGCACATCCCGGGCTGCTGCTGGAGGCATGCGAGCCGCTCCGCACCGCTGCTCCCCGATCACCCTGTAGGACGCCCGGCGGCAGGTAGGTGAGCGGCCGGGGGGGACTCTCTAAGTACTTCACTGGGGCGCCGCCTGTCCTGTACATGTGGGGGCAGCGCAGTGCGGATCCCGGCCAGGCGGCGGCGGGGAGTCCGCCCCGGGATACTGGGAACTTTCCTGCAGGAGGAGGAGGGGGGCATGATGGCGCCGGCAGCGCACAGAGGCCCCAGTGTGCGGCGGCCAATCCCGGCCGCTCCAAAGGACAATGGGGGCCGCGCGTTACTGGCCGGGCGGAAAATGGCGCAAACTAGTGCGGGCGGAGGAGGAGGAGGGACGGTGCTACAAAGTATCCGGGAGCCCCCCGTGCCGGCGCCCCTCCTCCTCCCGGGACCCCCGCAGCCCTCCAACCCCTGCAAACCAGACTGCACGGGGTTTGAGAAGTTCAGTAAAAAAGTTTGTTCCCTAAGAGTTTTCTCCCCTTTTCTTTTCCTTCTCTCCTCGGGTTACATCCGTTTTTAAGGCTACATTCACACGAAAGGGAAATGGGGTGGAATCTCCAAAACTGATTATTGTCTAAAACCTCCCCATAAAGGTGGATTATTTTTTTTTAAACTTTTTAAAAATTTTTATTTTTGGTGCAGATCTGCGGTTGAGTGCCACAGAAGGGGTGATGTCTGCTGCGGACGCGCACCAATGGCTTTTAAAATTTTTTTTTTTTTAATGCGGTTTCTGACTGGTGAATGACAGATCTTGGTCAGATTTTATGCCGTAGAAATTCCTAATTGCCTATGGTATGTAACCGTGGTGGGCGGCTTTAAAAAAAAAATTTAAAAAAATTTCGTCCATTTTATTTTTTTAATTTTTCTTATTTTTTGCAATGCAGGAACCACCGCAGAACCGCTAGTGTGAACGCAGCCTGAGGCCCCTTCACACCGGTCTATAGTAATTGCGCATGGCATAGTGTGTTTGCGGAACAAACTAAGCTTTCCGCACCGTGTATTTCACTGCACTCTAATGGGCTTTGTTGTAGTTGTTGCGCCTGTTCGGTTCCATCAAAAATCGGATGTCATCAGTAGGGTGCCCTGTGCCCCCCCCCCCCCCCAAATCCTTTCCTGCCCCCATACCAGAAACTAAAGCCTTTTCCTATCAGCTCCATCACCCATTGACAATGCAGGAAAAAAAAACCATTTGATTTCCACTTTTTAAATGGTGGTAATAGTGCAGACCGCCGCGCTATTGTGTCTGCCAAAAAAATGGAACAGAATTGAGCCTAACTGAAGTGCCGAAAACCCCATTAAACTTAATGGGACTTTAACAGAAAATTTTTTTTCTCCCGCTTTGCAGCTCCTCTGGCAGGAATGCAAAACGGAAGACCAAACCGGTGATGTGAATGAGCCCTGCGCTCAGCCTGGCCAGCTATCCTGCACTAGCAGCTTGACCAGGGCTTGCCTAAACCCAGGAACCCGCTGGCCCGCACCGCTGTACATTCATGCCAATGATAATGGCTCTCGCTGCTGTACAGATTACACTTGGGGTGCCCTCACGTGGGATGGCGCATAAGTGCAGGTGTCCCACAGGCTGACACGGGAGCGATGGTCATTCGTGACTGGGGGCGGAGCGGCGGGGACCGTTCCTCCCGCCTCCGGTCACCGTAACCAGGAGGCGCTCGCATATTGAGAGGCTCCTCTTTACACGGGCCGGTAGTCACTTAGTTTTTAGTTCTGTCCAAAAACCAGCCACTCCAACGGGGGGGGGGGGTGCCTTCTTCGTCTATGATCGCCCAAATTTGATGTTTCCAGTGAAAACTCGGGGTGATATCGCCCCGGAGTAAAGATGCCTTCAGCTGTTTTGTACTTGTAGTCCCCCCTTACTAAGTTAGTGCTGCACCTTTTGGCTAACGTCTTAGTGAATTGCTATACTTGGGGCACACTGAGGCCTTGCAGACGCCGGGGCCGGCCATACATGGCTTGCAGCAGGCAGCTGTCCGACCCCCATGTGTTGTGTGCAGACAGGAAGCGGCTCACGGATGCACAACTGTGCTCTATAACACCTAGTGTGGAGGAGGCAGATGGTTTATGTCCCCCCTCTGTGCCCTGGGGCTGAGGTGCCTGCAGGATGGGACCTCTGTGGGACAGGATGACCACATACAGGAGCGCCGGCTCCATTCTCTCCTCGGACAGATGTGTAGGACTGCAGTCTGTTGCATCAGTCAGGAAGCCGTTTCCTCTCCTCCCCGGAGATATAGGAGCGAGCCGGAGCTCTGGTTACTGGAGAACTCATCTGAGGCCTTTCCTTGTATTTGAGCGCGGCGGCGTCTGCCTGAAGCCTCCTCCCCTGTGAGAGGATCACTTTAGGACAGCTAGAGTTACTCCTGGACAGGGATGACCTGTGCTCGAGCCTCTGACCTCGGTCTTGGATGGCTCCTTGAGCTTTACCGTCACGGCGGTTCTCCTGTTGTACTGTATTCGTTTGGAACCTTGTGATGTTCGGCAGATCTGATGGACCTTTCTGGTCTTGAGAACCAAATATAAAAGTGATCCAACACTACTAATGCTGATATGTGGACCATGTGTGGTGGCTGGTTGTCTGAGGACGAAGGATGCCACTCCGAAAAAGTGTACTACGATAACCAATCCCTAAACCATGTCCTTGGGTAACTTCAGACCTTGCCCCTATGTACTCTTCACCCCCGACAGACTGACTGAAGGAGATGGAACTTGGACTGTTTATCCACCCACTGTAGCCGTGTTACAGATCTACCATATAATACAACCCTATAGACTGTACATCAGTGTGCCTCTAATATTATACAGAGGACTCTCCACTTTATTGTTGTGGTTCCATATACATTTCTCAGGCATGAAGCAATTCGGATATGCATTCTCTATTGGACTATAGTACCTGAAGAAGCCACATCAGGTGGCAGTTCTCTGCAAAACAAAAGGGGGGGGGGGGGAGAGGACATCTTTAATACTTGGGATAAAATTGCGCAGGAAGAGAAAAGCGTTTTGTCTTTCTGTATGGTTTTTTGTTTTTGTCCCCCTCCCCCTTCAGGTACATGCGGTATGCCAAATGGCTAGATTGTGGGGTCCTGTGAGACACATCATACATTTGATACCTTTTCGTATGACTAAGGCCACGCTCACACGAGCGTAAGGTCACCCTGTATCATGTGAGCGACGTAAGCACATGTGATACACGGTAATTCAGTCAATCAAATAGACTGCCTTGCACAGCTTGCTCAAATCTGCATGTATACATTGTGTAATACGCAAGCGCAAAAAACGCAGTTTGTTCTATTTTGCCACGTAAAGAAACCATTGTTCTGTGGACACGTAATCGATGCATATGGCCGGTGTGTACGAACTCCGCTGCCAAGCAAAAGCATGGAAAATGTAAACAGGAAGACTGCACATGACACCGTGAGATGCAGTCACGTGTAGTGCAATATCACTGCCATACGCGGCGAAAGGCCAGCTCCACAGCTGTAAAACCATGCGTGACTTGTGCATGGATATGGTCGTGTGAGATGATCTCTACAAGGCTACCATAGAATACGCTTTAGGATGTGGTAAACATCACATGAGATCCTAGTTTTAAGTCCTTGCCACGTGTCTTGTGACTAATATATGTACAGATTGTGGATAAGAATTTTTTTTTTTTTGCCTTCCTCTGGATCAACATTTGGGGGAGAAGGGGGTGAGTGGATGGACATGTTTTTTTTTTTTTGGCCATACATACTATGAAACACTAGCATGAAAGGTTTTCTGGTATCTTATAATATTGACCAGTCTGGAAGAGAAGTCACCGATATTCTACTGGAAGACCACCAACTATAAAACAGAATAGACTTTTTTTAACAAGTTATATTCTATAACAAGTAAAGTTGGCAATAAACAGATCTATCTGAAGATTAGCCCATCCAGCATTTTAGCAGAAAATCGTAGGCTACACATAGCTTGTTTGGGCAACAGTTATTTTACCCATACATGGTAGGTTTGGCCGAATGCATAAGAGCTCCTGCTGAGAACAAGCATCAGGTGGTACAGATGAGACTTCCCAAGTGTCATCTGCTGGTGGTGTTGGGAGGCTTCCATAGACATCAGATGGTCGGTGGGTATGGAGACCATGTGTGTGACTGCCTACTACTGTAAGGTTAGCCATACATATTGGGTAGCTATTGGCCAAACGTTTGCAGGATGGCTGTCTTGCCCGACTTGTTGCCCCATAATTCTGAATTCAGAGTGGGAAGAGCCGCTGCCAGCACAAAGGAAATTGGGCACGTGAAACCAAAGAGGCCTCCATATGGTGGTTGGTTCCACTCTACTCTCTGGACTCGTTTAATATGCACCTAAGTTGTATCCGTACTTGTAGGGGGATTTTTTTTCCCCCACAATTCCGCCGATATTTACAATACACTGTTAGCGAATAAAGTTTGTTAAACCCCTATTTACTAACATTGGGAAACTTCCACAGTGGATTTTCTAATCTGCAGCATACGCTCTGCAGATTTCATTTCCCCCACCCCCTTCAAGTGTGTGGAAGTAGTTGGTATATATTGTCAGTGTAAGGGCTCGTTCAACAGACCTCCCGCAGCCCATATGCTCTGCTGGCAGAGACCACCTATGGCACTGCTCATGCCCGCAAATGATGCAGTCAGACATGCGCAGTGTGGTATCATTGTTATGATTATTTTTAAATCTCCCCCCTCTGTGCAGATCCAGGATGTGTATGATACGCGGAGAAATGGAGCATACTGTGATATTTCGTATGCTGGTCTTGGTGAAGTGCCCACTGCAGTGGGGGTACTTTTAGATGAGCCGATTTATCATTTGACTGAGCCAGTGACGTCCTTGTTTGCTTGAATAGAACTTATTCCTCCATGCCAAAAAATACAAGCAACGTTTCGACCCGTAATGGGTCTTTGTTAAGCCTCCACGCCGAACTCTGTGTTGTGGTGCTAACAGCATCCGCCCGTACAGCTGATCGGTCGGGGTCTTGAGTGGCAGACCCCGGCCAATCAACTATTGACCTATCCTGAGGAGCGGTCATCAATGGTATTTCACTGGAAAACCCCTTAAGGTACAACAAAGACCTAAATTTGTGACACCTGGCTGTCCTCGGCACAAAGTCAAATCCACCCCAGCTGTGAGCTGGCACAGACTGGCACTATAACCTACACAAATAGTAAATTTGTCTGGCAGTGGGTGGCCTGGCTGCTTCCAGTAATCCCTGTGCAGAAAAGTAGTGAGGGTGGCAAAAGCACAAAAGTTGCAAATTTTTGAACTACTACAGTTTGCCCAGTAACTTGCAACTTTTTTTTTAAATGCCAGAACCCCGGCTCAAATGCTTGTACCATTCCTCGCCAGTCGTCTCTCTCCTATAAATACTATGTATTGTTTCCCTGCTGCTCCGAGTGGCGCATAGAGCGCTCTCTCCATCTGTAGCGGCTAATGGAGGTCTCGGCTCACCCTTATAAATAATGTAAGCTATGTCTAATGGAGGGACTCGAGGGACTGAGGAAAAAGCATCATTACCAGACTTTTCAAGATGCTACAGATCTCAGATTGATTTACATCACTGATCTGGTGCAAAATGATCCATCAGGGCGAGCGGGGTCATTCTGCAAAAGTGTATCATGTCGGCCTATGAGATCAGTTCTTCCAAGGAAGTGATGAATGTGGAAGATAGGAGATAAAATATATTTTTTTCACACCTTCTGTCCTGCCTCCAGTACATGCATACATAATGTTCTTGCAAAAGTTTTTTTCTCAAACTTGTGTATCCAGATATTCCTTCATGTCCTTTATAACCAGCCTGCCACATTTCCTTTCCATGGATGGTTCTGCTATACTGGCTGTTACCTCTAACCTTTTTTTTTTTTTTTTTAACTGGGTATATGGTCTTCACTTCCCAGTGTGAAAACTTATCAGGAAATGACTGGTAGTTTTGGAAGGGGAGTAGGGGGGGGGGGGGGGGTAGAAAAAAAAAATTCCAGAAGTTTTGGGAGGGCGATTATGAAATAGTTGCCTTTTTGATACGTACTCCATGTTTTCTCACCCCCTGTAAATGTCCCAGCTGGCACTTCAGTATCCCGGGCTGATCTCTGTACAGCCAGGAGATGCAGAACATTAGCCATAAAAAGCTCTTGTGCTCCGGAGTCCATCCTTATTCTCTTGCAGTGTTGTGCTGCATTCTTTGATAATTGAGTTCTGTTTTAATGATGGGTGACTTGGTTGAGGACTAGTATTTGTAGCCCTCCACCCCGTGGCTCAGGGACTAAATTATCAGATACATGACGTTTGTTTTGCCAGCCATATTGAACCGGACAGTTTTGTATCTTGTATAAAGCAGTGTTAACCCTTTCCAGTCCACTGACTTCTGAATACATTATGATTTAAGGCTGTACAGCTCTGATGTTGGTAGACATCCGTCAGGGTTCTCTTACTGTATATTGCCAGCTTCTCTGCTGTCGGAGCCTATCCAACGTGTCACCTCATGCAGTACTGGCTTTAGCCAGCAGATAATGGCAGAAAAAGAGCAAGCCCCTCTAGGAAAACAGGATACAAGTTGGATTGGAAAGGGTTAACTTAACAATGTAGCGTGCAAGTATTTAGTAGATAGACTTATGTTGGTGTTTTATTCGAAACTTCATATTTGTTGTTGTTCAACGCCTTGATGCTAAGGCATCATTCACACAGGCGGCGAAGTCGCGTGATTTTTTAATTTATTTTTTTTTGTCGCATTGCTGCAATGCTACAAATCGCATGTATGTGAAGCCCATGCGTTTCACTGGGTTAATTCACATGTGCAATGTTTTGTAGTGTGCGATATCCTGAGACACAAACCTTGCAGGTCCGGCGATATGCCCGCGACTCGTGAGGTTTTGTATCATGTTTCCCTATGGAGCCTTCCTCTCTGTTGCATCGCACGAGAATGTGATTTTCGGACGGTGCCATGCAACTTTGACAGTAGGAAATCCTACTGTCATAGCCATAACCTAAGCCGTAACTGCAGGGAAAATAAAGTATACAGAACCCTTAGAAGCGCTGTCTGGGCCTACTGCATCTTCTCCCCGATCCCCGACTAAGCATCAGCCAGTCACAGCAGCGCTTCCAGGAGGCGGGATTTTTCAATCCCCAATCAGAAGAACTGTACAGGTAGAAGCTGCAGCAGAACCCCGGTCAGCGCTTCGAAGATGTATGCGTTTTGTTTTTTGTTTTTTTTTTCCCCTGCAGCTAGGCTTATTTTTGGGGTAGGGGTTAGATTTCACAGCTGACACTAACCTGCAGCAGCCTCAAGGAGCAATCATGGTGATTGCAGCTGTTACCCTTTGGAGTTGTTTGAGACTTTTTTTTTTTTTTTCCTTTAAAACCCATCTACCCTTGCCGTAAAACAACAAATGGACATATACTCGTGTCTCCTGGGCCACCGCTCGGTCCTCACTCCTGTTTATGGGCTGCAGTAGTCTGCTACGTCCCGTAAACAGGATGGGGCAGCTGGTAAATTTGACGTCATGGGGGGTGGGAGGGGGTATTAGAGGATATTAAAAGGTTAAAGGGGTTTCCAGTGAACGGCTATTGATGACCTATGATTGGGGCCCCGACTGATCAGCTGTGCGGGTGCATGCTGTCAGCGCTGCAGTAAGAGGTCTAAGCGGAAGTCTCTCTGCCGACCCCAGTGTAGTGGTCGTTGCTTGTAACTGCGGGCATGGCTCTCATTGAAATCCTCACGAGCCGTGCCTGCAGTTACAAGCGCCCGCCACTACAGAGTCAGCGCAGAAGCTTTTGCTATAACATCTGTTGCGGCGCTGACAGCTTGCGCCCGCTTAGCTGATCGGTCGGGGTCCCGAGCGACGGACTTTTTTTTTCAATTTGACTCTACTTAGGCCTTATGCCTGTGGTTTTGCGCTGCGGGAGTACCGCAATTGCAGCCAAACGTGCCGCTGCTGATCGCAGAATATCGCATGTTTTCCCGCGGTCTCCATCAAGGCTATATTAATGGAGACCTCCTACTGCTTAAATTTGCGGAAAATAGAACATGCTGCGTTTTCTTTGCCGCTCACATAAATCCGCGATAAAAGAACGCATATCGGCATTGGCTGGCAGGAAAGGTATTGGGTTCAATAGAACCTAATGCTGAGGAATTCCGCTGCGGATTTACGCCGTGCGAACCGCAGTACAAATCCGTTCATGGGCATTAACTCGTACAAATGTATGTTTTTCAGTACATTATATGGTATATTAAATGGTACCACTGAAAAATATAACTTGCTGTATGGAAAATAAAAACCTCAGACAGTGGCAATGACTGGAAAGACGGGTTATGAGATGAATGGATTTATATATTTTATTTAATTTTTTTATTGGGGGGGGGGGAGAAATGGTTAATAATAATAAAGCCCACCAGGGTTGTTTTGTTGTTTTTTTTTCTTCTTCGTACATCTACTCCAAATGGGCCCATTAGAGTAATGCTTCTGCAGGGTGCGGGGGGACAAATGTCACTTAATTTAGCTGTGGGTTTTTGTCCCTGGGCGCTCTGTAGCTTCCCAGCTGGTATTGAGCAGTTGGCGTGACTTCACAGTGTGTGTGTGGCCTGGTAAAGGCTGATATCCTGAAATATATGCTGCCAACCACAATGCCTGCTGGCCTGTCCGTTATGGCAGATCTCTTTAACTCTAGCAGTGCTGCACAGAGCCCCCCCCCCCCCCCCCCCCCCCCCCCCATATGTAGCGTGTTACAGGCAATACTATCCATTTTGACCCGTCCCATTTCTGTCTCCATTAAACCTCTGAAGCTTCTGGCTTGTCTGTGTAATCCTCCATACAGCCCATCACCCCATTATGGCCTGTGAAGCCACACGTGGATACATCATCACTGAATATAATAATAAACCATAACTCCTTTATTAAGCCATTGACGTTGCTATATGAGGGCTTGTATTTTGCGGGACAAGTTGTATTTTCTTAATGGTACTATTTCATGTACCATATAGCGTACTGATAATACTTAGGAAAAGAAGAACATTCTAAGTGGAGTAAAACTGAGCGGGGGGGGGGGGGGGGAAATTCGGCCATCTTTCGGTGCGTCTTATTTCCACGGGTGGTGCTTATTGCATTCTTTTCTGGGAGACAGGGTGACCAAAAAAGTGCATTTCTGGCGTTTAGTCTTTTTTTTTCATGACATTCGCCGTGCGGGGTGAAGGCATTACTTTCATAGATCAGACTTTTACAGATGCGGCGATACCAAATATCTATTTTTGTTTCATGATTTAGATTCTTCTGTTACCAATATGGCAAAGGGGGGTTGATTTAACATTTATTTTTGGTCGCTCCTGCAGTATGATGTATTGCTATAGCATTACATCATACTGCGATCTGACAGGCAGCTTATCAATCCACCCAACGGGGATGGCTTGATAGGCTGTCTGCTAAGACAGCCTTGGGACCTTTCAGAATGCCCCCGCCGCCATGACACCCACACGGCTCCCTGCGATCTCAGAATTGACAGCAGTAGTTAAAGGGTTAACCGTGCCAATGAGCCGTGCGGCCGATTTGCAGATATTGCCCGTTAGTGTCAGCTGTAATAAACAGCTGGCGCCCACACTGTATGAAAAGAGGTCGCCCTGCGATCTCTTTATACGTACCCCGGCAGGACGTAATTGTATGTCCTATAGTGGGAAGGGGTTAAAGGGAATCTGTCAGCCCAAAAATACTGCCCAAACTGCCGGCATCCTGTTGTAGAGCAGGAGAAGCCGAGCACACTAGTTTTCCCCATAAACTATATATATCAAAACACAAGGCCGCCTGCACAGCCAGGTTCCTGCAGCGGAATACCCCCACCCCTTTCGTCTTCATCTGTACCGCCATCTGACATGCGTTGTACAGGTTTAAAAAAAAAATTTTTTTTTCTTTTTCCCCCCCAAGTTCCTTTTCTGTGCTGTCGCTAAGCGATGACTCAGTCCGCGGCCTGTCTGCAATCAACTTAAATGGAAGGCATCTGCACAAAAATACAGCGCGCTGCGTTTTTCCCCCCTCTGCTCGTGGCAACCGCAATTGGTTTCCATGAGTGCCGGAAGGAGTTGTGTGTTTTTGTTTTTTTGTTTTTTTCTTTCCTCCTTGGCAGCAGACGCCTGCTGTGGATTCTGCAGCCAAAATCTGTTTCTGTGCGCAGGCGTCCTAACTTGTGTAGCAGTCATTTAAAGGACTTGTCTGGTTACGGGACAGCCCCCTTTTCAGTAGGACTCCTGTATAAAAATGATAAACACAATCTACTCATCCGTCTATGGGCCGCCGGGGTCCTGTGCTGCAGCACACAGAGCTCATGGGGTTTGTTGCAACAGATAATGTCATAGGAAATCACCTGACCGCTGCAGCCAATGAGAGCTGCATTGTAATGTTTTTGAATTCTTGACATGGTACTCAAGATGTAGCACAATACCAGGAGAACGGTTGGTGATCGGGAAATCGCCAGGGACTTGGCGATGGGTGGATAAGTATATCCCTGTTTATATTACACAGGGGGGTCGTATTCAATAGGTGTTGTCCAGTAACCGAACAATTCCCTTTAAATCTCTGCTCTTTGTTCACTGAACGGTCCAGTGGGCGGTCCGATCAGTGACTGACTGCAGTCTGTATGACTATACGTATAGATAGCTGTCAATCACTGATAGCTCCGCCCATTGGACTATTCAGCTCAGAATGAGCAGAGATCTAAATGAATACAATAGAAGTTCTACTGAGTCTTTCCCCATAAAACACTATCAGTCTCCTTGGCTCCTCCGGCTCTAGAACATGATGCCTGCAGTCTGGATAGCATGCTCAAGTTGGCTGATTCCCTTTAAGTATTAGCCGTAGGTTACAGTGCTGTCTGTTTTAATGGAGAACTCTTGAACTCTTTCAAGCCTGGATCATACTGCGCTTGGAGGGAAAGGGCCCGATGCAGCTATTTGTTTTCCTATGATAGTTTCCCTTAAAAAAAAATCCTGCACTTTAATGCAAAATATCGTGTGAAATCACCCTGCGGCTAACTTGGCACAGGGGAGCGCTATTTGGGGCCGTGAATCCCCCCTCCCCCATATCACGCTTGCCGTCCATGTGAAATCAATGCGGATGTGAGGAGTTTTCATGGCAAAACAGCCTCGCATCACTCAGGGGATACAGGGATCCTCTGGCGCGGCTGTCAGCCGCAGCAGAGGATTCTGGAGTTTCTCCTGTTGCTTTCAATGGGGCCGGCAATGCTGCTCCATCTATCTTCAGGCGCATGTTTAATGACTATTGGAGGATCGCAAGTTTTTTCCCCATTGAAATCAATGGGAAACATGAGATCGCACGGCATGCCATGTCTTTTACGGTCCCAAGAGAACGCCCAAGGACAGAACATTCTGCTTTAATATTTTTTAAATGCTTGGATTTCATATTTGTGCGTCTAAATGCACAAAAGTTGCTCAGAACTGCTGATAAGGCTGAAAGACGATTTTTAGGTTGGACTAAATTTAACAATCAGCTAGCAGTGGACAAAAAGTGCACTATGGGCTCACATTAAAGGCCGATTTACACAAACAGATAATCTCTCAAAGATCGCTCAAACGAGAACGACTGATGAACTGATTGCTAAAATCAAGCTCACTTGATTTTAACGATCAGCACAAAGAGCCTGAAATGCGGGTGCCCCGCGCCTATTTAGTTGCACTGATTATTGCCAAAACGATCGCCGATGAGCGAAGTTTTAGCGATAATTGTCCACTGTAAATGGGCCTTTAGACGCAACGACAATTGCTCAAATGATCGCTTTTTAGTGGGTTTTTTTTTGTTTTTTTTGAGTGGTCATCGTTCCGTGTAAATGGGCCTTTAAAGCGGCAGCAAAGTGAGTTGGACTTCAATAAATCTCATCTGTATACTGCGGCAAAAGCCCTTGCAGAGCCAACCTCTGCTGACACTTGTACATTGTCAGCATGTTTGCTTTTGGATTTTCACAGTGAAACCACCAAATTTCAATAATTTGGATGAATTCTGCAGCGAATCCACAGCAAAAATGTCCGGAAATTCTATCGTACCCTAATAGTACAACCCAAGGCCTCGTGCAAAAAGTCCTGCAGTAGTAGGCTTGGGCTGAAGAGACGTTTGTGTGAAGAAGCCCCGGAGCTGTGAAGTGTTCAGGTTATCTGCTGCACAACTGGAGATGCTACTTGCCTGACTAATGGTCCGTTGTGTCTGCTGGCCTCTAGTCTAGGCTTCAGTATGGCAGCTTACTGATCCTTTTTTTTTTTTTTTACTGCTGGTGATAACCCACTTCTGGAAACTCTCCTCGCTGTATTTTTCCCAGTCTAGTAATGGCGTGCTGGTTGTCAAGTTTTTGAAGAAAAATCGCAAAAAGAAGAAAACGCAGCATGGGTTTATTCACACATCATGATCGTGTTCTTTTTTTCATCCTACAGCAATTCTGATGTTACACCAGTGACTAACAGCTATACTAGGGGCTCCGAGTCCCTGTGTGGTCTGTCTGGCTGCCGATTTTTGGAAACGGTGGGCAACTATTGTTGAACTAAAATGATAATGGGAAAACCTATTCATTCCCAGTATTCCTCACACGCCATCTCTGGGGGGAGTGGGTTGCTCAAGGTACTTGTATAAACTACAGCAGACGTTCGACTTAAAGGCCACTCGTGACTATTTTATTTTTTTTTTACCCCATTTATTAATTATGTAACTAGTCCTTCAGTATATATGTGGGTTGTTTAGTTCCTTCTAAACTTTGGTATTTGTATAGATAAATAAATCTTGGTATTTGTATAGCGCCAACTTATTCCGCAGCGCTTTCAGGTAATAATTACTTATTACCCCCCCACCATTTTACTGACCTCGGAAGGATGGAAGACTGAGTCGACCTTGAGCCGGCTACCTGAATCATGCGGGGATCGAACTTGCAGCCTTCAGGTCGTAGGCGAGAGCTTACACTCTGTGCCACACGAGGCTTCTTTTCTGAAAATTCCTGGATTTTTTTTTTTAATCAAGTGGGTCATGTGATCTCATTGTGACCACCTGGGAATTACTTGGCTTTGTATTCTCTCAAGTCACTTTCAGTCCTCATAAGTTCTGTTTTTGATATTACATGAACAGTACTACACAGGCTCTTCACAGAAGGGACTAACTCCTAGCACTAAGGCTGGGTTCACACTGGGCGGATTTGCCATGGAAATTCCATCCATAATTTCGCTGCGGTAAATCCACCTGCGGCTGCTAATCCCGGGATTAGCCAGCCATGTGGACGAGATTTCTCAAAAATCTTGTCCACACAAGACGGTGAATCTGCCACGGCAGAGCCGGCGAGGATTCGCTGGCCACAGCATGTTCGTTTTTTCTATCGCTGCTGCCGCGCTCTCCTCTTTGGAGTGCGCGGAAAAGCGTGCAGCCAGGCTGCTTCAAAACCCGCAGCTAAATGCCGCAGGTTTTGAAGCAGTGGAATTACCCTGGCGGAAATCTCACGGTTTTTCGCTGCTGCCAAACCGTGAGATTGCCACACACAATCTGCCCAGTGTGAACCCAGCCTAAGGGTTCTTTTTATATCTGCCAGTACATTCCACTTGGAACTGTCGTTGCTGAATTTAGTATAAAAACAGGACGAAATAGTCCTGCATGATTGTTGTTTTTTTTTTTCTCTCCTGTGTAGAGCTGGAGGGCCAGCCAGAAAATAAATGGACCTTATTATGGCCAGTGGGGTCCTCTTGGTTCCATCATAAGATGGATCTTTTTGGCCAAGGGGGGTGCAGTTTCCTGCTCTCCAAACATAGTACAGGTCATGATTTAATAATCTATAGAGAGAACACCTGAGGCACTAGAAATAATTACATCACCTGTGCAATGCTATGAAGTTTCTGAAGACCTGACCCTGTTAGGTTGGCAGGAGGAGCGGATTTTTAGAAGCATAGGCATAGAGAAAGAGGGGAGAAATATTGAGATGGTGTCTGATATGCATCAAACAGGAGGCTGCACTGAGGCGAAGTAAGTGCTAAGTACTCCCTCGTGTAGTACACATCGTTGCAAGTTAGAGTTCTTTGTGAAGGTCTCCCTAGAAGTCAATATGGGGGTGCAAATGCACACAGTAAAACATGTAACTCTGCATAACTTTGTTGGAAAAAGAGCACATCTGAAGCTCATTGGACAAATTGGCCTTTTCAATCGGTGCGTCTATTGCCTGCGAACAAATGAACGTGCCCTGTGGGCAGAAAAAGTGCAGTAAAATACACCCAATACACCCAATACACAAACCAAAAGTCTCATTGAGCATACGCTCAGGTGGAGTCACTCCTTAAGTTCGTAAAACTTAGAGAGTAAATTTGGCATTACTGTAATAGTACTGACCCGTAGAATAAAGTGACCGTGCCACTTTACAGAGCTGTGACCTGTGTAATGAAGGAATCGGCTAAACAGACTTGACAAATACAAACTAAAGGATGGCTCATCAGTAGTATTCTCCATGGAAAACCCCCTTTAAGGTACCCTTTTGCACAGGGTAATTATCGCCTGGGTTGTCGCTGGAAACTGCTAAATCGGGTGATAATTGTCCCGTGTACACACGGCCGCTCACATGGCACTGTGAAAAATCGCTCACCTGCCGGGTATTAATGTACTGGTGTACCTAGCACATGCATTATGTCGCTGCAGGAGAACACTATATGGGGGGGAGCTGTCCGGTAGGAGTAGACCCCACCCTTGCTTTCCGGCACACATTTGCCTCCTCCCTGCATGACTTTTTGAACTATCTTTGGAAAACAGGTGTTAGAAAAAAATGCACATCTGTGTGGGTGTGTGCCGAAGTACAAAAGCAGGATAGCCACTATATATATAGAACTGTCTACTCAGCTCTAATTGCATAACTTCATCAGGCCGCTCTGCAGCGGAAAGGCATCCATACTGCTCTCAGGCATCAAAGGAAACATCTTTCCAAGCTGTATCCTTTTGCAAAGCAACACACTGTCCCACACCGCACGCCTAATTGTTGAGCCCCTCCACTGGGAAGAATGAGGAATTTTGCTCTTTTGTCTCTTTTAAACAAGAACTTCCTCCATTATTTAGGTTGGGTGTCAGGAATGGAGCGAGTCAGGCAGAGGCCAGCTGACTTTTTTTTTTTTCTCCTCTTCGCTCTTTCCTCCTGCTTCATGTTCACAAAAACTTACTTGTACTTTCTGTATGTTAAAGGCTATGTACACATTTGCATTCTGATTTCTATGTATTTTCCAAGGCACTGTGGACTGGAGGGTTGAAATCTAAGCAAAATCTGTCAGAGTAAACTCATTATTTCTCAGCTCCTTCTCTGTTAATGTGCATTCACTGCCTTTCTACTTAGCTATTACAGAGGTCTCTGTGACCCTGCCAGGGGTTGGTGGTGGAGGACAGGGCAGAAAAGGCTATTACAGAGGTCTGTAATTCACTCCAGGTGAATTTTCGATTCTGATCAGTTTTGAGGCAGAGTTGACCAGCAGCTACTGGTAGAGGAGAGATAGCTGTGTAGTAGTGTATGGGTGTGGTTATGTTATACACAGCCTCTTAAAGGGGGGAGGGCAGGGGGTAGCTCAGTCTGTAAGGCCTCCCTCACACAGGCATTTTCGTACAGTGTTGAGTGCTGCTTTTTCAGCACAGCACTAAACGCTGTACAACACTCACATTCCTTTCAAAGGGGCAATTCACACAAGTCTGAAAACACAGCGTCTTCAATGCTGCGTTTTGACAGCGTTGCATCTCCTATGTTTGGTCGTTTTTAGCCCTATGTCGCCCATTGAAATGAATGGGCAGCGGTTTCAGTGCTGCCGAAAACACAGCACAGCTTGGTACCGTGCTTTTGGCAGCGCTAAAGTGTGTGTGTACGTACATACATACATACATACATACATACATACATACATACATACATACATACATACATACATACATACATACATACATACATACACCACACACACTCCCCTTGCAGGTGATGTCGCTGTCCCTGGCGGCGCTCCTGGGACATATCAGCCAGCAGGGGAACTTTTTCTTTGACAGGGATTTGAAATCCCTGCCTCCAATCAGGGATTGTTCTGATTGGCTGAGTGACAGCCTACTCAGCCACTCACAGCCAGCTCTGGATACGTCCAATCACAGCCATTCATTCATTGAATGGCTGACTGGACGCATTCATTGCTGGCTCTGATTGGCTCAGCCAGCTGTCGCTTAACAGCGCTTGACCACCTGATGAATTCTGGGAACACCCCCATGCCAGATATTTGAATGAAGAGTTTGCAAACTAAGCCTGGCTGCACACAGATGGTCCGAATTCCTCATGCGAGAGGCCCACAGCGGATTCTAGCTGTGAAACCGGCTGGCGACCTCACGTACTTGAATTCTCTGCATTGCATATGACTGCGGCTGTCCTGTGCAGAATTCGCTGCAAAGAGGAGCATGCTGCAATTCCCCACCCCCCCTCCCGATGTTTGCCCGACACTCATGCTGTGTAAATGGGCCTTAAGTATGAGGCTTTCTAAATACATGAGAGGAAAAACTCGATTTTTTTTTTTTTTTTGTTCATTTACAAAGGTTTTCATAGCCTTAAGGCCTGCCTGCCCTGATAACAGCGGCATCTGTGTCCTTGTCTTCCACCCCCCCCCCTCTTTTCTTCATCTCTACTGCAGATTGTCTACACATCTTGCTGTCAGACATGCGCAGTACAGATTTTGTTTTTAAAACCTGCTCTTTCTGCGTGGAATCCGCGACCGTTTCGCAATCAATTGCAGAAGGCCTGCGGATTGGACAGCTTCTATTGACTTCAGTGGAAGCAATCTCTGTGGCATCCGTGCAAATATGGATTATTTTTTTGTGTTTCCTTTGTGATGCTATGGAAGGTGTTTGCTGCAGAAACCGGAAGCAGAAGCCCACTCCGGATTCCGCAATGCAAATCCGCCCTTGTGCAGCCGGCCTTAAAGGGATTCTACCATCAGGTTTATGCTGCTTGAACCACGGGCAGCATGAACCCGAGCCAGGGATGCCTGTTATCCCGTGGGTGTGCTCTGAGCTGCTGCAGCATTTCAGAATAAATACTCTGAAGTTTGACTCGAAGATGAACTCTGAGTCATGGGGGGGGGGGGGATGTTGCTTTGCCAGCCTCTCCCTGTACGCTGCAGCTACTCTTGCTGCTTGTGTAGAGAATGAGAGTTGTCACACTGCATGCAGCGGGCGAGAAGAGACTGGGGGGGGGGGGGGGGGGGGTCCACTACCAGTCCAACTTCGGAGTGCGTTTCTTCTGAAATGTAGCAGCGTTTCGGAATAAAACCCACACTGACAATGAGGTACCTCCATAGTTCACAAAGTACAGTGTATATACTGCAAGTGAATGAAGTTAATTTTGGGGGCTGCAGCTCAGCCCCCCTACTGATCTCAGTTTAGATCATCATTATCAGAAGTCATCAATATCTTGTCTTAAGCTCCTGTAATACACTTTAAAGAATCTAGATTGGCGGACAGGGTTGGTCATCCTTGCTAATGGTATGGTTCTTGGTGGCTGGTCAAGTGTACAGGTTTGGGTTACAATCAACATAACATTCTGGCTTTTTGGGGGGTTTCTGAGGCTTAAGACATAGAATGCGTCTTAATGCTTTGAAACTTGCTGCATGTGCAGAATCATTAGTGATTGTTGGAATGTCATTCTGCATCTGAAGTTGTATGTTGGCTATTGATATGATGAAGTAAGTGAAACTAAGAATAGCACAAATAGAGGGGAATAAGCTGACCTTCTCGGAGCGCAGGTCACCATATTCTCAAGGGGGTTGTGTGCTCACTGTAAATGTATGCTGCGGAGCAGCCAATATGTTCTTGAATGCTGCCAGATGATGAAACCTCGCATCTGGATTTCCATCCGTCCCTAACAACATATTTTTTCCCGTTATTTCCCCTTAGATGCTGCTTGTCTGCTGGGAATTCCAGGCTTTTCTGTGCTAGAAACCGCTGAGGAGCAAAGAGAGGAAGCGACCTTATTTTTAGAAAGTTGGACCACTCGGCGCTGATACATCTGACCTTCTCTGCTTGTCACAATGAATGTGACCAGCTTATTCTCCTTTACTAGTCCGGCAGTGAAGCGGCTGCTTGGCTGGAAACAGGGAGATGAGGAAGAAAAATGGGCAGAAAAAGCAGTAGATGCATTGGTCAAAAAGCTGAAGAAGAAGAAAGGCGCCATGGAAGAGTTGGAGAAAGCTCTGAGTTGTCCTGGACAACCCAGTAACTGTGTCACCATTCCCCGCTCACTTGATGGAAGGTTACAAGTATCTCACCGAAAGGGGCTCCCGCATGTCATTTACTGTCGAGTATGGCGCTGGCCTGACTTGCAGAGCCACCATGAACTGAAACCTCTCGAATGCTGCGAGTATCCATTCGGCTCCAAACAGAAAGAAGTCTGCATAAACCCTTACCACTACAAGAGAGTGGAGAGTCCTGGTAGGTAGAAAAATGTGCATCCTCCAAGATGTAAAACCTGTTCTAAACTATACACTGTGGGCTGTACTGTTTACAGCAGATGGCTAAGGCACCCCAAAAATCAGGGTAGTAGTTATAGGGGGATCTGTGGTTCTAGTTCAAGCAATTTAAAAGTTATGTATAACTTTGCATCCAATATATCTACGGCTCTGATGCATCTAAAAGTCAAAAATAACACGGTGCAAATGGTTTTAAAAAAAAATTGGGGGGGGGGGGGGGGGGGGTACAGCTGCTACGCAGATCTGTGCATCTCTGGTAAGACAAACAAATCTGTAGGCTGATCCTGTAGGCCAACTTGACCTGCACCAACTTCCTGCTAAGATACCAAATGTATGTTTGGAAGATGTCTCAGACAAATGAAAGGGCTTATGACTTCAGGATGGGCTTCTTCTGGGTTTGTCTGTCACCTTGGAAGTCTGCATAGCAGTTGTAGACCCAAAGCTGTAGGAAATGTTTAATAAAAGTAGTTGCTGAGTTAGTTTATTGCCAAGCTGTACATGGCTTTTAAACCCTTGACCATAAAGGATGTACGTGGACGTCCTTCAGTTTCAGGGTTTGTATAGCACAGGATAGGGAGCCGATCCCGCTTCGTGCATGGTGGGTAATGGCCAGTTTTGACATGCAACAGCTGCGAACTAAAGTTCCTCAGGGGTTCAAGGACCTATCCAAGCAAAGCTATTAAGGTATGTTCATACGACTGAATTCACCATGGAAAATTCCATGTCAGAATCTTCGTGTCTTTGATGCGGTTCTTCTTCACACGGATCTGCATGCGGCATATACCCTGGCAGTGGGCAAAATTCGAGTGTGCAATTCGGATGCAGGAAATCAAGTTTCCTTGTGGATTTCCATGTCTGATTTCCCCTTACAGATTTGGCCATTAAGGCTGCATATATGCATGGGCTTTTAGAGGGGGAATCTGTGCAGAAAAATCCCCATCTGATTCCACTGTGTGAACATGCCCTAACAGCGGGTTCTGATCACTATAGTTCCTGTGACTCTTGGTTTGACAAGTTAGTCCAGCTAGCTCTTAAAGTTTAGAGCTTCAGAGAAAGTTGTGCACCATGCCTAGATGTCTTCTACAAGCTGAGGGGCCTTATCGGCAGTCCAGTACTATCCTGTCTGGCCACCACCCCCCCCCCCCCCCCCCAGACTACTGTCTGTCCAGCCATGGGTTATAATATAGGGTATAAGTCTTCCGTAAACTGTGTGCAAAAATTAAACTTTGTGTAACCCCTCTTAGTGCGGTGCACATGTGGCCTGCTGTATGACAGGACACCTTTACAGGCTGTGGCAGCTTGTTGTATTCCTTTGGTGTTGAGCCGCCTCCCTTGCCTTTCCTTCCTGCTTCATTGTCTCTTGTCCATGATATGCGCTTACCAACTGTGCATCCTCCCAGCTGCTCCTCTATAGCTCCCCTGACATTACTTAGTGCTTAGGACATTGCCAACTAGGTTACTTCTGGAAGTCTACTGGAGCTCTGCGTTTAGGTTTTTGCTCTGACTATAAGATTAAATTGGTTTGCCAGACAAACTAACCTGCTACTGATCTATCGTGAGTATTATCTGCAGGAGTCTATCATAGAGGACCCCACTGGTCAACTAATGAAGAGCGCTGTAAATGACCAGAATGCTCAGGGCACTGTCTGTAGCGCAGTGGTTCAGTTGGGTACTGCAGTTCTTTCCAACAGGAATGGATAAGATGCAATGTCAAAACAGGCCGCTGCACAACAGATGGTGGTCCGGGCATTCTAGCCGCTCACATGCATCTCATCAGTGAGGACCCCGAACTGCAGACTCTCACTGAGCTGCTACCCTGAAGATAAGTAACTTTTTTATTTTTTTGCCTGGAAAACCCCTTTTTAGGGCGGGCTCACAGAAGAGTAATTTCATTGCCCTATTCTGTTAATAGCCGCTGTATATATGCAATTACATTCAGATTTTTACATTATATCTGCATGTTACATTCTTGGTTTAAAATACATAAACCTGAGTGTCAGGAAGGAGTGCTGCCTTCATGTACCGCACAATGTATAGGTGTCGCCCGGCAGTTCTGGAAACTAGCGCACCCCTTGGTCATTCTAGGATTTTCTCCAATTTACACATCTAGACATAATATAAACATTTCAGGGAAGCGCAGCACAATAAAATCTGTCTACAAAAAGTGGTGGGAGGCCGGTGTGAGGGGATGGGACTGCAGCTGCGGACTGCATCCGCTACGGGCAGGTCTCTAAGGTTAGCAGTGTATATAGTACTTGCTGGTTGGGCTTTTTATTAGCGATTACATTTTGAGTAACAAGTAGGTTTTTTTTTGTGTGGTTTTTTTTTTTTTTTTTTTTTCACAGGTTTGGTTGCAAATCTATGGTGAATGTGCATGCTACATGCAGATTTTGAAATATGCATCAAATGGAAAGTCCACCATACTTGTAAAATCCCATCCATTTCCCTGATGGTGTAATTTGTAAATCTGCATGTAGAATTCGCAGTCTTTTAGTCCTACCATTTTGAAGGATTTTAAGCTGCCCGTGTTCTGATGCAAGGTTATTAATCCCGTAGCTGCGGTGCCCAGATCTTTGTCCTTCCTGGAAGTAGATGTGGGTAAATAGTAGGGGGCCCCGATCCTCGGCTGCTCCTTGTAGTTTTTTAGGGGGGGCCCGATCCTTGGCTGCTCCTTTGTAGTTTAGGGGGGGCCCCCTATCTTCGGCTTCTCCTTTTTTTTGTAGTTTTTAAGGGGCACCGATCCCCTGCTGCTCCTTTTTGTCGTTTTTAGGGGGCCCTGATCCCCTGCTGCTCCTTTTTGTCGTTTTTAGGGGGCCCTGATCCCCTGCTGCTCCTTTTTGTCGTTTTTAGGGGGCCCTGATCCTCTGCTGCTCCTTTTTGTAGTTTTTAGGGGGCCCTGATCCTCTGCTGCTCCTTTTTGTAGTTTTTAGGGGGCCCTGATCCTCTGCTGCTCCTTTTTGTAGTTTTTAGGGGGCCCTGATCCTCTGCTGCTCCTTTTTGTAGTTTTTAGGGGGCCCTGATCCTCTGCTGCTCCTTTTTGTAGTTTTTAGGGGGCCCTGATCCTCTGCTGCTCCTTTTTGTAGTTTTTAGGGGGCCCTGATCCTCTGCTGCTCCTTTTTGTAGTTTTTAGGGGGCCCTGATCCTCTGCTGCTCCTTTTTGTAGTTTTTAGGGGGCCCTGATCCTCTGCTGCTCCTTTTTGTAGTTTTTAGGGGGCCCTGATCCTCTGCTGCTCCTTTTTGTAGTTTTTAGGGGGCCCTGATCCTCTGCTGCTTTTTTTTTTTTTGTAGTTTTCTTCTGGATCCTGGTAGTCTGACTATACAGTTTTTTTTAATATGCAAGTCTCTTCCCATTACAATGGAGATGGCTGGCCACTATCTTATACATGTATCTTTTGCTGCAGTTGAGACTTGTGGTCATCTATGGGAGCATTGCTATACTACTATATGAAGGTTTACATGGCGGTTTTCGTTGTTTGTTATAAACCACAGCCAATCACTGATGGCTCCGCCCATTGGACTGTTCCACTCAGAATGAGCAGAGATATAAATGAATAAAATACACGTTCTACTGAATGTTTCCCCATAAAACTGTATACAATCTGCTCAGCTCCTCGCGTTATTTAACATGACGTCCGCAGTTTGGACAGGGTGTTTGAGCTGACGTATTTCCTTTTAAATGTAGCATTATAAATTTTAGGCACATAAACATGCCATTAAAGGTCGAGCTCACATGAGTAAGATTACCGCGCATTGTGTGTGCGGTGTATGCACATGGGATACACATAATTCACAGGCAAGCAAATACATTGCCTTAGGCCTAATGCACACGGGTGTATCTGGAGCTCTGGATCCCATTGGACATGCATGGAAAAATGCATTTCCATGCCCACGAGTGGTAATCAACTGCAATATTCCGCTCGCAGGCTGAAAATTGCGGCATGCCCTACGCGAGGCTCGCACTATCCATGTCATCGGCAGCCAGCACATCCACAGCGCAGAGTAAAGACGCTGGACAGGTAAGCCGGAGGTCACTGCAGGGGTCGCATCCTGCTGCAAGGATCTCTGTCAAATCTGACCCGGCTGCCTGCATTCATCCTTAAGCGGTTTTGCTTGCAATTGTGTGTAGAAATTGCATAACACGCGAGCACAAAAAACGCATGTTCTATTTTGCCACATATTATGTGCAAGAGCCCATTATTCTTTGTGCATCAGCAACATCGCCCATACACTATTAGTATATATGTGTTGTGAAGCAACAGTGCAGGATATTTAACCCCTAATGCTACAGGGCAAACGGTTACATCTTGTAGGTTTGGGGTGTGTATGAAGGGGGATTGCGGGTCGATCCCACCCCATACAAAGTGAGTGCCGTCTGTTTCTTATAGCTGACACCCGTCCAACAGCTGACAGCGGCATTTAAATGCCCCAACTGATCTGAGGTCCTGTACTGCCCCCATAAGATTGCGGGTTGTCATGGCAGCCGAGGGCCTTCTGAAAAGCCCCAGTTCTGCTATTGCAGACTACCTTTGGAGCTGTGGCTGACTGCTTGCCAGATTGCGGTATGATGTAATGCTATGGCATTACGTCATACTGCAGGAACAATCAACACGTCTCAAGTTCTTGTCCAGTATGGGGTCTATAAACTAATATTTCCCTTTTTTTTTTTTTTTAAATAAAACTTAACCCCTCCCTTGCCAAACTTATAATTGGACCCAATGTCCACATGCGAACAATCTACAGTTCAAACCGCTCATATAGAAATGTAGGCGCCCGCAGCTGAATTAAAGCATGCAGATTTGTTTTGTGGAATCAAATTGCTCTATTTCAGTGTGGTTCCCGCACAGATGGCTTCCATTGAAGTCAATGGAAGCCTTCCGATCTGTGGCCCGTCTGTAATTGACATTATGGATGGGCCGTGGATTCTGCGGGAAAGCAGAAATTTATTTAAAAAAAAAAAATAAACTCCACTGTGCATGTGTGGTGGCACGCCAGCCGGTGCTTCGACAGCGAAGACCCAGACAGGTACGCACGCTGCTCGGCTGCAGGCTTCTGCATGCGGAATCCGACCCGCCCGTGGGCATGAGGCCTAAAAGAATCTAAATAGTAAAGCAAAAATACATATTCAGTATCTGTCTGTAAAAGTCTGATCTATCACAGCAACGCATTATTTATTTTTATTTTTCTTCCTGATGGCAGTCATTGTGTGGGATAAATGCCAGAACTACTTTTTTTTTTTTTTCCCCCTGCACGAAAAAAATGTAATAAAAAGCATTCAGTCGTATGTACTTCATAATGATACTAATAGAAACTACAGGACGTCCCATAAAAGAGCCCTCGTACAACTGTAATGGAATAATAAAGTTATGGCGGCAGAAAATTAATTTGAAAAAATTAAATGTTGGGGAAAAATAAAAGTAATACAGCAAAATAAACTCTCTAGATCTGGTATTGTTGTAATCGTACTGACCGTAGAATAAGCCCGGCCTTCTACAGCGGCTCCTCGGGTTCTACAATAACTATATACTACGGTGCACTCGCATGGTCGGCTTTGGGTTAGAAAGACTGCCATATAGATTCCAATGTTTTTGACGGCAAGAACAGAATAAACCCCAATGAAGGCTGTGAACACTGATGTGACGGCCGTACAAATAGACGTTCCCAAGTACAAGATGTCTAATGGGACTTGGAGCCACTCTGGAGTGGGGACGGGGGTCATTGGCCATAAATTGGGACGCTGATGTGATCTTGCCACTTGTACAGCCGCACCACTAACTATTCTGCATCCTTCTAAATACACACTTGTGGGATTATTCTGTAAAGACCTCCTTGTGTTTGGAGGGGGTGGTAGATGGAATTCTGTAATGCTACATGGTGTGATACAGGTGATGCGTTTCTCCCCAGCAGGTGGCAGTGCAGCGGGCAGTGAGGTGCCCCGGTTCACATGCTTTCCGCACCGCCCCTTCTTACCTGTGTAGCTGTGCAGTAGTCTGACTATTTCACACACCTAATTGGAAAATTATACATCAGCTGTTCTATAAAATTATGGGTCTCGTCTAAAATTAGAGGAGTAGAGAAGGGATAAAAGAATTGGCGGCGTTTTAACCCATCAGTTCTTGCATAGTCATGTTACAGTAGTCCTCTCCATTGAAACAGTGCCCATCTGAGTCTGTTATGCTGCATGCTTTCTGCAGGGTTATCTGGACTAGAAAAGTTTTCTGTAGAACTTGTGGCAGACTTCTTAATCCACCCCCCAACAGGCACATTAAATTCTGAAGTACTCCCCAAAACGTGTGGGTGTTTTTGTTTTAGAGTAAAGATTTTGAATTTGCCTCTATACATATTTGGTGCAGAACTCTGTTGCATTAATTGCCTTTTTGCCCCTTATTGGCATAACGAATTTTAGCCTTAAGAAGCAGTAGGTCGTAGTTACAAAGTGTGTAAGACTGTAAAAAGACATGTCCATCCAGTTCAGTCCATTATTCCCCACAGGCTTGTCCACAGGAAGGCAAAAAGGGGTAGCAACAAATTTTTTTTTTTTTTTTTGGGGGGGGGGGGGGGGGGGGGGACTCCTTGCCAACACTAATTTGACAACCAGAATAATCCCTGGATCATCAACCCTTCTGATGTAGTCTATAACATGTAATATTATACTCAAAGGCATCCAGGCCCGTCTTGAAGTTTGCCATCACCACGACCTCGGGCAGAGATTTCTATAGTCTCACTGCTCTTACAATAAAGAACCCCCTTCTATGTTGGTGTAGAAACCTTCTTTCCTCTAGATGTAGAGGGTGCCCCTTGTTACAGTCACAGTCCTCCGTATAAACATCATAGAAGAGCCTTATACAAGGGTATTGGGTCGCCCCTCAGCCATCTATTTGTTTTGTTTATTTTTAAACCCCCCAATTTTTAATAACCTTTCTGGGTATTGTAGTCCATCCATTCCATTTTTATCATGTGCCCGCCTTTGTACCCGCGCAAGCTCTGATATGTCCTCCTTGAGTACCGCTGCCCAAAACTGTACACAATATTCCATGTGTGGTCTGACCAGTGACTTGCAAAGAGGAAGGACAATGTTCTCATCATGTGTCCCTCTTGATGCCCCCATTTATCCTATTTGCCTTGGCAGCAGCTGTTTGACACTGGTTGCTCCAATTAGGTTTACAGATAACTAACCCCCCCCCCCCCCCCCCCAGCCCTTTTCCATGTCAGTTTTACCCATTAGTTTCCCCATTTAGTGTGTAACAGTGACATGTATCTCCTCATGTGTAGAACCTTACATTTATCAGTATTAAACCTCATTTGCCACTGTTTTGCCGAAGCCCCAATTTATCTGGATTTATTTGCAACCTTTTTGTTTTGTTTGTTTTTTCTTTACATAGTTTTGCGTTATCTGCGATTATTGATATTTTACTGAAGAATCCCTCCACAACGCCGTTAATATATTAAGAATAGCACCCAGTACTGACCCCTGTTGTACTGCACTGGTAACAATTTACCCACAATCTGAATTACCTGTTTTAGTCATTTTCGACCCTACAGGCTGCCTCCCTCCATGTTTTTCGGTTTTGCGCTGCTTCTTTCACTTGTGTGATATCCCTACCAGTATCAGCTCTGACAGTATCGGCCATCGTGTTCTTTGGCGGCTGGGTCTTCTTTTGCCGCTGATCTGTCTAAGCATTATAGATTTTTCTAGCGACTGTCTGGTTTTTTTTTTTTTGTATTTTTTAATTTGAATTTGGCTTTTTTTTTCTTTGCAGTCATAATTTCTGTTTTCATATTCATGTAGAGGCCCATTTTTTCACTTTCAGTTTTAATCTTCCATGTCGGCTGCTTTAGACCAACTTCTGTTTCTGCAAGCAGAGTTGTCATCCACATAACAGATTGTTGTTTCTTCCACCTATTCTTGGGTCACTGCAGGTTTGCGCCGTATATACCATTAATAACCACCCTCTGCTTTCTATCACTGAGCCGGTTACTTACCCAGACCAAGCATTCCCATTTTGTATACCAACCTTTTTATGCAGCATAGTATCAAACACTCTTGGAAAAATCAAGATATGATATCCAATAACTCTGGTCCAGTCTAGAACTTACCTCCTCGTAGAAGCTGATCAGGTTGGTTTGAGAAGAGCGATCCCTCATAAATAGAGATGAGCGAGCGTACTCGGAAAAGCACTACTTGCTCGAGTAATTGGCTTTATCCGAGTATCGCTGTGCTCGTCCCTGAAGATTCGGGTGCCGCTGCGGCTGACAGGTGAGTCGCAGGGGAGAGCGGGCGGGAGAGAGGGAGAGAAAGATCTCCCCTCCGTTCCTCCCCGCTCTCCCCTGCAGCTCCCCGCTCCGTGCCGGCACCCGAATCTTCAGGGACGAGCACAGCGATACTCGGATAAAGCAAATTACTCGAGCGAGTAGTGCTTTTCCGAGTACGCTCGCTCATCTCTACTCATAAACCCATGCTGATATGGAGTTATACAGCCATGTTCCTTGAGGTCCTGGATAGTATCTCTTAGAAACCCTTCAAACATTTTACCCACAATAGAAGTAAGGATTATGGCCTATTTACACGATGATTACTGTGAGTTGTACACATTTCTGCACTCCTGTTGGAATTTAAATGATAGTTGGCATGTATAAATCCATGCAGAAACCTGAACAGTTCTGAATGACTGTCTGCTTACAGAGAAAGGAGGTGGGCAGGGGGGAAAGACTCTTCGCCTCCATGCTGTCCACGCTGTGAGTGATGCGAACGATACTCGATCCTGTGTAACAGCACAGGAGCGAGTATCACTGGGATGTGCTGTAGTGCATTGTTTGCCTGATGGCTTGTCCCATGTAAATAGGGCTTTACTGGCCAGAGGTTTCCAGGTTCACTTTTTGACCCCTTCTTGACTATCGGGCACTATATTGGCCATTTGCCAGTCCAGTGGAACAGACCCTGTCACTGTATAGTTCTTAAACAATGGTCTATCACATTACTTAATTCCCTTATAACCTGGAGGTGTATGCCATTGGGATCCAGCGATTTGTCTATTAACCCTTTTTCCCTTTTTTTTTTTTTCTTATATAAAGGTGAATTTGCACCTCTTCCGGTGTTAAGCCCCATTTACATTGAAGGATGATTGCTCAAAACTGTCACTCAAACTGTCTAAGCGATTTTTGAGCGATCATCTTTGTATAACTCTTAAGTAGCTCATTAGCTACTTAGAGTTAAATGCAGGCGGACCGGGACACCGCTGATAACTCGGAGAACAGCAGCTCTTTTGTATATGCAAACAGCTGCTTTGTTCTCGAGCCTGTCAGCTGGTATCCCTCTGAGAAGTCCCAGAATGCTCGGCGCCGCACACTGAGAAAATCCGCCTACGGTGCTGATAACTCATCAGCAATGAATAGTGCATGATGGCAGCACATTTAGACAGTATTGCTCAAGAGATGGCTTTTAAGCGAATTTTGAGCAATAATCATTGTCTAAATGGGCCTTTTAGACTGGTGGTGATTAGCGAAGAGTTTATCGCTCTGCGTCTCATCTGACATTTCATTCTCCTGAGTAAAACACTGGAGAAAACTATTCAACAGATTTACTTTCTTACCAGGTTTTTTTTTCCATTACTTTGAATGTGTTAGACCTTTAAAGTTTTAATCTCTTTACCATTTATATAGTTAGGTCTACCCTCGTTGGCTAGGAGTCTGTCTCCACCTTTGCTACTTTTATTTGCGTTAAACGTTCTAAAAGTCTTTTTTAAATGCTTCTTCTCTGCCTTCTTGTGTTAGTAGTTTAAATACATTGTCTTTACATGCTCTCTACACACTGAAAAAGTAACAGCTGTAAATCCAGTATTGCTGACTCCAGTTCTGTAGGAGCTTTCAAGAATATTGGCTTTAAAATGACACCAAAAGCATGTCTGTAGCTCTGCTAGAACCCGAGCTACAGCCTTTGAGGTAGAATGAGTGCAATTCATCCAAACCTGTAATGTTATCCTGCAGAATGAACTGAGCTCATCCAAAAAGGTTGGGGGTTAAGTATATGCAGGCACTGAGACAACATGGTTTGTTTTTTCTCTTTTGGTTTTGGTTCTATTAGATTGGAATTGCTGGTTTCCATGATTCACTACAAATCCATGGTTTCTGTAACTTGTAGTAATCTATGGAGATGAATGTTAATTTGCCTGTTTGGAAGGCATAAACAATGCCAGATTTCCTGACAAAACTAGTGCTGTGTACTGCGTTAGTCTTGTCAAAAGTGACCAGGAACCCTAGGAAAACCACTGACTCGGTGTTATAGCGCAGATATGGACATTTTAGAAGGGTCCCTTGACTTGTAAAATGACCCGTGTGTTCTGCTGTAAAGACCCCCAGTAATCTGCAGGGGAACCTAGTAGCCAGCATTAAATATCCCTGCAGTGTCTCTTCAGTGATATGGACATCAGAATCTCAATAGCTGAGCTACCCCCACCTTGTAACACTGGGGTTCTAGGTTCATGGCTGACTATGGACAACATCTGTTAGCCCATTGGCTCAAACTATTATCATTCACTTTTGCTTGTTTACATTTTTTTTTTTTTTTTTAAACTATAATCCTTTTCTCTAAAAGCGTCTTAACCCTTTCGAATCCAATTTGTATCCTGCTTTTCCTAGGGGGCTTACTCTTTTTTTCTGCCATTATAAAAAGGCGCTATCTGCTGGCTAAAGCCAGTACTGCATGATGTGACACGTTGAATAGGCTCCGACAGCAGAGAGGCTGGCAATATACAGTAAGAGAACCCCGACGGATGTCTTCCAACATCAGAGCTGTAGAGCCTTAAATCATAATGTCTTCAGAGGTCAGACAGTGGATTGGAAAGGGTTAAGCAACAGTGCTAGCCTCTGAGCCGCATGCATACCACCACGCAGAAGACTGGAAATGAAAAATGGATCGTTAAGTTTCTAAAGTGGAAAGGAGACCTACATGCAGAAACGGATTGAAACTGAAGACCTTCTGCTACAATGGCTTTCTATGGGCCTTCCGTTTTAGCTGTTCCCATGATGGATCAGGCAAACTAGTATGACAAGGCCCCTTATAAACTTTCTTGCGTTTGGCTTGTGCAGCACACATGTAATACTAGACAAGCTGCTCCTGTTCTATTGTGGCATCGGATGGCTCTCCGGGGATTCTGTCTGCAACCCTGCTTTCACCTTTCCTGGAGGCTCATAGAAGCTCAGATCTGATTTTTGACTTGCATATATTTTAGATTTGAGCTTAGATTGACTTTGAGGAGAGGTAATAGTGGGGCTGCAGGCGATGCCATGAAAGATCTGCTCGGTAAAATGAGGACAGAGCCTGATCCACTGGCCTGCATTGTAATGCATGCAAGCTGTAGAAGCCAAACAAAGGAAAGTGGGTTTATTTGTACAAACCACTTGCAATGTGTTTTTTTTTTTGTTTTTTTTAATATAAAAGTACATTTTGAATGCTTAGAAGTGTCCATGACCTTTAATGCCTACAGTATGTGAGATGCCACTTCTTAATGTATATGTATTTGTATTCGTCTTTAGTGCTCGTTAGAAAGTCAAACCATTATTTTTTTCTTTTAGTTCTTCCTCCAGTCCTGGTTCCAAGACACAGCGAGTACAACCCGCAACACAGTCTCCTTGCTCAGTTTCGCACGATGGAGCCCACTGAGCCACACATGCCACACAATGCCACGTTTCCAGATTCTTTCCAACAGCCGAACAGCCACCCGTTTCCGCATTCGCCCAATAGCAGCTACCCAAACTCTCCCGGCAGCAGCAGTACTTACCCTCACTCTCCGGCAAGCTCTGATCCTGGAAGTCCTTTTCAGATACCAGGTAGGTACATATCTTTTCTATGTGCTTTAGGCGCCATGCACACAAGCGGAAATTCCACCATGGGATTTCCTGCAGAATGTCCGCTGCAGAATTCTTGCAGCGGGATCCGGCCGAGCCGTCTGCAGGCAGCCTTGCATGTTTAGGGAGGTTATAAAAGTTTAGATGACTTAAATGTGTTTGGAGTGCTAGTGTCTTTCACCAACTCTTCTCCGACCCCCTACCACCCCACCCCCGGCATATGTGCTAATTTCAAAGTCTGTTTCTGTACGAAAGCCTACCATGAAACCCAACACTTTGTGGAAGTGCACTTTGTACGAAGGAACCGAGGTAATATGTTGGCACCATTACAGCTCAAATGCACAGTCAATAAGTAGTTTTGTAGAAGAGACGGGCTGTTCTGTACTTTGAGTATTGGGATCAATAACTTCCAGTTGTTTCTCTGTTCATTCACATCATGGAAAATGTGTATTTTTGTCACTGGCCGGAGAGGAAGTTTTAAGAACAGAAACACAAAACTTTGACTCAGACAGAAACAAACTTTGCCAGATAATTATATACCTCAACTGGCATCAAACTGGTATTCTTCATCACCAAACTTCAAAAGTGTATCCTCTGCCTGCATGAAGGGCTATGTACTTTTTCAATCTCAGTAAACCGGTAGTGAAAAATTAAGCAACTTAGGTTATAGACTTTAGGCCTCCTGCACATGGGCAGATTTGATTTGCAGATTACGCGATCGGCACCTGCGCGAGAGATCCACTATACTAGTCGCCCATAGGAAAGCATGGAGCTTCCTCAGCTCCACGCACACATGCTGATTTGACTTTCGGATTCAGTGTGCAGAAGAGAAATCGCAGCATGCTCCATTGATCTCTATGGAAGCGAGCGATCTGCAATTCAATTCAATTGTGGATGCAGTGCAGATTTGTGGGGAGATGCCTCTCTGGCTGGTTGGGAGGGAGGTGGGGAAGGCAGTCACTTTTATTTTTTTTGCCGCCATGGAATTTTGCACCTCTGCTAGTCAGACCCCTTTCATTGATTATTCAGTAGGGTTTATTTGTCATACAAATACTCCCACCCCCCATAAACCTATATCGTCTGATGCCTTAACGGATGCTGGGTTTACACGGGTCAACTGTTGGCTAAACAAGTACTGACGTCACCACTATGGTGGCTAGCGCTCATGCACAGCATTAAGACAGGCAGATCACCACGGTGTTCTTGCACTGCACTTTACATTTTATGTGGGGAGCGTTTACACACAGCGGGAAGTCGGTGATCCCACAATTTTTATGCTGGTTGAAAGTGAGCGACAAACGTAAGGGGAACCTTTTTTTTTCTTTCCATTTTAGATGTAACTATTATCGTGCATTTTCTTTCATCTGAATGGCCTTTGCAATAATGGTACTGTATAAACTGCCAGTAAGGCTACATTCAAATGGGTATTAAATAGGCACTGCTGCTTCGATATTATGGATGCAGTATCCAAATCTCTTATGGCTCATCAGGCTGTAGCAAACACATGCTGGCTGAAGAGGGGTGCATATTTCTACTTGCCGTATCTCAGGCTAGATTGCAAATAGATACGTGCTCTTGGTCTTGTTTTAAAGCCACATTTGTTGCCTTTCAAGATTCTATCCGCAGTACAGACATGTGCATCTTCTAGATCGGACTACTGAAGTGCCTCGCTGCAGGAACATATCATTTTTTTCCTACCCATGACACATCTGTTAAATGTCCGGTTGATAACTAATTTCCCCCCAAAATACTCTTGAAAGTAAAAATAAACAAACTAGAGAACAATTAAAGGAGTTGTGCCAAGGTATAAAGTCGTATCCTATCCACAGGACAGGGGATAATTTTATAATCAGTTGGGATCTCGTTGCTGGGATTGATCCTGAGAATGTGGGTCTGGTCAGTTCCTGAATAAATGAAGTGGAAGTCATGCAGGTGCAGCGCTGCTTCATTCACTTCAGTGACCTGCTGCAAATTGGAGTCTAGTGCTTCAGTAACCTCTGGCACTGTCATTGAAGTGTATGGAGCAGTAGGGCACTCTGGTACTGACGGGACCAGAGTTCTTGTGGATGGCTGGAGGTCCCAGTGATCCAATCCCCTCTGATCCTTTGGATAGAGGATAATGGTATAACTTGGCAAACCCCTTTAAAGCATGACTGAATGTAGGCAGAAATACTTTGGTGTTTTTAAAAAAAACAAAAAACTTTTCAGATGTTTCTCTATCTTGTCGGTGTATAAGTATTGGCCACAAAACTTTATAATCTTGAGGCAGTCTCCTCTATTAATGTAGGATCAATAAGGGTTGCTGAAAATTATCTTTTTACAGTTGCAACTTTTTTATTTGCAGCAGACACTCCTCCTCCAGCTTACATGCCTCCAGAAGATCAGATGACCCAGGAGAACTCTCAGCCAATGGACACAAACATGATGGTGCCCCCCATTACTCAAGAAATAAACCGAGCAGGTAAGCAGACCGCTCAGCAGCGTTAAGTGTGTCGCCTGGAACAGTTTCATGCGCTTGCTTAATTGGCTTCAAAAGGCACAGTAGCTCGTCATTGGATAAGTATTGTTTAAACAGGAAAGCACTAGATATGTTGATAAAACACACTGCGAGCGATACACTCGTTGGAGCAATTGCCATATCAACCATTTCCTTGTTTACATAACAGTTAAGGGAAAAAACTAGCTTAAAAAAAATCATTGTCCCTCCTTTTCCCATAAAAGAATAGGAAACCTGTGAGTTGAAAAGCTGAAGTTCTGAAAACCTGGTGGATTATGTTCAGGCTGGTGTATCGGGTCACGTTTTAGGTGTCATTCAGAGGTTACGTTTCAGTCATTGTTACAAGCTAAAAAATACCCCGTAAGTAACTAAAGCGGAGAAATGTGTAACGTTCTGCAAAACTTCTCTCCTGGCACATCCAAGTACAAGGCACCACCCTCACCCTTCACACTTTCATTTTTGTGCTTTTTTTTTTCTCCCTGTTTTGGGAACTTATTTTGTTTGCTTCCGTGGGAACAATTTCTCTCTTGGTTTGAGTGGTTCCTGCTTCCCTTTTTTTCACATGCTGCACTTCATGACAAGTCATGAGTTTTGTGACGGGTCATGTGGCACTGTAGAGGGCACACTATTACTGTAATATCTGAACTATAGCACGGTAACTGTTCCCTAATGGTTAAACTGCAAACAAAGTTCTGACATTTTTATTTTACTGTCCTCATTCTGCTGAATGGCAGATAAAGCAAGCACAAGTGTATGGATGCTGCTTATAGGCCAAGTGCTGCTAGATATTTGTTCTTGCAGCTTTTGGCACTTTATGGGCATTAGGGTTTTCTTGAACACCTCACGAGACCTTACTGGAAAAGCAGTGCTCCCATGAGGCATGCTGCTCCTGAATGCAGTCTGCTTTCAGAATCACAGTACTCAAAACCTGACCCGTTCTTCCAACTGCAGGCGAACCATTTTAGGTCACATTGACCTAGTGCATTTTTTTTTCTTTAGTTTTTGCATAATTATTTTTAGTTAATCAAAACTTGGAACAAATTGAAAATAACTAAGTTGTCAAATGCTTTAAATACATATTTACATTTACTGTTACTGTATAAAAGGGCTTTCAGTATCTTCAGGGCTCATGCCCAAGGGCCGGGTTAGATTCCGCCTGCGAAATCTCGCAGCAGAATCGGACCCAGCGCCCCCAGAGACCCCCATACTTGCCTGTCCGGATCTGACACAAGTGTCCCATCTGGTGCAGTGCATGACATGCCGGGATGTGATGCAGATTCCCGCGATACTTCCGCTGTGCACACAGCAGAAGTAACGCTGGACTGATGGCTTCCACTGACTGCAATGGAAGCAGTCCTTGCGCTTTTCCGCGCAGAATAGAACGGGCTGCAATTCTCTCCCCGCAAGTGGAAAATCAGTTGCTTTCTGCTCATGGGTGGGGAAGAATCATTTAACACAGCAGATCTATAAACTGACACTGCTGCGGAATTCGCAGCGGGTGTTTGGCCATGATTTCCACAGCGATAATCAGTCCGTGGGCATTCAATATTTATATTGCTCGGGAGGGGTAGCATCACTCCTTAAGGAGAGCACCAAGACAAGTGAGTGAGGAGACTTATAAGGCCACCCATGCTCCTCTGGGTAATATGCAAATGAGCGAGATGGAACAATAGCTCTGCAGCGCCACCTATTGGATCCCTCCCAATCAATGCCTGGCCTTTGCCGTTGCACAATGGCACAATGGCATGGCCTGCTGTTCTTTTCATTCCCCTCAGAACTTCTGTTTAAAGTCTTCTGCAGCAAATCTGCAAAAATCCGCAGGGGAATGCATTGCGCCAACGCCACTCCAAATTTTGTGGATTTACTGCAGCTGATTGTCTAAAATAAAATTAGTTTTATAAGCGATGTTTTCATACATGTGATAGCTGCAGCCTAGCACACTGGCCAAGAGACCATGAACCCCCTGGCACAGGAGCGGCAGGGCGACTGGTAAGGCAAGTACATAGTGTGTATGGGTACAGGTACACATAAAACCTGCACCTGGGTATCGTGCTGCAGATCCACATGTAATCTGTAGCAACATCCACAACATTAGGATTTGATGTGTTTTTTTTTTGTTTTTTTTTTTTGTTTTTTTTGGCTTCCCTTGCTGATCTTTGGGAAAACTACAACAGATCTCCAGTTTTCACATCCGAAACTTGCATGCTGTGAATTTCAAAATCCACACTGCAGGTCAGTGTCCGTGCTGAAAAATTCCACCTACAGTGGATGAGATTTTACCAAATCTCACCCGTTTCTCCGCTTACTGTACTCTGCACCCATTGCATGTGAACAGAAGCACTTTATTAAGTACAACTTTTTTTGCAAACCTAACAGTGACCCGATAAGTTGTGGCACAATCACCAATGGTTGGAATGGAGACTTTTTTTTTTTTTCCTTCGTATTCATCTGAAACATAAATAATTATGGGATTTCCTGTTTTTTGGGTTTTTTCGTTTTGTTTTTTGAGTTCTGTATGGTTGAATTGCTAGTACGTTGTATTTGATGCCAACTTAGAATCGGACCCAATTGATGACTTTTTGTCCCCTATAGAATGGCTGCACCCGGTTCCAACTATTGGACAGCCCATACTGCCAGACATATGTTAGTCCTAAGAGATTTAATTGAACAAGCTGCATCCTGTCAGCAGAATTGGGTGATTTCCATTGTTGGCCTTTGCTGGGAACAGAGAGACATCGCACCTGCTCTGCATGACTTATAGCAAACGTAAGGAAGTTGTGTGAGAAATCTATGATTCATCCCAGAAGAATTGCCAGCTGGCAGGGTTTCTTACAAACTTTGAGAAAGCTGTAGCCTTGATGGTTACTGGTATCTTGATGTGTGAAAGTTAAGTAACCCTTTCTTTATAATGAGGCACACATTAATTATGCCTGCAGTGGGATGTTCAGTGGAGCCACATAATTGACAAATAGGTAATGTCATCATGGATTTCGCTTGCTACAGTGATGCCAGCTGTTGCTGCTGCTGTTTGTGGGCTTTACCACCATACAATATGCCGTTTCATGAAGGGATCAGCACTTTTCTTTGTAACTTTTTGAACTTGGTCTTTCACATTTGTATAGGTGTCAATATGCTGGCATTGAGTCGTGGTGATTATACGGGGTGATTCTCTAGGAAACCCAAACCTTACTCAGAACTGCTTAAATTTTTGTATTTTTTTTTCTCTTCCCTATGAAGATTGCTATGAAACAGATTAATGGAAAATGTCTAAAAGATAAAAAAAACAAAAACTTTGCTGCCTGTAGCAGCCAATCGCTGCTTGGCTTTCATTTTTTTTTTTTTTAAGATCCTTATTCAGAGGTATAAAGCCGGGCTGTGATTGGTTGCTATACGCAAGAAAGACTGTCATAACTCTCTCTCTATGTTGTCAAACATCACACCTCTCGGGAAAGTGGTCTGTACCCGTATTGTCAAGACAAGCCCTCCAAACAGACGTGTGCCACAAACGTGTACTCTGTTGATCAGTAGGGAATTCTGGTGAACGAGTTCTTTCAAAACTCCCTTTGCCATTGTTTAAATGGAGTATGAGTAGATGAGCTACAACAAGAACAAATGTCACTTGGCCCCCATCCACTGTATAGATATTCTTATTATATAGGGGGTTCAAAACTGGCCTGATTCCAGGATCTAAATCTCCCCATTCAAAAGTCCTTATTTACTTTGTGGCTTCATAGCTTAACCCTTTCCAATCCGTCTGGCCTCTGAAGACATTATGATTTAAGGCTGTACAGCTCCGATGTTGGAAGACGTCCGCTGGAGTGCTCTTACTGTATATTGCCAGCGTCTCTGCTGTCGGAGCCTATCCAATGTGTCACCTCATGCAGTATTGGCTTTAGCCAGCATATAGCACTGTTGTATAATGGCAGAAAAAGAGTAAGCCCCCTAGGAAAACGAGGATACAAATTGGATTGGAAAGGGTTAAGCATCTAAAAGGAACAGGAGGACTTCAGATCCCTTATTGCAGCATAAACCTTTTTGACTCAATGTGGCTGGTTTACTCTTCCAGATGAGATGGTTGAAAATGCCCTCAGTAGTCCAATATCATGAAGTGGTTTCCAATGATTGGGGTCTGAATGAAATATGCCGCACTCTTAGGCCTCTTTCACACAAATGTTTTTCAACGCTGCATTTAAAAAAAACAAAAAAAACTCGCCTAGCTAGCGCTGTCCGGGTTCCTCCCACTGTTCCCCGGAGCTCCTGGCACTTGTCATCGCCAGCAGAGGATCTTTTGCTAGTGATGGGGTTTGAAGACCCCGCCTCCAGCAAGAGATTGCTCTGATTGGCTGACCCTGCTGAGTGTCAGGCTCAGCCAATTACAGCAATTAATTGCTTTAATTCACTGAATGGCTGTGATTGGTTCAGGAGCACTGGCTCTGCCAATCTGAGCAATCTCTTGCTGGGAGACAGGGATTTCGATCACGGTTACTAGCAACAGATACTTTGTCGGCCTGACGAGTACCCGGCAGTCTGCCCGGAGCTCCAGAGAACAGCGGTGGGGACCCTCGCAGCGCCAGCTAGGAGTGTTCCTTTTTTTTGTAGTGCAGCTTGCTTAGCGCTGACAAAGTGGTACCAAGTTGTGCCATGTTTTCTGCAGTGCTGAAACCGCTGCCCATTCATTTCAGTGGGCGAAGCAGAGCTAAAAACGGTCAGATGGAACAAGCATCACTGTCAGAGCGTAGCTTTGAAGATGCTGCGTTTTGACGCTTGTGTGAACAGCCCCACTGAAATGAATGGGAGCGTTGTACAGCGTTTAGCGCAGCGCTGAAAAGGCAGCGATAAACTCTGTACAAAAACGCCTGTGTGAGGGAGGCCTTAAGGTCCCGTGCACACTTGCATTTAGATTTCCACTGTTTATCTCTGTCCTTGGAGCCGAACCATGGATATACCCGAAGTGGAGGATCTGGCACATGCCAGGTCAAGCAGCACCAGGCTGGCTCAATTGACTAATGGGGGGTTAGTCTGGCTTCTAGCATGCCGACTGAACTTTTCACAGGTGACCCGACACCACATACTGTACTATAATGCTGGTGCTGCAGATGTGAAAGGGGCCTAACGTGTCAAATGAAAGATTAAGTTTCCCAGGTTTTCCATCTCAAGCTTAGTGGGAGAGAGGAAATCCGTGGTGATGGCTACACAAGATTGTGGCAGTTCAAAGGAAAGTGCACTGTGCTTTGTGGATAACAATCGGAATCTGACTTGTATGTGAAGTGAGAGCGCGCCCCCCCCCCCCCCCCCCAATAAATAAATTTAAAAAATAATAAAAGGCATCATTCTAATTAAAATTCATGCAAATAAATTAATTTAAGCGATCATTCAAATGTAACAATTATCTTTCACTTTTTATTTGCGATCATTTAAGCTGCCTTTTTTTGTCGGCTTAAACTGTCATTGACGATCACTGGCTTCTCCTGTGTGACGGGGAGGAAGAAGCAGACAAGAAGCCAGCGAGTGGTTGGCAGAAGGTTCAGTGTGAAAGTACTGCGCGAGCGCTACGAACTTAGCGGTGATGTCAGTGCTTGTGCAGTCGCTGAAAAGACTGCCGCCCGTGTAAAAGGACCTTTAGTAAACTGTCCTATGTGTAAGGGCCATTACAATAGAATTGGTGTACACTGCCAAAATGAGGCGATTGGACTTCCTTTAAGCGGTATTCCTCCTTCTGTCACACTTGACCATCAGGAGTGACAGACAACAACTTCCCTAATTTGCTGTTTGACGTGTTGATTATTTATGGGGCATGTCGAACTGTCCACAGTATTCATGGTTAAAGATCCGGGTGTGTCGGGTCCTGAGGGCGTGGGGACTACTGCTTACATCCGCCCCAACTCGATCACTCATCAGAAAGGTGGGACAACTGTTTCAAAATGGGAAATATGGAGCATAATGTGGAACGGTTGATGGCTACCCCATGCCAATTATATCCAGAAAAAATCTTGTTCATTCTAACCCTAAGCAAGGATAAAGGTTGAAGAACTTTTAACCACTTTTTTACAGTCTGCCCTCATCAGGAAGACCACTTAATACTGGCCTATTGGGGGATATGGATCTGTAAGATGTCACTGACTGTAATATACACGCCTGTCATTTGGGGTGAAGCTGAATTTAGTATATAACCCTTCCACTCATGAAGTCAGTTTGATCTGAATTCACTGTAGAGTTTTTTTTTTTTGTTTTTTTTTTAAACTTTCGTCAACTTACCAGCCAAAAGTTGGAGTGCTCTTGATATGAGCTTTTATAAAGGATACTGGCCTGTGAGAATTGGGGCTTAATGGGGTTTTCCAAGATTTTTTTTTTTAATGGCTGGTGGGCAAGATAACCCTCCAGACCCAAAATCTCCTGCTGTGATCATGATCTTCATCGTTCACATGACTGCTACAGCCAATGGCTTGCCTCAGTGTGACTATTCTGGCCAGTGATTGGTTGTAGCAGTCACTTTAATGATGGACAGAGCACGATTGCTGCTGGAGCAGCAGAACAATGAACAGGTGAGTAACTGTCCGTGGCTTGTTTTTTTTTCCCTTTCAAGAAAAAGTTTAGGGCCAGCTGTTTTGCATGTACACATTATGTACAGAATACACATCCTTGGCCCCTAGATTAGGATGTGCAACCCTTTTAATACAGGAGTCCGCAGCACTAGTGACATGACTTGGGTTATAAATGATGCCATGACTAGGGGATCTGAATGTATCGGGCTTCCTGCAGCAGACTACAGTATTCTTGGCATCCGTCGTAACAAACTTGACTCCGCAGAACTTGGTAATGGTGTTATCCGTTCATTAAAGTAAGATATCTGGATCTGTGAAGTCCGTATGTACCATATCTGTACACGTCGTGTTTTATTATGTCTGCTTACAAAGTACTGTATGAAGTTCCATAAACACCTTGTGTGTCTGTGTGATGTGTTTTTGTGCCCATGCCATATAATTACGTCTGTCTTGCAGATGTTCAAGCTGTTGCTTATGAGGAGCCAAAACACTGGTGTTCTATTGTCTATTATGAGCTGAACAATAGAGTCGGAGAGGCGTTCCATGCCTCCTCCACAAGTGTGTTGGTGGATGGCTTCACCGACCCTTCAAACAACAGGAACAGATTTTGTCTTGGGCTTCTGTCCAATGTTAACCGCAACTCCACTATTGAGAATACTAGGAGGCATATTGGGAAAGGTATGTCGGATTCAATGATATCATTGCTTAGCACTAGTGTCGGACTGCAAAAAGGAGTCCCCTGCTTATTACTTGCTGCATATTAAAGATGCATACATTTGTTAGATGTACAGTGCTCTTAACTTTAAGGAACTTTTCTTGTCTTCTGTATCTGAGAACCCACCTGGTCATGAACCGTTAACTTGGAGGATTTATGACTGCATATGTGAAGAATACCCTTCTGTGCTTCTCTCTAGGAGTTCACTTGTATTACGTCGGAGGTGAAGTGTACGCAGAGTGTTTGAGCGATAGCAGCATTTTTGTCCAGAGCCGAAATTGTAACTATCACCATGGTTTTCACCCAACCACTGTCTGTAAGATACCCAGTGGCTGCAGCCTGAAGATATTCAACAACCAGGAGTTTGCTCAGCTTCTGGCTCAGTCTGTCAACCATGGTTTCGAGACCGTCTATGAACTAACAAAGATGTGCACTATCCGGATGAGTTTTGTCAAGGTAATACACGATCTGTGGAAACTGTATACATGTCAGGTCCAACTTTTGGATTTTATGGACTGTGCCTCCTTAAAGTATTTTTGGGGGGACTTAAAAATTCACTGGCTCAGGTTACCTACACAAAGCCAGGAGCGATATTGGGCTGAGAAACTCTGGCCGCTTTCACGCTTGCCAATGTGCAGTTTTCACGGACGCAAGGAGTTTTTGTAGTAAAACCTGCCTCTACTTCTGTGAAGTAGCGGTCCTCAGTGTGGCTTTCAGGCATGTTTAGGAAACAATGCGAAACACTTGCCAATCTTTAATGGGGAAACCTCGCACCGCACTCACGTGCACATTGCACAGTGTGTGATGTGTTTTACTGTCCCATTGAAAACAATTGGCGATGTGTTCTGAGGAACATGAAAACATAGGACATGCCAAGATTTTTTTTCCTGCACATCAGTGCGGGGAAGTATCGCTCATGTATGACTGCATTCAAAAGAATGGGGTTCGTATTTGCACAAGTTTTGTGACTCCCAACGCAGCAAACTCCGGTGAGATTCTCGGCCGTGTGAAACTGACCTAAAATGTATCAAATCACGTGCTTGCCTGCTCTAAAGGCTGGTCACCCAGCATCGGAGTCTGACACTCAGCACTCGGAAGAAGCCAGGAATACAATACGTGCCAGTTAATTTGCATGTGACCGGTTGGCTCAGCTCACCAATCCCAGGCTTCAGCGACCACGGATGAAACAAAGCTGAAGCCTGGGATTGGCTGAGTGGTCATGCGCACAGTGACCCTCCTGCTGCTTCCAGGTTCTGAGTGACAGGCACTGAGGCTACAGTGCTGGTTGGGGAGCCGCTGGGACAGAAGTATGTGTTTTTTCTTTATGCTTTTTTGAGCATATGCATATTACCTTGTAATATAGTAACATTGTCTTTATTCGGCCTAGCATACTATGTCCATCTAGTTCAGTCTGTTTCAACCTCCTTGTTGATCCAGAGGAAGGCAAAAGAGGCAGAAGCCAACTAGTCCTTTCAGGAGAAAAATTCCTTCCAGACTCCCTAATGGCAGTCACCTAAAATGTATATCCTGTAATATCCTTCCACTCTAGAAAGACATCTAGTCCCCTCTTGAACGCCTCTATAGATTTTGCCATCACCACGTCCTCAGGCAGAGAGTTCCACAGTCTAACTGCTCTAACAGTAAAGAACCCCCTTCTGTGTTGGCGATGAAACCTACTTTCCTCTAAACGTAGCGGATGCCCTCTTGTTACCGTCGCAGTCCTGGGTATAAACAGATCTTGGGAGAGATCCTTGTATTGTCCCCTCATGTATTTATACATAGTTATTTGGTCGCCTCTTAACCTTCTTTTTTCTAGAGTAAATAGTCCCAATTTGGATAGCCTCTCTGGGTATTCCAGTCCCGTCATTCCATGTATTAGTTTAGTTGCCCTTCTTTGAAGCCCCTCAAGCACTGTAACATCTTTCCTGAGCACCGGTGTCCAGAACTGTACACAGGGAAAATGTGAATTATTGGGTTTAGAACTGATTAACATCTGCCTGAAGCCACTTTCACATGGCCAAGAAAATTGCATGAGATTTGTGCGTTGAGACACTAATATGAACCACATTCTTTTGAATGAAGTCATATACCGAGCTTTATTTTTTTTTTTGCCCTGCATCCCATTGCAGGAAGAAAATCGCGACATGCCCCGTGTTTGCGAGGTGTACGCGAGTGTGAGGTTTCCCATTTAAAGCAACGGGAAAGACTTACTGATTCTCCATCTTGGCTTTCAGCCATGCCAATTATCGCCATTTCCCTGAAGGGATGCGTTTCTGACAAACTCCTTGATCTGTGGGGAGATCGCATGTTCCTTATCGGGCCGTGTTTCACGGCCTGTTGATGCTCTTGGCCATGTGAAATTAGCCTTGGGTCTATTTGTCCACTTTTTGGAGCTGAAAAACAGAATTGATGGAATTAAAACTTACATTTTTTTTTCTCACCCCATTGATTTCAATGGGTTTTTATAAAGAAAGCTTTCAACTTCTATTCCATTTTTGTTTGATTTTAACGGAAGAAATAGTGCCGCCTGCAGCGAGCGCTCTTCGCTTCCTTAAAACAATGGTACAAAAGCAAACAAAGCTTTCAGTCTTTTTGGAAACTCATTGAAATCAATAAGGGAAGAGGGGGGGGGGGGGGGCTTGGAAGAATTTAATGCTGTTTTAATCCTGGTTTCCTTCAAAAACAGAACAGGTAGAAAGCCCGTAACTGTTAATGCTGGATGCCTATGTCCCACCAGTCTCTTGACACTTCTAGGCCAAGTTTCAAAATCAATGAAGTGACTTTTTTTTTCTTCTTCTTCTTTCAGGGCTGGGGTGCAGAATATCATCGCCAGGATGTTACTAGCACCCCCTGCTGGATTGAGATTCACCTGCATGGCCCACTTCAGTGGTTGGATAAAGTACTCACTCAGATGGGCTCCCCCCATAATCCCATTTCCTCCGTCTCCTAATTAGAACTGGACTTTTCTGGATGATATGGAGCCGTGCATGTACTTGAAGGATGTTAGACGCATACTGGCAAAAGAGGACTAATGTGCGCTTTTTTTTTTTTTTGTCACCTTGGGAGCCTCAAATACTTGATGTTTGTGACCAACTCTTAACATGAAAGGGGAAGAGGGTCCCTACTATATGTGGCTAAGTCTTCTCAGCAGCTAACTTTCATCTTCTCTTCCCTATCTCTAATTGGATTTTAGACTTCACAGTATAGCGTGGTAATCTAGAACCGTGCTGTGTAAAGCATTAACCGAGGCCGACCCCCTTCAGGCTGTAGTCTAGATTTAGCGACACTATTAAAGTGAACAATGCCGTTCTGTTCCATTTCCCTAGTAACTTCATACAAACAAACCAACTTGTGGCACTACTTAATACGTGCACTGGCCATACTGCCATCTGGATGTTAGGAGATGTTCCTTACTGTTTGTACAGTGTTTTTATATAAACCCATTTTCCCTTCCTCTTGCTAAGAGTAAAGAATAGTTAGGGCGGACTAGGTGAATTTTTCTTTTGCTTTGACGGTTTGAGGAAGTTCACGAAGACGGTATATTAAAATGTGAGCAGTGCTTTGATGGCATATTTTTATTTTTTTACATTGACCGTGTATGTACTGCACATTTATTTCTTTTCTGACTTTATGCAGTCGGCTGTGTGCCCCTCCGCAGTTGGGGGTAGGAGCAGCTGAATGAATGGAGTGTAAGTGCTCTTCCTTGGTTCTCTACGTCTTTTTAATAATCTCCTAGCTAATGCGCTTCACTGTCTGCTGGAGGGGACTTGCAATGTTGAAGATGCGGTCTCCTTTATCGTAACACTACTGCTGTGTCATAGATATTGGCTTTTACTGCTAGTATATAGGGGAAAGCATTATTTTCTAAAAAAATAAGACCTGGAAAAAAAAATAAAAAATATCCTCAAATATTGCACCTCCTCTTGTGCCTGACGGCCTGAACAAACACCTTTTTTTTCGCTGAGCGTTCGAATTGGATTAGATTTCAATATCCAAGGTTTACTCACTTGCAGACTTATTCTTTTTTTTCCCTTTTTTATGATGTTACTTTTTTGTACTATTTTTGTTTTTCTTTTGTATTCACAGTTAAGCTGTAGTACTTCTCAGAAGTACTTTTATTCCAAATCTAGTAGATGTTGTCTACTAGAAGTTTAAATAAATGGTCATTATTGCTTACCTGTATAACCTGCGTGTGGTATGTGCTCTTTACTTCAAGACTAGTAATTAGGAAATGATAGTAGCAGTGTTTCTGGTGGCGCAATGCGCCACACAGCTGTGCTACATGGTATATCCATTATGATCCTCACACAGCTCTACTACATCCATCCTGATCCCATACATTACGCACATGGCTCTACTACATGCCACACATAGCTGTAGTACATCTATCTTGATTCCCACACATTACACACACAGAGCTCTACTACATGCATGCTGACTCAACGCATCACAGTCTGCTACATTGTACATCCATTTACATCAATCCTGACCCCGCACATGACACACACAACTCTACTACATCCTGATTCACACAGTTTTGCTGTTCCACACATCACCAGACTCCTGGATACAGTGATCACCCCTGGTCATGTGATTCTTGACTTCACCCACAGGTGATCACATAAAAGTGATATCACAGGTATTGGTAGCTGCTGTCAGTTTATCCAGTATACAGTACTTTCTACCAACTGCACAATGGCTCCTCCTACAGCAGTGACGTCACCCCAGGTCCTTCAGCCCACTGGATCTCTCGTGGTGGTAGGTCGGTGTCTTCTGTCAGGACCGCCGAGTTGTGTTTCAGATCATAACTGCTTAGTTGTGTATTCACTTTATTTTTGTCCTCCCCTTTTCAAGACCCTCAACTGTGTTCTGTCGGTCAGACTGTGCTTTATATATGTTGTAGGACCTTCGACAACATCACCAGGGACAGAGCATGAGAAGCACTCGCATACTGACAAGTGGTCGTTAGCATGAATTGTCAAACTATCAAAGTATCAAACTACTATTTACTTGATTTGGTTTGCATATAATGTATATGAAGTGCTTCTGGTTGTACTTCTACAGTTCTGCTGGTTGGAAATTTCTCCAAACTGCTGACCAAATAGCTTGGCTCTCATTTATTTAAAAGGGTTCCTCTAACTACCAAATAAGTTATTCCATGACCAGTGGGTGCCTGACCACTTGGACCTCCATGGTATCATAACTATTGTCTTCAGCATCCCTGAATGAATGGAGCAGGGGTTGCACAAGCACACTGCCACCAAATTTATTTCGGTGCAGCTGCTGAAAATAGTGGTGTTCCGCTGGAGCCGGAGCTCTACACAAACTATTTCTCCAATGGTCAGCTGGCATACCGCCTCAGAAGGGTTCCACGGGCATTCACTTAACAGAAGCCTGTACTTGTAACACCCCCACCACCAGAAGAATTTTTTTTTCCTTTTTGGATACTCGCTTATCATTAATGGCCTACTCTGTTTTTATTCCATCACTAACAATCTGAATAGCCACTTTAGCTCAGTGTTTTCCGAATATTTGGGCTCAGCTCTAGGGCGTTTGAAGGCTGCTGATGTAGGTGAACTTGTACATTTGAACTTGAATAGGACGATGAGTACAGATGGAGCCCAGCCCACAGTTCTTGAACTCCAGTCTGTGATTTGCCGCACCTTTTTAGATGTAAACAGTTCCTTTTCTAACATGTGATTTTCCTGATGACTGGAGGTGGCTAATGTTGTACCCATCCATAAGAAGGGTAGTAGAGAAGAAGCCGAGAACTGCAGGCCAGCTATTTTTGACATCTGTAGTAAAAAAAAAAAAAAAAAAGTTCAAAGATAAGAGTGGTGTTAATGGAGTATAATGGAGTGTAGTCTGAAGAGGAATGAGTTATAAGTAAGTCACCACAAGGGTCTATCCTGGGTCCTGTTCTCTAATATTGGGGGTAAGTGACAAAGGAGAAGGTGTAACAGATAACGTTTGTCTGGTCGCTGATGACACAAGTGTGCAATAGGGTTGATTCTGCTAGCATGAACATGGAGAAAGACTTGGCTGCCTCATATAAATTGTCAAAATGGAAACTGCAGTTCAATGTTTCCAAATGTAAAATGCACTTAGGGAGAAGAAGTCATTGGAGTGAGTATCAAATTAGCTGGCTGTTTTTTTGTTTTTTTTTAAAATTTACAATGGCTATGTATTACAGCTGAAATGTTTCTTATGGAACTACAGGCAAAAAAAAGTGGATTATACCCACCTGATAATCAGGTTTCCAGTAGTCTCCACGACAGCACCAATTGAGATCGCCTCCTCCTGGTAGGACAGGAACATACTGAGAGGTTAAAAGCTCCCCCCCTTCCCCACTTTCCTCAGTGGATTCTAACGAATTGCCGGGGCAGGAGCTAAACTTAAATTTCTTGCCCTAACCGGGGTTTTTTTATTTTTGAATTTATTATATTACTTTTATAGGGGGGGGGGAGGTACGGGTGCTGTCGTGGAGACTACTGGAAACCTGATTATCAGGTGGGTATAATCCACTTTTTCCCCCAGTCGTCTCCACGACAGCACCAATCGAGACGTACCAACTAAAGTTTATTAGGGTGGGATTGCTGCCGAGAGGACTTTGCGGCCGAAGGCCATGTCCTCGTCCTGCTGCACTTTTACCCTATAGTGTTTAGTGAACGTGTGGGGTTTTTTCCAGACTGCGGCCTTGCAAATTTGCTCGACCGAGGCTGAACTGTGTTCGGCCCATGAGGACGCTACTGCCCTTGTGGAATGGGCTTTAAGAGCTAACGGGATCTCCTTCCCGAGGGCCTTATAGGATTCTATGATGACCAGGCGGATCCACCTGGCTATGGACCTTTTTGCTGCTTTGTTACCCTTATTTGGGCCACTGAACTGGACGAACAAGTTGTCGTCCCGCCTCCAGTGGCTCGTTATATCTATGTAGGTTAGGACTGCTCTCCTAACGTCCAGACAGCTTAGGGTTCTTTCCTCCTCGTTTTTTGGGTTACTGAAAAATGAGGGGATTATTATATCCTGGGACCTATGAAAATCTGACACTACTTTTGGCATAAAGGCCGGGTCTGTTTTAAATATTAGTTTGGTGTCTGCGATTTTCAGGAACGGGTGGCGGATGGACAAGGCCTGTAGTTCGCTAACCCGTCTTGCGGAGGTGATGGCTACTAGGAAGATGGTCTTGATTGTAAGCATTCTTATAGGTAGCGCCTCGATCGGTTCGAATGGTACCGCTGTCATGGCCCCTAGAACCCAATTAAGGTTCCAGTCAGGAAACAGGTTTATGGGCCTAGGGCGTAGTCTAGCTGCCGCTGTTAGGAACCTGTGGACCCATCTGTCGTCTGCGAATTTTGTGTCGCAAATGGCGCTAAGGGCTGAAACTTGGACTTTTAGGGTGCTCGGGGAGAGGCCCATCTCTAAGCCCTCCTGCAGGAATTCTAAGATTAGCGGAGTGTCGGGGATAGAATCCCCACGATCCCTTCCCTGTCTCCATGAGGAAAACCTTCTCCAGACCTTCTGGTAGATCAGGTGGGTTGTCTTTTTCCTACTGGACATTAGGGTTTCTACTACTTTCTCTGAGAATCCTTTCTTTCTTAGCGAGGATTCCTCAAGAGCCATGCCGTTAAATGGAGTTTGTCTAGGCCGGGGTGGTTCAGTGGCCCCTGCGATAGATCTGTCCAGGTAGGGAAGGTGACTGGGTCCTGGACGCTCAGTGTTGTCAGAAGACCGAACCAGCTTCTTTTCGGCCAGAAGGGGGTCACCAGGATTAGCGTGCATCCCTGGGTTCTGAAGTGCTGTAAAACCCTGGGGATTAGTGGTATGGGAGGAAAGGCGTAAGCCAGCCCTTGTCCCCAGTCCTGGCCTAGGGTGTCTACCACTATCGGACGATCTCCTGGCCGGAGGGAGAAAAAGTTGCCTACTTTTGTGTTCTCCCTGGTTGCGAAGAGGTCCAACTGTGGGGTTCCCCACCGGTTGGTTAGGATTCTGAATGCCTCTGGGGAGAGGGACCACTCTCCTGGGTCTATTTGCTTCCTGCTGAGGAAGTCTGCTTTTTCGTTTAGTGTCCCCTTCAAGTGGGTTGCCGTGATCGAGAGGATGCGGCCCTCCGCCCAGTGAAAGATTTTCTGTGTGATGCTTTGCAGTGGGGGAGATCTTGTGCCCCCTTGGTGTCGTATATGAGCGACCGCGGTGACATTGTCTGACAGTATCTTTATGTGTTGGTTCTGTAGCGAGTTGCCCAACTGCTGTAGAACCTGCCAAACTGCCTGTAGTTCTCTGAAATTTGAGGACTGTTCTTTTATCCTCTGAGGCCAGGGACCCTGAAAGAATTGGTTCCCCACATGCGCTCCCCATCCACAGGCGCTTGCGTCTGTTGTGATGTGGATGGCTGGGTTTTGTAGCCAGTGAACCCCTCCGCAGGTTCTCTGGGGATGTCCACCAACGCAGGGATATTTTCGCCCTGTTTGGGATGTACATCCTTGCCCCTAACGAGGACTGCCTTTTGTCCCACGAGGATAGGACTACGGCCTGCAGGGCTCTGGTGTGGGCCTGGGCCCATGCTACTCCTGGAATGCATGATGTCAAGCTCCCCAGGAGAGACATTGCCTCCCGAATTGTGCAGAATCGTCTTCGTAGGAACGTTTTGACTATTCTGCGGATTTTTTGTATTCTCTCCTCGGGTAGGTAGGAGCATTGCGATTCTGAGTCGAGAGTTATTCCCAGAAACGTCTTCTGCTTGTCGGGATCTAGGCTGGATTTTTTTCCAGTTTATGATCCCTCCCAACGATTGGAGAAGTTCTAGTACTGTCTCCAGGTGTTTTGTTAGGAGTTTTTTGGACTCTGCTATTAATAGAACATCGTCCAGGTAGGGTACTACTAGGATCGATTTTTCTCTCAAGTGGGCGGCTACCTCCGCCATAATCTTGGTAAAGATTCTGGGGGCTGAGGATATCCCGAAGGGCAGGCATCTGAATTGGTGGTGCTCTATTCTTCTGCCCATGTCCACTGCGAACCGCAGGTATTTCTGAGACTCTTTGTGGATCGGAATGTGAAAATAAGCGTCCTTTAGGTCGATGGACGCCATGTAGGCTCCTCTGGGGATCAACTTTATTGTCGAGATGGTTTCCATTTTGAATCTCCTGTATTGGACGCAGGTGTTCAGGTCTTTCAGATTTATTATCGTCCGGTGTTTCCCGCCAGGTTTTTTTACTAGAAAGAGCCTGGAATAATAGCCCTGGGTTTCCTCGTTTCGCGGTACGGGAGATATTGCGTTTAACAGTTGCAAGTCGCGCACACTTTGCCTTAGTAAATGTAGCTGTTTTTTTTAGGCTTCCGTGGTAATAAATTTCCTTCTGGGGATGGACACTAGCTCTATCCGGTATCCGCCTTCTGGCTGAGTTAGAGCGGGCTGTGGCCTTTGCTGAGAGTTTGACGGTCTCGGCCGCGGCGTCCGCTAGGAAGTTAGTTGCCATGCGCAAGATGGGAAGGGAGTTAAGGATCTGATCCCTCGGTGTTTTGTTGGTCAGGTGTAGTTCCAGCTGCTCTAACCATACCCCCAGGGTCCGCGCCACGCAAGTGGCTGCGATCCCTGGCCTAAGGATGTTTGCCGCTGCCTCCCATGATTTCTTTAGGAGTCCCTCTGCCTTGCGATCCATGGGGTCTTTTAGCTGTGCGGCGTCCTCAAAGGGAAGAGTCGTCCTCTTGGCTACCTTGGCCACCGGGACGTCTACTTTAGGTATTTCATCCCAGCTTGCGCAAACTTCCTCTTCCAAGGGGTATCTCCTTTTTACGCCTCGAGCGGAGAAGGAACCTGCGTCTGGTTTACTCCACTCTCTCTGAATTATTTTAGTGATGTTTTTGTGGGGAGAGGCGTAAACATACCTTCCCGGTCCAAGTCCACCGAATATTTCATCCTGTAGAGTCCGCGGCTCTCTGGGCTGTTCCATTTTTAATGTAGCCCTGACTGATTTAATTAATTCCGTCAAATCGTCTTGATGGAATAAATATTTCCTGTAGTCCTCCTCCTCTGAGGACTCCTCGGCCGCCTGTTCCTCTTGCTCTGATCCGATGGAATTCTTGGAATCAGAAGGCTCCTCGGGAACATACGCCTTTTTCTGGCGTTTTGCTGGCGGTGCCGGCAGTGACGTTAGAGCTGATCGAACCTCCTCCTTCACCAGCTTCCTAACGTCATCCAGGAATCCCCCCGATTCCTCTCTGACTAGCCTAGCCACGCATGCCTTGCATAGAGGCCTCTGGTACGTGGCTGGCAGTCTCGTCCCGCATTCCACGCATTTTCGCAGTTTTGTTCTGGGGGGGATGTCTTTTTTATCCCCCTGACAAACAAAGCATTTTTGCGGGTAAACATGCAATTTCTCCATATACAACATACTGGATATTTGCATTGTATTTTTGCCGCACTGGCTACTTACGGCCGCTGAGGCTGAGGTTTCAGCTGTCTCTGGGGCTGGAGCACTCATTTCTATACCAGTGCTGCAGACACCCTGCGACCTGTAGTGCTGGTGTTCTGGCTTCTCTCAGGTTCCTATTTGAATTTTCGCGCTCCTGCGCTAAGCCCCGCCCCCTCCGCTCCTGATGCAGACGCGATGACGTCATCGCGCTGGACGCGTGACGCGGCGCCCCCTGCCGTCAAAGGGCTTCCTGGAGCGCCGCGCTGTAATTTCTGCCGGAGGACGAGGGGGACTGAGGCTCCCGCTTTGAACCTCCCATGGGCCACCGCGGGAGGAACCTGGCCCGGGGGTTACCACCCCATGTGGCGTCCCGGGAGTCGTCTGGCTGCGAAGGGATGACAGGGTGAGCCACTGCCTTCCGATCCGCCTGTATGTATACTTTCGCTGGCTTCTCCACCAGCTCCTCTCAGCGATCCTGCCTCCTGGCAGGACAGGAAGACACTGAGGAAAGTGGGGAAGGGGGGGAGCTTTTAACCTCTCAGTATGTTCCTGTCCTACCAGGAGGAGGCGATCTCAATTGGTGCTGTCGTGGAGACGACTGGGGGAAAGCATAAGTTTTGTTGCAAAGCTTGGCATGCAGTTACATCTCAAGTAATCCTGGCTGGCTTCTCCACCAGCTCCTCTCAGAGATCCTGCCTCCTGGCAGGACAGGAAGACACTGAGGAAAGTGGGGAAGGGGGGGAGCTTTTAACCTCTCAGTATGTTCCTGTCCTACCAGGAGGAGGCGATCTCAATTGGTGCTGTCGTGGAGACGACTGGGGGAAAGCATAAGTTTTGTTGCAAAGCTTGGCATGCAGTTACATCTCAGGCAGATATGCAAATGAGTAGAGTTGGGAGGTGATTAGATGAACGGTCTTGTCACCTGAGGCCCTAAAAGTGGTGTTACCTGTGCCCTTTTGAAAAGGCTCTGGAGCTACTTGGGGGTATTGGACCTCTATTTCCACCCACCTTCTATGAGATTTCACCTAGTTAAGAGTTTGAGAGGGGCACATTTGAATGTGAGAAGTTACATGAATTGCCTCCCATCTGGGTTGTTCTGACCAGACTGTGATGAGGTGCTGGGACCAATGAATAAGTGAGTGCATGCACACAAGGCGACCAGGTTTAGGATATCCTTGACAGACCACCAGTAGAGAAGATGGTCTAAGCAGTTTCAACTGTTTCCTTGTCCGCCATCCAACGAAGTGGCACCATCGTTGCAGCCCCGGTGTCGGCTGGAGCAATTTCTAGCCGCTTGGCTGAAGGACACTCGGTCTCACGGCACCCATTACATGTACTGTTTTAGACACTTGCCTGTTGCCTCGATTTGCAGTGGTGTTGTGAACGACAAACTGGACTGCTAGAGTGGAACCGGGTTGTGCTCAGCGACTAATCCAAATTAAGTTTAGGTACTGATGGCCATCCTTGTCTGGAGACCTAGCAGTGAGCCCCTTAATTCTGCCTTTGTTGTGGAGCGGCACACTGCCCCCTGCTGGTGTGGTCATCACATACGACAGCCAGTCCTCCCTAGTAGTGGTATGAGGGACAATGACTGCTCAGATGTGTTCCTCTTATGGCGGCTTTCATGTGGCTGTAGGATGTCCTGAACATAAGAGGTGGTTTCCAGCAGGATAATGCTTGGCCACAAACAGCAAGGATGTCACAGGAGCCTCCAACATTGCCACTCTGAGGCCTACTCGGTCATCAGATTTCTTGCTGATTAGTCCCATATATGTTCTATCTGGGACACTAACTTTGACAGTCTATGAGTTTGCATGATTTAGATGCTCATTTACAGCAAATGTGCATCAATATGCCTGCAAGATGCCATACAGCCCCTGTAGACCTTCATGCCCGTCTGTATTGCATCTTGCATTCAAGCTAGAAGTGGTACTGGAGCCTCACTGCCGTCCGTGTCACATCTTGTAACCAAACTAGAGGTGGTACAACAGGGTACTAGGGCCTCCATGCCTGCCTGTATCACATCTTGCATCCAAGCTAGAGGAGGTACAACAGGGTACTAGGGCCTCCATGCCTGCCTGTATCACATCTTGCATCCAAGCTAGAGGAGGTACAACAGGGTACTAGGGCCTCCATGCCTGCCTGTATCACACCTTGCATCCAAGCTAGAGGAGGTACAACAGGGTACTAGAGCCTCCATGCCTGCCTGTATCACACCTTGCATCCAAGCTAGAGGAGGTACAACAAGGTACTAGAGCCTCCATGCCTGCCTGTATCACATATTGCATCCAAGCTAGAGGAGGTACAACAGGGTACTAGGGCCTCCATGCCTGCCTGTGTCACATCTTGCATCCAAGCTAGAGGAGGTACAACAGGGTACTAGGGCCTCCATGCCTGCCTGTATCACATCTTGCATCCAAGCTAGAGGAGGTACAACAGGGTACTAGGGCCTCCATGCCTGCCTGTATCACACCTTGCATCCAAGCTAGAGGAGGTACAACAGGGTACTAGAGCCTCCATGCCTGCCTGTATCACACCTTGCATCCAAGCTAGAGGAGGTACAACAGGGTACTAGAGCCTCCATGCCTGCCTGTATCACATCTTGCATCCAAGCTAGAGGAGGTACAACAGGGTACTAGGGCCTCCATGCCTGCCTGTGTCACATCTTGCATCCAAGCTAGAGGAGGTACAACAGGGTACTAGGGCCTCCATGCCTGCCTGTATCACACCTTGCATCCAAGCTAGAGGAGGTACAACAGGGTACTAGAGCCTCCATGCCTGCCTGTATCACATCTTGCATCCAAGCTAGAGGAGGTACAACAGGGTACTAGGGCCTCCATGCCTGCCTGTATCACACCTTGCATCCAAGCTAGAGGAGGTACAACAGGGTACTAGGGCCTCCATGCCTGCCTGTATCACATCTTGCATCCAAGCTAGAGGAGGTACAACAGGGTACTAGGGCCTCCATGCCTGCCTGTATCACACCTTGTATCCAAGCTAGAGGCGGTACAACAGGGTACTGGAGCCTCTATGCCTGCCTGTATCACATCTTGCATCCAAGCTAGAGGAGGTACAACAGGGTACTAGGGCCTCCATGCCTGCCTGTATCACATCTTGCATCCAAGCTAGAGGAGGTACAACAGGGTACTAGGGCCTCCATGCCCGCCTGTATCACATCTTGCATCCAAGCTAAAGGAGGTACAACAGGGTACTAGGACCTCCATGCCCGCCTGTATCACATCTTGTATTCAAGCTGGAGGTGGTACAACAGGGTACTAGAGCCTCCATACCCACCCGTATTGCATCTTGTATTCAAGCTAGAGAAAGAACAGGGTACTAGAGCCTCCATGACTGCCTGTATCAAATCTTGTATCCAAGCTAGAGGTGGTATAATGTGATACAGGCGCGCATGGAGGCTCTAGTACCTTGTTATACCACCTCCATCTTGAATACAAGATGTGATACGGGCAGTCAGGGAGGCTTTAGTACCCTGTTGCACCACCTCTAGCTTGGATAGAATATGTGATAGGGCTGGCATGGAGGCTCTAGTACCTTGTTGTACTGCCTCTAGCTTGGATACAAGACTTGATACGGGCAGTCATGGAGGCTCTAGTACCCTGTTCTTTCTCTAGCTTGAATACAAGATGCAATACAGGTATTCAAGCTGGAGGTGGTACAACAGGGTACTAGAGCCTCCATGCCTGCCCGTATCACATCTTACATCCAAGCTAGAGGAAGTACAACAGGGTGCCAGAGCCTCTATGCCTGCCCGTATCACATCTTGTATCCAAGCTAGAGGCGGTACAACAGGCTACTAGAGCCTCCCTTCCGGTATTCAGTTTTCTGCAATAGATTTTCCTTTGCTCTGATTATATTACAATCACGCATACAGTTTAATTCTCTTCTAACAAGCCCTCGGTGCTGACTTTTTTTTTTTGGCGGCGCAATGAGTGTAGTTCCCAGTCTTCATTGGACTTGCTGGAGATGCTTCCTTAATCTGTGTTTCATTTTCTTGGGTGTAGCACGAGACCTACATTTGCCTATGTGAATGAAGCCTAAATTTATACAGAGGAAATAAAAATGTAATGCACTTGTCTCCTGCTAGTTGTGCATTTAGAAAGCCTCATACTTGGTTTACAGGCTCTCCTCCAGTCAAGTTTCTGGCTCGTGTGCATTCCTAGCACTCATCAGCTGGTCCTCCCCAAGAAACCAATACAAGCACAGAAATCAAACCATTAGAAATTTTTAATGCAAGCTGATTTACAAAGTCTTCATTTTCAAAAACCTGATTAAAGGGTGCAATCAGGCAGCTTCTCCATCTCCCTGTTTAAACGAAGCGCCTTGTTTTTATAGGTGCAGTCTGGGATTCACGGTTAGGACTTACACCGAGGGGACTCAAATCCCAGTCTTGATTCAAATATTTAATGTCTAATACTTAGGCTTGTTTTATACAGGCGACAATCATGCAATTTATTTATTTTTTCCTTGCGATGCGACAAATCGCATCCTTTCCAATGGGTTCTTGCACATTAGACTAAAATTGCCACGATTTGCGAGGTTTTGTAGCCCATGGTTTCCTGTGACGCCTTCCTTTCTGTTGCACAAAAACATGGTTTGTATGATGCAACTTTTACAGTAGGAGGTCTTACTGTAAAAGCCCTAGCTGCAACACCCCCCCCCCCCCCCCCCCCCCCCAAAAAAATAACCTTAACAGCCACTGTCAGGCCCGCCGCTCATCTCTTTGCAGGTCCCCAGCACTTGTTTGACGTCTTCTGTCAGTGCTTCCTGGATTGGAGGTTCAAACCCCCCCCCCCGCCTCATATTGTGGAATATGTTGTCTCGAAAGAATGCATTTTTAAAAAATTGCTGGAATTTATATTTACACAACTGGTACTTTTTGAGGTGGCATTTTTTTTTATGGAGTCAGCAGTCTCGTACCACATGGCGCACGTAATGCGATGGCTCCCATTGAAAATAGTGGTTTTTACATGAAAACTCACATCCTCTGGGATTTCACATGGTGGGGAGCGCGATATGGGGCGGAATTCATGGCCCCCATAGCACGCTCACCTGTGTGACGTTAGCCTAAGGCTGCAATTGGAGGTTCTGTCACAGATTGGGCACCAAATACCGGAAGAGATAATGCTGCATGCAGCGCTTTTTCTCTTGGTAAAGGGCCGGGCCTCTGCGTGGAAACCGAACGGACTCCATTATAGTTAATATGGTCCTTCAGAAGTGCTTGGTTCCCTCATAACCCAAAGCAGGAAAATGGAGCCACAAGCAGATGTGAAAAAGCAGCCTATGCGCCGACGGTTGAGCGCTTCAGCTGTCATTCAGGAGCGAGGATGGCTCAGTGAAGGGGGCGCAGTGGTCTGTAGATCACTTCTGGATGGCCCCCTCCATTCACCGTAAACAGGCTGATGCTTGCAGATGAATGACTGCCTGTTTACAGGCTGATCGGCGTTTGATTTTTCATGAACGACTAACGAATTATTAGTCGGCCAGTTGCTGGGATTTACACTAAACAATTATCTGCAGTCCCGCAAATCTGACCAATCGTTTAGTGTAAGGCTGGGTTCACACAGGGCGGATTTGCAGCGGAATTTCGCTGCAACAAATCAGCCTGCGGCTGCTAATCCCGGGATTGGCAAGCCATGTGGACGAGATTTGTCAAAAATCCCGTCCACAAGGGCGGACAATCTGTCGCGGCTTAGCCGGTGTTGCAACGTGGATTCCAGGGAAGCAGCATGTCAAATCTTTTTTTTTTTTTTTCCTTCTGTTGCGGCCTCGCTCCTCTCTATGGAAGAGTCGGACGCAACGGAAAAGCATGCGACAAAGCCACTCCAAAACCGGCAGTTAAGTGTTTTGAAGCTGTGCTTATCATGTAGAAATTCGCATCTTTTCGCTGCGGAAAAACCGTGAGATTTCCATAGTGAACCTGTCCCGTGGGAACCCAGCATAAAAGTGCTAATGGCCCAACTTCCCAAAATGCAGTATGTGCTCAGAGTGGCAGGCACCAGCCAGTTTCCCAAGACTTCTCTAGAGCAATGGAAAAATCACATAGAACTAATATATGCAATTTATGGTGTTTTTAAAAGCAAAGGAGAAAAAAAAGGCTATGTTTATAGGAAGCCCATATTCCACCAGTTATGCCAACCTGTACCTGGGGTGGTAGGAGGACCAGTATGTCTTCTTTAGAGGGTCTCTGCGAATGGGCAATATAGATTCCCTAATGCTATATTCCTCATTTGAACCTCCACTCTGGAACACTTCAAGCCATTTGTGGAGAAGTTATGATGATGATCTGGGTCTAGACTTCACTAGTGAATTAGTTCCAACCACTTTGCAAAAAATAAAAAATTTAAACTATTAAATATTGAAACAAAAATATCACTCTTTATCCCACACGAACACAAAGTGCAGAATGCCAGCATTGTGTTTTGCTTTTTTTTCCTTTTTTTGTTACCCTATCGCCCCTAAAATGTGATCAAAAAGATATTTGTACCCCAATGTAGTACTAATAAAAACTAGAGCTCATCTCACCCCCTCACGGTTCAAGCAAAGAAAGAAATTCAAATGTTACGGTTCTCATAAAATCATGACTGAAAGCCAATTTTGTTAAAAAGTTGATAAAACTCTTTTAAAAGTAGTAAAAGATATATTAAAAAACCCGTTAAATTGGCATCACCATGCGTGTACTGGCCTGCAGCAAGAAGTCCGTCAAAACTAAAACCGCAAAAAAAATTGGTGCAATTAGAGTTTTTTCCCATCTTGCCCTATTAACATTTTTTAATGCTTTTCAATACATTATAGGATGGAATTAAAAAAAAACAAAAAAAACAAAACATACACCTTGTTCCATGTAACGAGTCTTCATGCAGCTGTGTTGGGGTTTCAGTGATTTCAATGAAACCTCACAGACCTGCACTCAAATGCCGTGTTCTACTGCTGCAATCTTCAAGAACACTTTAAACTCATGTTTGGCCATTTCAATGGCTGAGCACATCGGCGCAGTTTTTATAGTAAGATGCGGCAATGTGTGCGCAAATATGCATCATCCATTCCGCACATACGCTTATGCTTGTGCAAATCCTAGACTGTTGGCAACAACCTTTGTACGTATTAAAGGAGATGTCCCGCGCCGAAACGGGTTTTTTTTTTTTAAACCCCCCCCCCCCCGTTCGGCGCGAGACAACCCCGATGCAGGGGTTAAAAAAACCACCCGCACAGCGCTTACCTGAATCCCGGCGGTCCGGCGTCTTCATACTCACCTGCTGAAGATGGCCGCCGGGATCCTCTGTCTTCATGGACCGCAGGGCTTCTGTGCGGTCCATTGCCGATTCCAGCCTCCTGATTGGCTGGAATCGGCACGTGACGGGGCGGAGCTACACGGAGCCCCATAGAGAAGAGGAGAAGACCCGGACTGCGCAAGCGCGGCTAATTTGGCCATCGGAGGGCGAAAATTAGTCGGCACCATGGAGACGAGGACGCCAGCAACGGAGCAGGTAAGTATAAAACTTTTTATAACTTCTGTATGGCTCATAATTAATGCACAATGTACATTACAAAGTGCATTATTATGGCCATGCAGAAGTGTATAGACCCACTTGCTGCCTCGGGACAACCCCTTTAATAAACGCAGAAGGCTGCAGGCTACACAATGTCCTCGGCTCCCCCGGGACTTGCGCTTTTGCTGCGCCTCCCACTCTCCCATTGGTCGAAGAATAAGCCCTTACACCTCGGCAGCCTTGCTCAAAACAGGAATACACGAGCCGGGCGCCGCCTCTCTGCCGACTGCAAGGTAAGAACCGCCACAAGCTGTGCAAAATTCTCCAGCAGCGCACCAGCAAACGGCCGAGGTAGACGTAGTGGTTGTTGCAATGCATTATGGGATGTGTAGTTCTGCCTGCGGCAGAGATACTGCGCCGCTCTACACCTAGAACTACATTTCCCGAGCGCTCGTCCCGGCATGGCGCGTCCGTGACCAATATGAACTGTGAACCTTTCACTATAGTTGTGACTTCTCCTCAGTGCACTCCTCCTGTGCACCCGAGGAGCTCCCCCTACGTCCCCATATCTTCTTTCTACCGGCTGCTTTTGAGCACTGTCTCTTCTTTGTTTAGAGAGTCATGTGACTGGAGGATGTCACCTGACCTGCTGACGTCAGGGGGTCCTTCCTGAGTGTAGGAAGCAGCAGGAGTATTCGGGCTTGTCACATTGGAGCAGGTAACCTGTGCTGATAGGGAGCCCCTCATGTACGGCGGCCGGCACAGGTCATGCCACTTGTTTACTTCTATACACATCCATGCTGATAGTAGTAAATGGAGGGTATAGTAATAGTGCCTGTGTGAGCAGGCGACGCCACTGCAAACGGATGCAGCGGTCTTATCCGCATTCCTGCAATTTAACGTGAGCTTCGTGCATTTTGCGTCAAAAATTTACACGGTAATCGAACTCCTGCCAACTCAGTCTGAGGCCGGCGCACACTTGTCATGTCCGAGAGCTGCGCCCGTGGGGTTCGGACGCAATTTACATCCGATACCAGTCTGTATGCTGCCCAATGCATGGACGGCCCGCACGTCGGCATCATTTGCGTGTTCTCATTCGTGTCCGTGTTGCAGACAAGGATAGGACATGTGATTAGATTCCCCGTGCGCAGCATTGGGCTGTGAGAAAACAACGGCAGAGCGCACAGCCCCATATAACGGGTCACGTGCTGCTCGTGAATTATCACAGATACATGCTAGTGTGGCGGAGGCCTAAGAGGGGCGTCACATCTAAATCGGGGTTCCTGCTTCGTTCAGGAGCAGGAAAGGGGAATCCCCGTGTTTGAATGGCTTCGTCTCTGGACGGACCCAACCAGCGCCAGATGGAGGCCATTGACTATAACGGGGTCTATCTGCTTCCCACCCAGCTGCCCAGATCGGTGATGGAGGTACCGATGCCGATATCTTACATGTCTTGTGTCTACGGCTTTCGGAACTCTTGCATGCAGTTCATCGTGGTTACGTGGCAGAGCAGCAGGTAGGTCTTGTTCTTGATGTAGCCCCACAGCGGGGCGCCGCACAAGGGCCTGGACTCCACAGAGTAGAACGGCCCGTACAGTCTGCGCTGAGCCGGCACAGAAGACCTTCAGCGAGCCACAGTCATGCCGTCGGGGATTCTTGGTTCCCCAAATTCCGCCTATCCATTTTCCCACAGACCAGGAACTTGGCCTCATCGCTGAACATGAGGGACTCCATGAGGTTGTTTCCTGTTGCGTATTCTGGCATTGCAGTAGCAAACCAATAACCCGTATCTTTGTCCTCGCGTGTCCTTACCATATCTAGTCACATCAAAGAAGTAATGCGGATACAACCTGGCATCCTTGTGCCGCTACTCAGGAAGTATGATGGTGGCTGAGCAATAAATATATTAAAGTGGAACTTGGGGTCCTTTTAGACGAACCGATATATCATTTGAACGAGCGAGTGACGTCATCAATAGCTCGGCAGCCTGTTTATACGTCGTTGGCTTATCCAAATGAGAAATCAGTTCTCACTCTGTATAAATCAATGAGACGGATTGAACGAGCGCGGTTTAAACGGAATGATAAGTGAACGAGCCAAAGATGACTTTCATGCCTGCAGAAAATGGATGAACCAAAAGTGACCGATTTATAGTTTGGTCATTGGCCATAGAAGCCAATGGGAGCTGCCTGCTAATCGTCTTAGGCAAGACCTATCTTTTCTGGCCACGTCAAAACTTCGGCCGGCGTATTCAACCAACGATGTCCTATTTTTGCCGTCCGGAGGTTTTTACACGCCTAAGCCATTTAAATGAATGCATTGGAATCCCATGCTTCAGATAGTCGTGATTTTTTTTTTATCGTGGCTAAATCAGCCACGTAAAAACGCTCCTGTGAAAGGGGCCTTACACAAACTTGTTCGGCCGCCATGTAAGAAGGTCTTTTTATTTGCAGCCCTTCAGACGGGCCTGTCGAGGTGCTGATTAGATGCCTGGTAGAGATGAGCGAGCATACTCGATAAGGGAAACTACTCGAGCGAGTAGTACCTTATTCGAGTACCTGCCCGCTCGTCTCTAAAGATTCGTCGGGGAGCGGTGGGGGAGAGCGGAGAGGAACGGAGGGGAGATCTCTCTCCCGCAACTCACCTCACCCACGCCGGCAGCCGAATCTTTAGAGACGAGCGGGCAGGTACTCGAATAAGGCACTACTCGCTCGAGTAGTTTGCCTTAGCGAGTATGCTCGCTCATCTCTAATGCCTGGGCATGCTGTTGGACATAAGTTGAATTCATTGGCATTTAGACATGTATTATAAAGCTAAAGATCAAAAATGAAAATCCATGAATGCCGTAAACAATCTTCTAAAGAATAGTCCGACGACATAAGTATTGATGGATGGGGGTCCATGTACTGAGACCCCCACCACCGCAACTCATTGCTGTGACAGCGGTAGAAGCATTTGGCTGGCCCAGGTTATTGGTTGTATATTTTTTTTGCTCCTTGGACGTATGGACTACATACCGTACACAGACCTCCAAGAGTACATCAACACGTGCCAGGTTTGTTGCAAACGATTCTGCAACGGAATGTTGGCATATATGAAGTAAGTTCATGGATTTCTTCAAGACGCGTTCAGATGAAGGAGCCAGTTGTAGGAATTTCGGCAACAAACTTGCCATGTGTGAATATACTTTGAGGCCTTGTTCACACGAAGGATTTTGGTTTGGAATCCACACGTAATTTGAGCCAAAATCTTTCATTATTTTGAATGGAAAAATTCATATGAGGCGACGTGTGTTTGCTTGGTTGGAATTCCACTTGAAAGCAAGGGCAGGCTGGAAATCTACGCCAAAATTTGCATCACAATCCGCAGGTAAAGTTGAAAAGCACTTCAAAAACCGATAAGTTAGCATGTGGATTTTAGACATGGATTCACCGTGTGAACAGATCCTAAGAGGGGACTGATTATCTTAGGACATATTTACGTCAGATTGGCTGCCGAAACTTTTGTGATTGTCCCGTTCACCTGAATGGGGTTTGCAGAAATCTCTAGACATGCTGCAGAAAATTCCATTCAGATGCATGAACATACCACAGAGATAGCCAAATAGGCTTGGTCAACTTAAAATTAAAGTTTAGATAATGGAAGAAAAAAAAATCAAAATTCTTCTGTGTTTTAACCCCTTAATGACGCAGCCCTTTAAAAAAAAAATAAAAAAATCATAACTCCTTTATTTATCCATCGATGTCGCTGTATGAAGGCTTGTTTTTTGCGGGACGAGTTGTAGTTTTTAATGGTGCTATTTAAAGTACCTTATAATGTACTGAAAAACTTTTACAAAATTCTAAGTGGAGTAAAATGAAAAACAAACGACATTCCGCCATCTTTCAGTGCATCTTCTTTCTATGGCGCACAAACTGCAACAAAAACGACATGATAACTTTATTCTATGGGTCAGTCCGATTACTACAATGCTAAACTTGTATAGTTTTTTTTTTTACAATACAACTCTTTTTTTTTTTTTTTTTTCCAAACACATTTAATTTTTTTCAATTATTTTCTGTGGTCATCTTGTGTGCGCAATAACTTTTTTAGTAGTTCAGTGAAGGCTCATTTTTTGCGGGATGTCCTGTATTTTCCGTTAGTACTAATTCTGAATACATACAACTTTTTGATCGCTTTTTTTTTCTGGAAGGCAGGATGACTGAAAAAGTGCATTTCTGGCATTTTTTATTTTTTTGGACAACGTTCACTGTGCATGGTAAATAATGTGCTACTTTGATAGATCGGACTTTTACGGACGTGGCGATATCAAATATGTATTTTTATTTTATGATTTAGATTTTTTAATTACAGATATGGCAAAAAGGGGGTGATTTAAACTTTTATTCCTCTTTTTTTTTACAATTAAAAAAAAAATGAATTGATCTTTTTTTTTTTTACTTTTAAGTCAATGCTCTGATCGCTCCTGCAGTATGACGTAATGCTATAGCATTACGTCATACTGCATTCTGACAGGCAGCCTAGCAAGGCATCCCACGTGGATGGCTTGATAGGCAGTCTCCCAAGGCAGCCTTGGGGCCTTTCAGAAGGCCCCTGGCTGCCATGACACCTGCACGGCTCCCCCAATCTCACCGCAGGGGGCCGTACGGCATTTAAAGGGTTAATAGCCGCGACCGGTCGATTGCAGCTATTGACCGCGGTTATCTCTGCATACATACCCCGACGCTCCGAGACATAAATGCACGTCCTGGAGCAGGAAGGGGTTAAAGGGGTTCTGTCACTAAAAAAGAAAAATTATATACTTATCTATTCCTTCCTCGTCAGTCTACTTACCAGATCTTCACCTCCCCCATCTTCTCCTGTCTCCTGTAGTCAGTGGGGTCACTTCACCTTGAGCTGCCTGATTCTTCTCCTTCCTGTGAGGTTACATACATTTGGTTGGCAGTCTTCTGCCTGCCAACCAATGTAGGTTACGTCACAGGCCAGCAGGAGGACTGCCTATCTTCTTCAGAGATTGCTCATGCGAGCTATCTCTGAAATAGATTACAATTCCTTCCTAGGCAGTGAAGCTACCGCACAGGGACGTGCCTTTCACTGACCCGGCCGGAAGGAATTTGAGGAATGCAGCCTTCATAACAAGCTGGGCCCAGCATGCAGTGAGGTGACCCGGGACATTGCAAAAGCTCAGCTAGGAAAAGATGTGCTAAGGAATAGGTAAGTATAGATTTTTTTTTTTTTAAATGACAAAACCCCCTTTAACTCCCAAGGGACCAGCCATATGTGGTGTTACGGAGGTCCCTGAGGGACCTAAAGCTTGATCGCCATAAGAACATGGCTGCCTAATCTAAAGCCAACACAGAAGTTCTATGGCAGGAAAAGCCGGGGTTTGGCTGTCTACTGATAGCAGGGCTCCTACTCTAATGGCCGAATGTGGAGAAACCTCCAATCCTAACTGTTTAATCCCTTACATGCCACAATCAATAGCAATGGAGCCATGTTGACAGGTTGGGGGGGGCACCCATGCATGTGATCACGAGTGTGATGGATTCCCATAGCAGCCACATGCTTGATCAAGGCCTTTGGATCATCCATGTGCGTTAGTCTATCAGCTCTGCCTCCAGCAGGGTCTGATAAAAGATATGTCAAAACTATACTACACTGCGCTACATAAATTGGGGGTTGTGGTGTTTGAGCGATCGAGCAATTGCATCTTCAAGTCCCTTTTGAGGGAGAAAAAAAATGTGAAGAAAATTCGTTTATTTAAAAAAATGCCCTATAAAACCCCCTTTATAATGAAAAAAATAAACATTAGATATCACTGTGTTCCTAACGACCTGTTGTGTAAAAAAATTTAAAAAAATTGATTAAAAAAAGTTCCTTGTACCCATAAACGGTACTAATAAAAACTACAACTCATTTCGCAATAAATAAGACCTCCCATAACTAACTTGGCAAAAAAAAAAGGAAAAATGTTACCGGTCGTGAAATGTAACAAAGCAAATAGTGTTTTTTTAATCAAAAGAATTTTTATTGTGAGAAAGTAGTTTTAACCCTTTCCAATCCACTGTCTGACGACATTCTGATTAAAGGCTGTACAGCTTTAATGTCGGAAGACGTCCGGCAGGGTATTCTTAATGTAGACTACTGGCCGCTCTGTTGTTGGGGGCCTCTCCAGCATGTCCCATACCGCAGTACTGGCTCTAGCCAGCAGATGGTGCCATTGTATAATGGCAGAAAGAGAAAGCCCCCTAGGAAACCCTGAATCCAAAATTGGATTACAAAGGGTTAAAAAAGTGTGTGCGCATTATTATATCTGTAATTGTATTGACCCAAAGAATAAAGTTACCATATTCTTTTTACCACATGATGAGGGCTATATAAACCGTACCAGGATCGCCTCACAGCTATAGCGATCAAAAAATTAAAATGTTATGGTCCTTAAAAACAAAAATTGCCTGGTCATTAATGCGCAAATTATAGGCCAGTCTCTGAGTGTGTCTTCATACCAACAGCATGTATTACCTATATACAGAATGTTTTTGTGTTACCTATGGAGTTCAGTGCTTCCGTGTCACTTCTATGTACTTCTCGTCACTTTTGTCCATAAAATGATGATTTAATATATTTGAGCGTTGACTGCTCACTATACCCCCCATTTGACTGCTACTGCTAATTATATATCACTTTCCTTCTTGTGATGGGACTATCCTTTTATGAGCATATCCTTCGTCTAATCTCAGTAGTAGATTCAGATCATTTCAATGACTAACCCATTTTCCGATTTTCATTGTCTTTACAGTTAAAGAAACGGTCTGAGTAAATAACCTGATTAGTCGTTTATTTCATCATCTGACTCCTCGACAGAGCGATTTGCCCAGATGGCAAGGTTAGCCTTTTGCCAGCTCCGGACTTTAATCAGCAGTTCACAGAGGAATGCTTGGCTGTTGGCATCTTCACAGAGACTGGGCACTGAAAAGTACCCATCCCAGATACCTTCTTTTGGTTGTAGACGGACTCTATGTATTTCAGCCGTACAACAGCAAGAAGTTGAGCCTCTAACAGGGAAGGAACAGAGACTGCTGAGTAACATTTATGGAGGTCTTCTAAACGGGCAACGAGCCTGCTTGGCTGAGGCCATAACACTGGTTGAGTCTGCTCATCCGAGGAAACGGCAGATTGCTCTGATACTGTTGCAGAAGGTACTATCCCATCACCGGGAACAAGAACAGTTAAATAACGGAAAACCTCTAGCGTTTAGAGTGGGTCAGTGTTGTATTCCATGTTCATTTATGTTCAGCCGTTCAGTTCTATTGCCTTTTGGGAGACGATAAGCCCAAGTATGTAGGATGCATGGTGCCAGAATGCCCCATCCATGAGACAAGGTTGGAGTTTCAACTCAAGCGGCACCCAGGGAGGAGCATTTTGTCAAAACTACATATGTAATCCTTTACTTTCCCAGATTATTAATGGTTTATAGTATATTTTATATTCAGAAGTGTATATATGTTAGTAGAGAACTCCAATAGGTGATTGTTATTTATGGAAAACGTGAACTTCTAGCACTTAGTATAAGGGGTTTTCATGATACTTTTTGGTGAGAAAGGCATGTATTTCTTCTCACCTAGGAGACCCCATTGGCTGAGCTGGCTAAATCTTGCCAATGGGAGAGTTATGTGCAGCTTATCCCCCTTGTCTGTGTCCCCAACATGCCTCGGGTTTAATTGCTGCAGGGAATGCCCTTTAAAATCTTTTGCATTGTAGTCATTTGTGATCAAAAATGTATGGTATTTGACCAAAATTATTTTATGTGGCCCACACTCTTAAAGGGAGTGTGTCATCAGAAAATAGCATATTATATAACTCACATTTTTGTGTTAAACATACTTTTTAAAGAATTTTTGGTATTTTTTTTTTTTTTTACTTTTTTGGCCACAATCTAGGTTTTTAAAAAAATATCTAAAATCCTGAATTTTTCACACTGACTACAGAGCCTAATACTAGTCTGTGACTTCCTGATGTGTAGAAAAAGCTTTGCAGCAATCATCTCACTAACATCACAGGCAGGATTACACTGAGAGTAACACCTATATACAGAAATAACACAGGATCCACCATTCACAAGAGGTATAAGCTGTGACTATCTACTCCTCTCCCTGTAAAAGACCTCTGAAGGTCACAGAGCAAGTTTACAACAGTCTCCCATACAAGTCAATGGGTCCCCTCCTGTCCATTGTGTGAAAAGCCCATGAAGCTGCTGTAAAGCATCTCACTAAATGCTGTTAAAAGCAGCTCAGGCAAGATGACCACCCATAGTCATGTACAGACAACAGAATTACAAAAATTCTACACTCAGAAAATAAAAACAGATTAGAAAATGGAAAATGTTTTTTATCTGGTTTAAACAACACTTAAATTTTTTTGGTGATTTAGTCCCTTTAAGTAGTCAAATAATAGCACACTGATGCGGACACAGGTTACCAGGCCTGACTCCTGCAACCTATGACTTGTGGACAACCAGTTAATGCGGTGTTCAGTGAAGTAAGTGCTGCAGTGCTCTGCATGTCCGTGTATTCATGTGTATACCAACTGTACAGTTTATTTTACTCCTACCCTCCTGGCCACAGGGCTGTCCGGTCCGCCGGGTGCTGGCAAGTCAACGTTTATTGAATACTTTGGAAAAATGCTGACAGAACAAGGACATAAAGTTGCAGTTTTAGCTGTCGATCCCTCCTCCAGCACCAGTGGTGGTAAGTAGAAGGATGATTCATTCTCCCAATGCTGATTGATAATGGTGACCTTCACATAGTCAAGTCCTAGGAGTGTATGTGTTTGGTGAAGCAGTAGGGCTACAATCAATCCAGCAATGTGACTGGTGTGATGTCCTAAAAGCCCTTGTCCAAATACTGGAGAAGTATAGTTCTAAATAAGACCACTGCTATCTGATATATCTTCAGATTGGGCCTGGACGAACAAAGATGGCCGAACCACTTTTCTGACTACCTGTTGCACACTGTGAATTAGTTTTCAATAGTACTCTAAAGCCCCATTTAGACGCAATGATGATCGCTCAAAATTCGGTCCAAAGATAGCCTGAATGACAGTTTGAGTAATCATTTTGCATAAACTACTAATGGGTACTAATGCTCATTAGTAGCTTATTAGCTTCATTTGGATGTAAATGAAGCTCCCTTCGCTGTATGCAGATAACAGCAGGTGGTGTTTAATCTGTATACATCCCCTTTGTTTTTCTGTGGGACAGCAGCTGAAAACAATGTTATCAGCGCTCCCCTGGAGCGTCACAGCATGCAGTCCATGCTATTAGCTGGCCAGCCGAAGGATGGTTTTTATGGTTTTTATTCGCAGGATCTAAATCGTGGCATGCCGCGGGTTGCTGTGATTCTCCGTGGTGAGCCTATCTGTTAGATAGGCTCACTGCAGAGGCCTGACAGCGATCCTCCCTCAACACCTAAAAAGTTGAATGCTAGACCAAAAAGTAGAAAAATATAAAATTTATAGTAATTACTAAGACATAAGATGTAAACTGTCAGTGCAAAAGCCCATAAAGCTGGAGATGACCCAGTTGCTACGTCTGAATGGTTCATCATCGTTATACACATCTAACAGCTACCATTTGCTTGGTGCTGTTTGTACCTGTGGATGATATATTGTACTGTATATTTTTCTGTATGCTTTGTCTTATTTACTACCCCATCTGCACCATTATATTTATTCTGTGTTTGGCCATTTTGTAACTAAGGCTTATATATATGGTGTTTTGCACTGACCATTTGTATGTTTTGGTAGTTTTTTTTCTACTTTTTGGTCTTATTTTAATGTCTTGATACGGACCACAAACTCAGGGACTTCCAGGCAGGGAGTAGACAGAGTCGTAGAAAACAAGACTGATATAAAATAGAAGCTGCAGCATCAATACTAGAGAAAAGCAATAATGTAATCTCTTTTCACACAAGCGGCATTGTTTGGATTCTTACGTACGTTTATCGTGTCTTTGTGGGAGAAGTTCTGACATGTCTTGTGGTTTTGTTCTTTTATATAATTGTTTACATTCCAGTATTGGGTTTCAGCACAGAACTGCTGCCAAAATATCCTCCTTCGTAGATAGCAACATACTTGGGTCAACGAGGAGGGTCATAGTGAATATCTCTCCCGCGGTAACCCTTGGGGTCGGTGATTTGTTCAGCTCCTGGTCACACAGTCTGTATAGTCACCATTCAGAAATGGTGAAATAACGTATAGGAATGCAAAGGTGATACTGCCTGAGTAGGCAGATCCAGCATGTAGGTGTCTAGGACAGATGGGTGGAAGCACCCATGTGGTCATCACACCCGCTGTACTGGACAAGAGTTCAGATTTAATTGTAGAGAATATTGCTCTGAATACGATGTATGGTGTTTGGCGTTATGATTACATAAGGAAATTGGCCTACCTGTTCAGCAGATCATTTTCATGTGGCTTTTAGGTTCTCTTCTTGGAGATAAAACGAGAATGACTGAGCTTTCTAGAGATATGAATGCTTATATTAGACCCTCTCCGACCAGGGGGACCTTGGGAGGAGTCACCAGGACTACTAATGAAGCCATTCTATTGTGCGAGAGTGGGGGCTATAACATTGTCCTTGTGGAGACTGTAGGTAAGGAAAACCTTTTTATACTTGACGTCAGCGAGGGATATTTATTGGAACTGCTTGTTTTCTTGTTGTGGTATTGCACTTTAGGCCGGTGATACATCAGCTATATACCAGCCGCATTTATATGCTCGGGTGTTCTAGCCTGATCGCGAGTCTCCTGACCTAAACTCCAAGCATCTTGGGAATATACGGTGCTTGGAGTTGAGGTCAGGAGACCTGCAGTCAGGCTGGGAAATTCGTTTCTATTATGGCCACATAAACGTGGTGTGTTACTGGCTTTAATCGAGAGGGGTTTCGACACTCCTTAGGGAAAGCACCAAGAAGGTGAGTGAGGAGACTTATAAGGCCATCCATGCTTCTCTGGGTAATATGCAAATAAGGAAGATGGAGTACCACCTATTGGATGTAGCATTCCTTCAAATCCATGCTTGAACCTTTTAGATAGGTCTGTAGAGCAATGATTGGGTTTAACTGTAGAATGATTCTCTTATTATATCCAGGGTTGACATGCCATTGCAGACATTTTTGTGCCGGCAAACTGCCCACTTGCCTATATTCTGAGGTGCCTATTTTTATACAGGTGAGATCAGTTTTTCAAGCCCAATGTTCTCTAACACCAACTTCAGATTTAGTTTTCACTTCACAGGTTTTAGACATCAGTTGAAGGTCACTATGGGTTTCAGTAGAACGTATGTCATGAGATACAGCTTTTCAGAGTGCTCTGGATTTTGGGAAGTGAGATCACGAGAATGATGTCCTTTGCCTTCGCAGCTTCCTTGATGTGCTGAGTAATATAGAAAATCTAATTTCCATATAGACGATGAGAGAGTTCCCAGCAATTTACATCGGTCTTTTCATCAACCATGCTAACTACAGGAACGAAAAATCAATAAAACTAATATATATCTAAGTGGTGTCATCCAATAAACGTTTAGTGTCACTGTTGAAGCCACTGGCCCAGGGTGAATGCTGGCGGGCTTCAATTATGTATTGCTCTTGAGACTTATTGGAATTTAATTGGAAATTAAAGGGGTTGTCCATGTGTCAGACAATTTACGTACAAGCTGCAGATGTGTTAAAATAACAAAAGCAGCACTGCTTACCTGTTCTCTCTTCTGGCGATGCAGCCCCGCGGTCTTTGTTTAGAAACGGATACCACCTGACCGCTGCAGCCACTCAAAAGCCGCAGCAGTCACATGCCGTTCTCCTGGCATCAGCTATTAGATGCTGGTAGCCATGATGCTAGGAGAGCAGCACCTGACCGCTTCAGCCTTTGATTGGTTGCAGCGGTCAAGTGGTAACAGTTCCTAAACAAAGACTAGGAAGACTGCGAGACGCGATCGCTGGGGAAGAGGATGAGTAAATACTGCAGCTTTTTGTCATTTCAAAACATCAAAAGATATATTTAAAGGGGTTGTCCAGTTGTTAGATGATTTTTTTTTTTTTAAAAGGACTCTGTCACCTACTTTTAGCCTTATAAGCTAAGTTTATGGGCTAAACGTAGGTGGCCCGCTGAGTTTGGGATTCAAGTTTTCCCCAGTCGTCTCCACGACAGCACCAATTGAGATTGCCGCCTCCTGATAGGACAGGAACACACTGAGAGGTTAAAAGCTCCCCCCTTTCCCCACTTTCCTCAGTGTCTTCCTGTCCTGCCAGGAGGCAGGATCTCTGAGAGGAGCTGGTGGAGAAGCCAGCCAGGATTACTTACAGGCGGATCGGAGGGCAGTGGGTCAGCCTGGCCTCCCTTCCAAGCCAGGCGACTCCCGGGACGCCACATGGGGTGGTAACCCCCGGGCCAGGTTCCTCCCGCGGCGGCCCATGGGGGGTACAAAGCGGGAGCCTCAGTCCCCCTCATCCTCCCTGCAGAAGTTAGAGCGCGGTGCTCCAGGAAGCCCTTCGACGGCGAGGGGCGGGGCGCCGCGTCACGTGTCCAGCGCGATGACGTCATCGCGTCTGCATCAGGAGCGGAGGGGGCGGGGCTTAGCGCAGGAGCGCGAAAATTAAAAAAAAAAAAATAGGAACCTGAGAGAAGCCAGAACAAACCACTACAGGTCGCAGGGTGTCTGCAGCACCGGCAAGTAATGAGTGCTCCAGCCCCAGAGACAGCTGAAGCCTCAGCGGCCATAAGTAGCCAGTGCGGCAAAAAATACAATGCAAATATCCAGTGTATTGTGTATGGAAAATTGCATATTTACCCGCAAAAATGCTTTATTTGTCAGGGGGATAAAAAAGACATCCCCCCAAGAACAAAATCCAGAAAATGCGTGGAATGCGGGATAAGACTGCCAGCTACGTACCAGAGGCCCCTATGCAAGGCATGCGTAGCTAGGCTAGTTAAAGAGGAATCGGGAGGACGTTAGGAAGCTGGTGAAAGAAGAGGTTAGATCAGCCCTAACATCACAGCTGGCGCCGCCAGCGAAACGCCAGAAAAGGGCGTATGGTCCTGACGAGCCTTCCGACTTCGAGAGTTCCATCGGGTCGGAGCAAGAGGAACAGGCGGCCGAGGAGTCCTCAGATTAGGAGGACTACAAAAAATACTTATTCCATCAGGACGACTTAATGGAATTGATTAAGTCAGTCAGGGCTACACTAAAAATGGAAGAGCCCAGAGAACCACATACCCTACAAGATGAGATATTTGGGGGACTAGGGGAGAGGCGCAAGCATACCTTCCCTGTCCAAAAGAATGTCACCAAAATCCAAAAAGAGTGGAGGAAATCAGACGCAAGCTCCTTCTCCACTAGAGGGGTAAAAAGAAGGTACCCATTCGAGGAGGAAGTTTGCGCAAGATGGGAGGAGGTACCTAAGGTAGACGTCCCTGTGGCCAAAGTAGCCAGGAAAATGACCCTGCCCTTTGAGGACGCCGCACAGTTAAAAGATCCCATGGATCGCAAAGCTGAGGGCCTTCTAAAGAAATCATGGGAGGCAGCGGCAAACATACTTAGGCCAGGGATCGCAGCCACTTGTGTGGCGCCAACTCTGGGGGTATGGCTAGAACAGCTACAGCTACACCTAACCAATAAGACGCCGAGGGAACAGATCCTAAATTCCCTTCCGATCCTGCGTATGGCAACAAATTTCCTAGCGGACGCCGCGGCCGAAACTGTCAAACTCTCGGCGACAGCTACAGCCACAGCCCGGTCTAACTCAGCCAGAAGAGTGTTATGGCTGAAATCGTGGTCAGGCGACCTAGCCTCAAAAAATAAGCTATGCGCCCTCCCTTTCATACGGCCAGTTTTTGTTCGGACCGGACCTTGACAAGATTCTAGAGAAGGCGGCCGACAAAAAGAAGAGATTCCCGGAAGAAAAGCCACAGAGAGGGAAGACCTTCTTCCGGGCCCCAAGGCAACAGCCAGAGGCCTACCGAGGCAAGGGCAAGACAGGCTGCTGGAGTTACCCCAAGGGGGGCAGAGGAAAGAACATCCTCTTTAACCCCCACCAGGGGGAGCCAAAGCAGAGACCCTGACGCCATCCCCATAGGGGCAAGGCTGGGGGGCTTTGTGGATCAAGGGGCTGCGATTTCCGAAGGCCCATGGATCTCAAAGATCTTACAGCAGGGATACCGGATAGAGCTGGTGTCCCTCCCCAGAAGAAAATTCATTATCACGGGAGGCTCCAAACAGTTACACCTACTAAGGCAAAGCGATGGGGACCTGCAACAACTAAATGCAATATCCCCCATACCGCAAAACGAGGAAACCCAGGGCCATTATTCCAGGCTCTTCCTAGTAAGGAAACCCTGTGGGAAACAGCGGATGATAGTGAACCTGAAACCTCTGAACACCTGCATCAGATACAGAAAATTCAAGATGGAGTCCATCTCCTCAACGATAAAGTTGATTCCCAAAGGAGCCTACATGGCATCCATCGATTTAAAGGATGCTTATTTCCACGTACCGATCCACGAGGGGTCCCGGAAATACCTAAGGTTCGCAGTGGATATGGGCAAAGGAATAGAGCACCATCAATTCAGATGCCTGCCCTTCGGGATCTCCTCAGCACCCAGAATCTTCACCAAAATTTTGGCAGAGGTAGCCGCCTACCTGAGGAAGAAGTCGGTCCTAATAGTACCCTACCTGGACGATATTTTAATAATAGCAGAGTCCAGAGAACTCCTAACGAAACACCTGAGGATAGTGCTAGAACTTCTCCAATCCTTAGGATGGATCATAAACTGGGAAAAATCCAGCCTAGATCCCGACAAACAGAAAACGTTTCTGGGTATAACGCTTGACTCAGAATCGTAATGCTCCTGCCTACCTGAGGAGAAAATACAAAAAATACGACGGCTAGTCAAAACCTTCTTACGGAGACGATTATGCACAATTCGGGAAGCCATGTCTCTCCTGGGAAGCTTGACGTCATGCATTCCAGGAGTGGCATGGGCCCAGGCTCACACCAGAGCCCTGCAAGCCTCAGTCCTATCCACGTGGGACAAAAGGCAGTCCTCTCTAGGGACAAGAATGTACATTCCAAGTGCGGTGAAAACATGCCTGCGTTGGTGGACATCCCCAGAGAACCTGCGGAGAGGGGTTCATTGGCTACAAAACCCAGCCACTCACATCACAACGGATGCAAGCGCCTGGGGATGGGGAGCGCATGTGGGGAACCAGTTCTTTCAGGGCCCATGGCCTCAAAGGACAAAAGAACAGTCCTCAAATTACAGGGAACCAGAGGCCGTATGGCAGGTCCTACAGCAGTTAGGGAACTCGCTACGGGACCAGCATATAAAGATACTGTCAGACAATATCACCGCGGTCGCCCATATACGACACCAAGGGGGCACAAGATCTCCCGCTCTGCAAAGCATCGCACAGAAGATTTTCCACTGGGCAGAGGGCCGGATCCTCTCGATCACGGCAACCCATTTGAAGGGGACGCTAAACCAAAAAGCGGGCTTTCTCAGCAGGAGGCAAATAGGGCCAGGAGAATGGTCTCTCTCCCTGGAGGCATTCAGAATCCTGACCAACCGGTGGGGGACCCCACAATTGGACCTGTTCACAACCAGGGAAAATGCCAAAGTAAGCAATTTCTTCTCCCTCCAGCCAGGAGATCGTCCGACAGCAGTAGACGCCCTAGGCCAAGACTGGGGAGAGGGGCTGGTGTACGCCTTTCCTCCTATACCGTTGATCCCCAGAGTCTTACAACATTTCAGAACCCAGGTATGCACACTAATCCTGGTGACCCCCTTCTGGCCCAAAAGAAGCTGGTTCGGTCTTGTAGCAACATTTGAGCGTCCAGGACCCAGTCATCTTCCCTACCTGGACAGATCTTCTATCGCAGGGGCCACTGAGCCATCCGAGCCTAGACAAGCTCCACTTAACAGCATGGCTCTTGAGGAATCCTCACTTAAAGAGAAGGGATTCTCAGAGAGAGTAGTAGAAACATTAATGTCCAGCAGAAAAAAAGACTACCCACCTTATCTACCAGAAAGTTTGGAGAAGGTTTTCCTCATGGAGACAGGGAAGGGATCGCGGGGATTCTATCCCGGACATCCCTCTAATCTTAGAGTTCTTGCAGGAGGGCCTAGAGATGGGCCTCTCTCCAAGCACCCTGAAGGTCCAGGTCACAGCCCTTAGCGCCATATGTGACACAAAGTTCACAGACAACAGATGGGTCAACAGGTTCCTAGCAGCAGCAACTAGATTACGGCCTAGGCCCATAAATCTTTTTCCAGACTGGAACCTTAATTGGGCCATGACAACGGTACCATTCGAGCCGATCGAAGCACTACCCATAAAAATGCTTACTATCAAGACCATTTTCTTAGTAGCCATCACCTCCGCAAGACGGGTTAGCGAGCTGCAGGCCTTGTCCATTCGCCACCCGTTCCTGAAAATCTCGGACACCAAATTAGTATTTAAAACGGACCCGGCGTTTATGCCAAAAGTAGTATCACATTTTCATAGGTCCCAAGACATAATAATCCCCTCATTTTTTAGTAAACTTAAAAACGAGGAAGAAAAAACCCTAAGCTGCCTGGACCTTAGGAGAGCAGTCCTAGGCTACATAGAGGCGACAAGCCACTGGAGGCGGAATGACAACTTGTTCGTCCAGTTCAGTGGCCCAAATAAAGGGAACAAAGCAGCGAAAAGCTCCATAGCCAGGTGGATCCGCCTAGCCATCATAGAGTCCTATAAGGCCCTCGGGAAGAAAATCCCTTTAGCTCTTAAAGCCCATTCTACAAGGGCAGTAGCATCCTCATGGGCCGAACATAGCTCAGCTTCGGTCGAGCAGATATGCAAAGCCGCAGTCTGGAAGAAACCCCACACGTTTGTTAAACACTATAGGGTAAAAGTGCAGCAGGACGAGGACATGGCCTTCGGCCGCAAAGTCCTCTCGGCAGCAATCCCACCCTAGGGAAACTTTAGTTGGTACGTCTCAATTGGTGCTGTCGTGGAGACGACTGGGGAAAAAATGGATTATACCTACCTGATAATCAGGTTTCCAGGAGTCTCCACGACAGCACCCGTACCTTCCCCCCCCCTAAATTGATAGAAAAGAAACTATATAGTATAATATAATATAATATAAAAAAAACATATATAATATAATTTTATTTTAAAAAAAACCAAAACCCCGGTTAAGGGAAAAGATTTAAGTTGAGCTCCTACCCCGGCAATTCGTTAGAATCCACTGAGGAAAGTGGGGAAGGGGGGGAGCTTTTAACCTCTCAGTGTGTTCCTGTCCTATCAGGAGGAGGCAATCTCAATTGGTGCTGTCGTGGAGACTCCTGGAAACCTGATTATCAGGTAGGTATAATCCATTTTTTATACTTGCCTTCTCCGTCGTTCCACCCGGTGTTAGCCCTGGAAGTCGCCACTCAATGCATTGAGTGGTGCTGCTAAGTAGTCCGCCCATTCTAACTTTATAATGGCCCACTACTTAATGGCTTAATGCGTTGAGCGCCGGCTTCCAGCGCTCACACCAGGGGAATGATGGCGAAGGTAAGTATAAAGCATCACCAGAATCAATGGGTCACCTACTTTTAGCCAATAAGCTTAGCTTGTAGGGTTATAAGTAAGTCCCTTTAAGTTTTAGTGCTCATCACAACTTTTCCTACTGTTTTTTGTGTGTATAAATGAGTTTTACAAAATCGTGTTCACACAGTATAGTGTTCAATCATGTGTTTTTAGGGCCTCTTGTGCTTTTTATAACCCCCAGCAAGCCATAATCTCACACATTTTTAGTTTTTCTTCATATTTTTGCATCTGCCACGTTTAGAAAAATATTAACATGGTTTCCACTGAACTCTGAACCAAAGGTAATGACTCATGTATATTTAAGCCAACATTTAGAAATCCACTTTATTCCATGACTTTCCCACCATCATCTTCTCACCAGTGGTCCTCTTGGACACTCTATAAGGCCATTTTCAGACGAGATTCTTTTAACTTATACTTATTCCGTGTTTTATGGACTGTAATACAGAGTTAATGTAGATCTTAAGGGCTATTCACTTGGGTGTTTTTTGTTTTTTTCTCGGACATGTTTGAAACATGCAGCGTGATCTTTTTTTGCCCGTTTTTGTATGGATTGATAACTCTTTTGAGCAAATACAGATCCATATTCGCCCTGTAGAAAATAAAACCAATGAAAGCAAATACTAATGACATCCGGTTGCAGTGTCATCTGTAACACATCTCTATTACGGCCGTTCCACATTACACTCTTTCATTTGTTTGTCACTTACATGCAGCGAATACTCTTATAAAGCTGCTACGTTTGCAGTTCTATTAATGTATATACTACTCCATCCTTTCCTGTACCGTATGATCTAAACCTCTCCCAGGCCAGTCTCCTATGTGCCCTGACATTTCTTCTGTCACCTTGCAGGAGTGGGACAGTCGGAGTATGCGGTGGCAGACATGGTTGACATGTTTGTTTTGTTGCTGCCACCGGCAGGAGGTGACGAGTTGCAGGTATATTGCTTTTTAATTTCACTGGATCTGATTTAAGTAGAAAAGAGGGAATTCTGGAGCGCCGTCTGTGTTTCTGACATTTACTAGAGAATGTGCCTCCCTTTCATTATTATGCAAGGTTTGCTATATATTACATTACTAAGGAAAAGAAGAACATATCCCGTAGCGATGTTGTTAATCTGCATCGGTTCCAATAAATTCTCTCTCTGTTGTCTCTTCTTTAAATATTTATCCACCCGGTTAGCCAAGGAATATAAATCAGCTGCTTTTGCTCCAGAAAGCTGACCATATGGGAGCAATCACTTAGGTTCCATGTGAGTTAGGTTCGATGACTTGTAATTTGCATTAGCGTTCACCTCTGTCTGCTTCCTGTAGTGCACAGGAAGTTTTATGTGGCATTCGTTTAGAACTGATGTTTTAAATCACTGTAAGTCACAGACGCTCTGCAAACGAGTATGCAAATCAAGCCCACGGTTTAGACCTTCATCTGGATTATCTAGACTCATACTTTCTCCTGTCTTCCTGTTACAATCACGGAGGAACTGAAATGTGTGCCGCAGATTGGAACCAGGTGTTGGCTTGTTTGTACAATGTACAAAGAGAGAACATACATTCGGGCAGAGTACGTCCCCGCTCTGTCTCCCCAAGTATCAACTGGAGGGATGCCAAGTGCTTTCATTAGAACTCGATGGAATTGGTTAGAGATGTTTTAGTAGAAGTTGTTTCCTAGATATCTGGGTAATAAGCAGTGATCGATTCTATAGGAGTTCTCACCCAGCTTTCTAGAATGGCAAATATGTTTAGTAATGCAGTTGCATATTTCATAATTTCCTTTAAAATGCAAATCTAGTAATGCAACTTCTCATCAACTTTAAGCACCATAAACTAAGTGAGTTTCCGTGACGTGGAGTTCAGGGAGCCTCTTTTTATACTCATCCCGTCCCCCCTTCCTGCAGTGTTCTCCGGCAAACTTGGGATTCAAAATCCTCGACCCTTGCAGATGATACTTCAAAAACACCACAGCAGTATTCCCAGAGGACATTACACTCCCAGAACATATGCATGATTATGCCCACACCCATGAAGACAATCTGCTGTCGGAGACAAATCCATAGCGAGTAGTCGGAGAGGAGTATAATATATTCTATAGACAAATCTTACTTTTAGGAGTCTGTCCCTAACACTAACCGGGATGGGGGGGGGGGGGGCGGAACTAGCTAGTACATTGCCCCCCGTCATCAGATACAGTTCTGGGACATCCATCTCCCACTTCTGGAGGACCTTTTCCCAGAATGGAACAAGGAATGCCTTTGTATGCCTATAAAAACTAGAGAGGGGTTTCAAGAGATTAGACTTCTGAGCCAGACCCTCTAGTAGAGTTAAAGTAAAAAATAGTCAGTCCGCCAAATTGGGCCCTAATAGCATGTCAGGACTGAAAGTATATGAAAAGCGAATTATCAGGTAAATTACAACTCAACTGCAGTTGCTGAAGGTACAAAAAACACCATAACATCTGAGAGAGTAGTAACCCCATATCACCACCAAAACAAGGACTCCGAGAAGCGCTGCAAGTGCAGAAGATGCTGACTACTCATCAGGGCAGTATTGGGGTACCAATTTTCTGCCTCTCAAGGCAGCAAATGAAGAGCAATGTGCCAAACCTTTAATGTAACCAACATGGGTGCAGGTGGAGCTATCACAGGAGAAGTAGGACCCCTCCATAGCAGCCCTCGCAGAGTCTGATCAGGGCCCACCACTCTACGCTCCAGTTATAATCCAAAGACAATGACCACCAGCCCGCATACACTAACTCACTAGCCAGGTAATAGTAATAAAAGTGCGGGAGAGCTAGCTTAGCCCAATCTACAGGCAAATAAAGAGCTTTCAAGTTTCTTAGGAGAGGAGCCCCTCTACAATATGCAAAGAATGACCTTTTGTAAAGATTCACTTAGAACCCCAGATAGGATAATTATGGTATTAAAATTAAGCTGCTCCCTAAATTCTTTATATGTTCAATTTAACGCGGCCCACTAAAGTCAATCAAAGGAAGGCCCAACGAATCGCTAAATTTTCCACCCAGCACAAAAGTAGGGCTAGATTGTTTCCATAAAATGATCGACATGTCGTCTATCCCCAGATAAGTAGTCTTATGCACCCAATATGGGTGATATTTACTGTCGCCCACCTTTTTCAGATTATATTCACTGGTGTTTTTTTTTTCTTTGAGAGAAATGCCCTTTAATAGTTTTAGAACTCTAATATGCCTGGTTAAAGGGAAACTATTCTTTTTATCGGTTCAGTTCACTGCCTCTCCAATATGTAGACATATTGTATATTAATGAAGTGGGCAACAAGTGGAATATCACGTTTATGATCTATCCTTCCATAGGGCATAAAACGGGGAATAATTGAAATGGCTGACCTTGTTACTATAACCAAGGCTGATGGAGACTTGCTTATACCTGCAAGGAAGATTCAAGCTGAGTATGTGAGTGCACTAAAGTTACTACGGAAGCGATCCAAGACTTGGAGACCTCAGGTAAACCTAATGGATTTGGGAATGTTGTGGTATCAAAGAAGAAACATGTAACAAACTTTTAAAATATTGCATTTTTAGGGCTTATTCTGACATGTGTATATCGGCTGGGTTTTCACGCCTGGCCGATATACGCTGTCCCTCTCTGCAAGGGGAGGAGGCGGGCCGGGAGCAGTGCACTGAGCTCTCGCCCCCTCTCTGTACCTCGCCACTGTTTGGAGGGGCGGGGGTGGAGCTAAGTTCTACCCTGTCCAGCCCCCTCTCATTGCAAATAGTGGCGAGGGGCGGAGATGGGGTAGGAGCTCAGTGCACTGCTCCTGTCCCACCTCCCCCCCTGCAGAGAGGGACAGTGTATATCGGCCAGGCGTGAAAACCTGGCTGATATACGCATGTTGGAATAAGCCCTTAAACTGTAACGTGTATGTGAATTAAAGCGTACCTGTACTTTCAGATGACTTTTCATAATTAGCTGTGATGTGTGATACACGAGGAGTATTGCTATTTCTAGGACTTCTATATGGAATTTTTCACCAGTTTTCCCTATGCATATTTAATTTCTAATTGTCAGTTTTCCATAAGCCACTGGGAAGACACTAGCTGCTATCATGTCTCCCATACACATAGAGATGATCCTGCACAATCAAAAACACATGGCTTCAGCACTCCAGAACATTCAGTATCTAAATTAAATTGTATAACGGTTATACTGTATTTACAATGAAAATAAGGAAGATGAAAAAATACCTCTTGGATGGCAACATTCCTTCAAATCAATGGGATGTTTTTTTCACACAGTTTTTGGGTGCTTTCCTTAAGTAGACGTTACACCCCTCTGACCCACGTCGCAGGTCTCTCACCAGCTAAGCCAGAAGCCTGCTGCACACTGATGAGGGGTAAACACCCCGAAACAGCTGTCTGTGTATGGTTTTCTGGCTTGGTTTCCTATCCCCAATCATTGTTAAGACTTATTAATGTGCCAATGACAGAAAGGGACTGCAGTTTGGATCTGCATTGGAGTGCATCAACCATTTTTGGATGTGGCACAGATTCACATCAAATCTGTGACAAAATACGCCGTGTGAACATAACCTGATTGTGTGGAAAGTAGAGGGTACTGCAAGGGAAAAAATGTTTAGCTAGAAACAAGGGCCGTGAAACCAATTCATAGTAGAACCTCATGCTTTTTCCTGGCAGAACCTCACACCATGTTTTGGCCACTACATGTTGCCGTACTTTCAAAATGTGATTTTTCATCAGTAAGAGGAACAAAGTAATCTTGTAGATATGACACCTTTTTAGTGAACTTTTGAATCTACTTGGGATTCTTCATCAGACTGTAATAGGATAAATCTGATATAATCATATAGGCATGGACAAGGCGTCATTAATTTTAACTTAAAAAAATAATCAAACAGGATGAGCAGAGGAGTAAATACGGAACTAGTCCACTGATAAGGGTGTGAGAGGTTTATGTTCTCTAAACTGATCTTAGATGGGGACAAGACACCAGATTACTCAGCTCACCCTGCCATAACACATTATCCATTACTGAAATGACTTCATATTCCAGGTAATCAGAATTTCTGCTAAGACAGGAGAAGGCATCCCAGAGCTATGGAAGAAGATGGCAGAGTTCCAGAACACCATGTTGGCCAGTGGGGAACTTCTAGCCAGACGCCGGAGTCAGCAGAAGGTCTGGATGTGGAATCTGATTCAGGAAAACGTTCTCCTGCACTTCAGAAACCATCCTGCAGTCAAGGACCAGATCCCTCTCCTGGAGCAGCAGGTCCTCGCTGGCGTCCTGTCACCCGGCCATGCAGCAGACGTGCTCCTCAAAGCATTTTCTGAAAGCAGCTGAAATATCGGATACATCCTTGTAAATAAAATAATTAATGGTTTCTAGGAAAATATTTAAATTCATGTATTTAAATTTGAAATAAAATGAAGATACTTACAAAATGTCTTATTTCAATACGATATAATGAATATTTTACATATAGTTTCTTATATTTCCAATTTAAAGTAGATCAGTTAGCTGGATCCCCTACCAAAGTAATACAAGAAAAGTGCAGGATACACGTGATATGTGAATTTAGAGGGCAACGTGGATATTCATTCTTTCAGTCAGTGGGTTGGTTCCTACTAATCTGCATAACAGGCACAGAATGTTGTGAACAACATATTCTACACCATGGATGTTTAGTTTGCAAAACCAAGTGGTATCACTACATCTGTATGTAATTTAGAGCTCTGCTTGTATTAGGTCCCCAAGATGAAGGGGACTTGGAGTTGACTCACTTGACATCTCAGCAGTGCATGCCAGGAAGGTTTCCGAACACATACCTCTGAAAGAAGGTTTGGATATATGTCTAGTCAGCAGCTTCTAACTATGTTAAATAAATGGGCTGGTGCAAATCGGTCTTGACTGTAATGCAAAAGCAAACACTAAGATACAGCAGCACCTATAGTGAGACCCTGTAGGCGACCTATGCAGTGCCATGCATCAGAGCCTTCTATTGGAGATATGTATCTCGAAATCTTCCGGTAGTTTTGGTGATGGGGAGCTTGGATGACTGTGCACAGAGCATAACTTTTTGTCTTTTATATTGTACAAGTGGGGGTGGTGACTAGCTCCATGTTGATCATGCACTCCTCTCGCCCATCTAAAACTGTTAATTAGTATATAGTAATTCTGGTTCCCTAATTTCTTGACCTCATTTTATTTATAGGAGAGAGGGAAGTTGCTTACTGTAAACGTACACTGTGGTGTAAGGACCAAAAGGTGTACATACCATAGTGGCAGACCTTGGAACAGCTATGGGGCATTTGGAGAGGGGGTCACAAGCGCTTATTGTATCATCATTTTTGGCTACTGGGTCCCAAGAACATATGCAGGAACTTCTTCCAAAGAGGAATTGCATTGTTAGCATACAAGGAGGTAGAGAATTGGCCCAATAGTAATTTTAAATGTCATAAAATGGGAAACTAAACATCAGGTCCTCCTAACCTGGGTGGTAAAACTGGACACTATAATGGGCGCCATGAATACTCTGCAGAGTCTTACCAGCACGTAAACTGCGAACTGGACGCAAAACTTGCGGACATGACTGAGAAACAGACCTAAACGTTACGCCATTCACCCTCACGAACTGGCAAAAGCAGACCGAATAGCAGAACTGCGGTACAGACGCCATACTCGTGGACAAACATATACCAATGGCTTAATAAATGCTCAAAACACGCACCAGGCATACCTACACGTATAAACAGAGAGAACAGATACAATACGAGGTGTTAGTTCGTATTCTGGCCAAGATACTTAAGCCCACAAGCCCACTTCAAGCTTCCTTGTTGTCTGGCAGGTCCCTAAACTAACGAGACAACTATCCTCAGGAAACCTGCCTGCAATGCAGGGCGATTGTCCCAATAGGGATGACCCCGTGCCAGAACCTAAGGACCCACCTCGTTCTAGATGATAAAGGACCTACAGCAAGACACAGCTCACACTACATGTACCAAGAGCTGCACAGACACGCAGGAGCACGACACTGTTCACACTAAACATCCCAAATGCTACACAGATGCCTCACGTCCAGCCGCAAGGCTAATCATGCAGGAGCATGACACTGTTCACACTGAACAAACAGAAAAGGCCAGCAGTCTCTAGCAAAGGAGTTGGTATATATGAGCATCAGTCCTTGGGGATTGGCTGTTTAGGGCAATCCACACCCAACCAGCTCAATCAACACCACCGGTGAAGCTATGCTGCTGAAAACCCATGTAATACAACAGATCCCAGCAGCGAACCCTAACATGCTGTGTGTCAGGTGGACTTACAGAATTTGATCAAAATGTGTAAGACCTTCTTGAATTTCATTACTAGGGTAAATATAATTGGTATTGCAGTTTAATATAAAAATGCTACGTGCTTGCATGTATCTCAGTGCCCGCAGCGTCCTGCTGTACCATGGTGGTTGTTTGCTCCCATTCATATAGTAATCCTACCCAACCTTCCTGCCTACTATACCGTTGCCAGCCCTACACAGGTGATTTATTTTCTGGGTTTCCTTTATACATGTGAAGTCTGAACAAAGCTGGCACTAACTTAATGAGAATTGAGGGCGGTCACGTATGCATGTGTAATAGAGGTCGTGGTACACTAATTAGTAGGGCGTAGGATTGAGTTTAACTGGGGTAGAACGGCCATGCTTGGATACAACCATAAAAAAAGTCTCACCTGTTAAATTTCACACTTGTGTACACAAGAATATTTGCACCCAGCGAATCAATGGAAGATTTACAGAAGGAAACTCGTTCTGCCATAAACATATCAATCACATCTCACACTGTATTATACTGCCAACAAAAGTGACTGTCACATGCAAACAGACAAATGTCAGTAACCGCAACTTGCAAGTTATACCAGATTTGCTGGCTGCATTTGGCCCAAGTGCTGGACTATTCAAAGTACAAAACTACCTGTGCAAATACACCAAGACTAGCTTGCAAAATGTTACATCAGACCTCATTAAAAGTGTGAGACATATAAAGGGAGCTTGGAATTCAACTGACTAGGATAGAAGCACCATGTGCCTTTTCAGATTTTGTTTGGAAGTCTCCTTGTCTGCAACTATTTTCAAACTAAAACTATGACGAACTTGGGGGCTATGTGAGTCCGAAGAACTTAAGGAGTACAACACTGTCCTTGGGCAGGTTGGTCCTCGCTGCATGGTCAGTCTCGTTTTCGTAGCTCAGCTTTTGTATATCTGTGAAATGTGATGGTAATCAAAATACAAGTTCATTCATATACCAAATACTGTTACAAAAGAGTCAAACTGCAATAAGGCCTCATGTCCACAGGCTGGTCTGATCCCACCAGCGGGATCCTACCCTGCCCGCGACCATGGACATTTTCTTACTTGTCTGGATGCGGTGCGGGTCTTCTCCGTCCCACGGCGGATGCGTGCCAGCGTGACGCACATTTTTTTTTAAAAATCTCCTGCTTTCTTGCGGATCCGCGGCATATCCGCAGTGTCAGCGGACGTGCCGAGGATGGGACGGTGTCCATTGACTTCAACGCAGAAAAATTGAGCATGCTGCAATGTTTTCTGGACCAATAGGTCCGCAAATCAAATCTGCATGCTTTAATTAATTTGTGGATGCCCATGCATCCCTATGAGCGGCTTGATTTGTGGTGCCCCACGCGGATTCCGCAAATCAAATCCGCCAGTGGACTTGAGCCCTAAGAGTTTTATTTGATATGATGAAGACAATTTTACTCTTAAGACCCGCTTACATAAAAGTGAACCATCTGATTACACACATCTATAGTGATAAGTGCCATATGTAAACTATAGCTCATTAATTTTAATACCACATCCAAATAGTCTTTTTTTTCCCCAGAAACGAACAAAAGAAGCTAGTTGGTGATGAATATGGATTTATTTAGGTAAATAAAGATTGTGATCACTGATTAAGGCCTTATGCACACGGGCACGCATGGATTCTGTGTGGGAAATCCCACACGGAATTCTCCTGTGCCCGCTGCCGGCGACCCTGCATACCTGTCAGATGAATTTTCTTCTGTAATGCGGATGTGCCTCTGGCGCACATGCGCAGTACAGATCTCCATGCGCCATCGCCTAGACGATGACGCCGATCCGCGACATTTCTGCAATGCTCACTGCAGAAGTACTGCCGCAGGGATGGCTTCCATTGACTTAAAAAAAAATAGGCAAATCAAGGCTGAAATTATTTGTAAACAATGTGTATGAGTACAAAACATGTTCATTTGCCATAGGCCTCCTGCACACGGCCGGGATTTCCCGCAAAATTTCCGCCCGAGCCCGTTGCCATAAAATTGCATTAGATAATGCAATCCTATGCAAACAGCCGCGATTTGACCTCGTGAAACTTCGCGTGGTAAACAAATCACGGCATGTCCTATTTCTGAGCTAGACTCGCAGAGGCCCGCACAGAAACATCACTGGTGACGCGCCGGCTCTGCACTGTGCATGTGCCGACTGTACGCCAGCCGGCACACAGCAGAGCAGAGAAGACGCCAGGAGGTGAGCCAGGGTGGTCACTGCAGGGGCACGGCTCACATCCCGCTGCAAGAATTCTCACAGCGAGATCTGACCCGGCTGTCTGCAGGAGGCCTTAGTTGTGGTATATTGAAATTGAGCTGTAGATACATATACACACACTTAGGCACCCTGTCCACAAGTGCATTGCTATGGAAAGCGCCGGCACCTGTCCACGAGCGTAGAATCCTTGCGATTCTCCGCTCGCGGCGGGCAATTCGCAGCATGCTGTGAATTGCCCCAATTCTCCGCAGTCAGCCTATCAGATAGGGCTGACCGGCGGAGATTCGGCGGCGGCAGCTCCCGATCCCGGGCGGCGGCTCCTGCGACGGAACTTCGCCGCGGGATACCGCATCGCCCGTGGACAGCCGGCCTTGTTGTAAAAAAAAAAAAATCCCTCCTCTAGAAGGGTTATTGGAATCAAATGGAACTTTCTCTGCGTGATTTGTAACGTTGATATAAGTAAGTGACTAGAATATAAGAGCAAAAGCACCATTTCTTGCAGAAAACTAAACACTTGAAGGGAGGCTCCAGTACCCTGTTGTACCAACTATAGCTTGGATACCAGATTGATACGGGTGGGCATGGAGGCTCTAGTACCCTGTTGTATCACCTCTAGCTTGGATACAAGATGTGATACGGGTGCGCATGGAGGCTCTAGTACCCTGTTGTATCGCATCTAGCTTGGATACAAGAGGTGATACGGGCAGGCATGGAGGCTCTAGTACCCTGTTGCACCGCCTCTAGCTTGTATACAAGATGTGATACAGGTAAGCATGAAGGCTCTAGTACCCTGTTGTACCGCCTCTAGCTTATATACAATGTGATACGGAGGGGCATGGAGGCTCTAGTACCCTGTTGTACCACCTCTAGCTTGTATACAAGATGTGATACAGGCGGGCACAGAGGCTCTAGTACCCTGTTGTACTACCTGTAGCTTGGATACAAGATGTGATACTGGTGGGAATGAAGGCTCTAGTACCCTGTTGTACTACCTTTAGCTTGGATACAAGATGTGATACGGGTGGGCATGCAGGCTCCAGTACCCTGTTGTATCCAAGCTGGAGGCAGCCAAAGATGTGATACAGGTGAGCATGAAGCCTCTGGTAACCTGTTGGCCCGCCTCATGTGTCTGCAGGATGTCCTGAACATATCGCTGAGCAGCCATTGTCCCTCGTAGTACTCCTAGGGAGGACTGACTTATGTGAGATGGCCACTTCACCACAAAGGTAGGACTCAGGCGCTCAACCCTGTTTCCAGACGTGAATACTGCCGTCATTAGTGCCCAAACTAAACCCGGAATCCGTGTTTACAACACCAGTGCAAATAGAGGTGATGGTGTATGTCAAAGGCAGTAGATGTAATCGGCACCGTTACACACGGGTCTGTAACAATGGTGCCACATATCTCTGGATGGTGGACAACGAAACAGTTGGAGCTGCTCGTGCTTCTCGGACAATCAAAAGATCCGCTCTGTTGGTGTTCTGTCGAGGGTGTCCTGAGCCCGGTCACCTTGTGTGCCCTCACACATCCACTGATCCCAACACCTCCTAACAGTCTGGTCAGAATGACCCAGGTGGCAACGAGTCGTTGATACGACCATCCAGCCTCTCACATCCAGATAATGAGCCCCTCTTAGACTGTGTTAACAGGGCAAAAATCTCTCCAATTGTGCTGTAGAGGCGTCTGGTCGTCAACAACCTCTACACAAGTGGAAGAAGAGGTCACTACACACAAGGAGCCTCTGAGAGCCTTTTTATAGGCCAAGGATGGAACCACTGTTAGGGCCTCAGATAACAAGACCGTTCATCTAATCAACCCACAACTCTCATCATTTACATATCTGCCTGAGATGTAACTGCATGCCGAGTTGTGCAGCAAAACGACAACTCCTTCTAGGTGCCTGATTTTTTTTTCGCAAAGAGTGTATGTATATTGTATAGTAAAGCTTTGCGCTAACTCTGCTACATAGAAAATCATTATTAAACACATACTAGGTTGAAACAGAAGTCTTATTTTAAACACAGTGATATCACTACTTGACAGTTTCTTATTGATGACTTCATCATGGCATTTGGCCTTTACTGGAATATCCTTGTATGAAAGAATATTAAAAGTGGCTGACCGTGTAGAAGAGTTCTATAGTGCCACCTGCTGGCCAGGATATGCACAACATTGTTTCCTATGGCACAGGAACCATACATAAACCGTACAATTAAATTCTGCCCTGGTGTTTGGACTAGAGCTAATGAGGTAGTGCAACATTTATTAGCCGGATACCTTAAAGATCTAATAAAATAAGAAGGTAAGAGCTTATAGTGTTATTTTCATATATGCTTGATATGTTTCCTGGTTAGTAAGTACAACATAGGGTCCTTTTCCACTTGAAGTTTTTAAAAAGTTGTATTCAACTATTTCTTAGTTCAACAGCTCCCAAAGTGATTGTCTTTCAAGAGTCTGGAAAACCTGATGGGTCACCTAACTTTCTCAGAAACCGATAACTATTATAGACAGGATGGGCCGCGGAAAATTAGCCCGGCACCACACTCTTATGAAAGCTGTCTAAAAGAAAATCTTTGTTGCCCATAGCAACTAATCACAATGCTGCTTTCATTGTACTTCATCTGTATAAGTGCAATTGGGTACATGGATAATACAGTGGGAAGAAGGGGCTCAGGGGCCAGTGTAGAAGGTGGGTAAATGGAAAAGCATTTATATTAGAGAATATGATAGGCCTCTCTGAAAAGATGAGAGTAGATGGTTTGGATTAAAGGGGGACGCTGTAACAGTCAAACCAACCAATTGTGGTGGGATTTGCTGATCATCTAATGTGTATGGGGGCCTCCTGACCCTCCCCTTAATGGCAGAAGATGCAGGAGATAAGAATCAGGCCGTTCGATTTCAATTGCCTGATCTTTTGTTCTTTCTCCTGAACACACGTACGCTTGACTCGAGCCAAATGTGCATGTCTATAGGGATATCGGGAGCAATAACTATCAGTTGAGCTAACGAACAGGCAATTTTAGAGAGGCGAATCTTTGAGATCAGCACCTAATTAACCGAATTTTTACACTGATCGGGGACAAATAATCATTCATAGATCATTCATCCTCCATTCACTTGGATTTTTGGGGGGAGTTAGGGTGGCTATTTATAATGGCAAGTAATGTCAGGCAAATGATGGACCGGCAGCTTCAATAAAGTGCTGGTAACTACATATAATTGCCCCCTCGCCCACAAGTGCTTTTTAAAAATAATTTTAGGCAGCACATTCCCTATTCACATGAGGAGATGTGCTGCCGAAAAAAAACTACTTTTTTTTCCGTGGCATATGTGACCAAATCAGCCATCAAATGACTGCGCTCGTTTATCTACTGATTGCTGCCTCTTTTTACAGGAGGCAATGATTGGTTGAACGAGCATTCTAATGAATCCCCATCAACAATAATTGTCCCATGCAAATACACCTTAAAAAGGGTTACCTGGAACTTTACTATTGATGACTAGAGATGAGCGAGTATACTCGCTAAGGCACATTACTCGAGCGAGTAGTGCCTTAGCCGAGTATCTCCCTGTTCGTCTCTAAAGATTCGGGGGCCGGCGCCGGTGACAGGTGAGTTGCGGCGGGGAGCGGGGGGGGGGAGAGAGGGAGAGAGAGATCTCCTCTCCGTTCCTCCCCGCTCTATGTAGGGAGTATACTCGCTAAGGCACATTACTCGAGCGAGTAGTGCCTTAGCCGAGTATCTCCCCGCTCGTCTCTAAAGATTCACTTGGATTTTTGGGGGGAGTTAGGGTGGCTATTTATAATGGCAAGTAATGTCAGGCAAATGATGGACCGGCAGCTTCAATAAAGTGCTATATGTAGTTACCAGCACTTTATTGAAGCTGCCGGTCCATCATTTGCCTGACATTACTTGCCATTATAAATAGCCACCCTAACTCCCCCCAAAAATCCAAGTGAATCTTTAGAGACGAGCGGGGAGATACTCGGCTAAGGCACTACTCGCTCGAGTAATGTGCCTTAGCGAGTATACTCACTCATCTCTATTGATGATCTATCTTCTCGATAAGTCATCAACAGTTGATCAGCGGGGATCTGCCTCTCAGGATCCTCACCAATCAGCTGCTCTCCAAACCCGTTGTCATTACAGACAGTGCGGAAGTATTCAGCTGTGTCTGTAGTGCAGCAACCGAGTTGGCAATTCAGACGTAACTCCCATTGCATTCAATGCAATACCAATCTGGGCCACTGCACCATGAACGGAGCTGTCTACTTCTGGTTCTGCCCACAATGACAGCAGGTTTGATATCAGCTGATCAGCGTGGATCCTGCAGATCCACTATTGGTGACCTTTCCTGAGAATAAGGCATCAATAGTAAAGTCCCAGATAACCCATTTAACTCTCTGCATAACTGTATTTTTCTTAGACCAAACATCACTGTGAACAATTCTATTAACCCCTTCAGGACCAAGCACAGTAAATTTATGGCCAATAGTAAAAATACTGCACGGGATTATAGCTCCTGCCCCTGCAATGTAGCAGAAGCAGGTTGAGTCCTAGCAGACCCAGATCAGCTCTGTTAGTGACTACTGTTACTACAGGTGATGTTTTTTCCCCCTTTAACTGGGGTTCCAATGGATGCCTCAACTACAGTGTGAAACTGAAATTTAAAAAAAGGCAATGTGAATGACCCCCAGGAGGTCTTATATGACGTCATGGGGGACATTGATGTTAAAAAAAAGAAGTTATAAAAATAAGTTCAAAATAAATAAATTACAAAATAAAATAAAAATGCATCTATAAAAAATGAAATGAACCAATTCTGACGCCAAACAAAACCGTCGCCATATGCACACCCTGTAATCCAAGACTATACAAATTATATAGCAAAACGCCTAAAACAAATGAGGAGCCCATTCCCATACTTTATCTTAGCATAAATATACAAATATTAAAAATAACTATAAATGTAAAGCAATCTATTTTACCCGCAATAAAACCAAAAAAAAAATGGGGAAAAAATTCAGCGAAAAAAGATTCAGGCCTCATGTCCACGGGGAAAATCAGGCCCGCCGCGGATTCTTCATGGAGAATCTCGCAGCGGGTCTCACCTTTCCCGGAGACATGAGGCTAAAAAGAAGAATTTACTCACCTGTCCGGACGCTGCAGACCTGCCTTCCGTCGCAACTGGATCTTCTTTCTTCGGCCCGGCGGATGAGCTCGGCGCTCCATTTTTTAAAAATTCCTGCTCTCCCGCGCGCGGAGAGCAGAAATTCGGGCGCGGGTGTACCGTGGATCCGGACGGCTTTCATAGGCTTCAATAGAAGCCTGCGGGAGCCGTCCCTGCAGGTGACCCGCACTAAAATGGAGCATGCCTCAGTTTTTTTCCCGCACACGCAATCCGCGCCTCAAGGGGAAAATGACATCCGCAGGTATTCAACTACCTGCGGGTGTCCAATGCATCCCTATGGGGCGCGGATCCGTGTGCGGGAAAAACACTGCAGATTTTAAATCTTCTTTTTACCGTGAACAGGCCTTAGAAAAATAGCCCTATATATCAAAACAAAAAAAACAACAAAAATAAGGGGTTAAGTAACAATAGTTTAATTAGAAATTATTGGCTTAGTTATTTTGAAGACTTAAGTATTATTTCGGCCCCATTTTATCTTGATTTCTCGTTTTCTGAGCAGGACTCGGATTCTGTGCTGTCTATTAGTCATTTGCGACGTTAGAGACTGTTATTCTGTGTTGTTCACACTTTGCATAGTAATTGATATGTAGTGTTTGCTCAGGTACACCTTTTGATGTGGTAGTCACTGAGTAACAAGGGTCAAGTATCCTGCAATGGGAGTGTTGCTAAGCAGCCAGCGACAACAGAGCGGAGCACGCCGAGAGCTTCTTATATGTTAGCGGAGTGGAGACAAGGACACTTGTAAAATATCACTCTTTAGAACTCTTCAGCATGACAATGGCAAGATATTCCCTTTATCACAATGCCAACTTTCAGTCATTTGTTAGGGTAGACTACCAACTTAAGTCTGCCAAAGAAAAATATGATGAGATTAGAGTTGAAGCACAGCTCCAACACATCCATGAAGCTAGAACGAAAGAGAAAAGTGCCACCGTGTACCATGGGGAATACAGGAGGAAAGCTCTGGATGAGAACTGCCAGTCACTAATGAGACCGAGCTCACCTACCAGGATGAACAAGCCTCACCCGCCTGAGTAAGGACAGAATGTGTGCGACTAGACTGTAGTAAGAAGCTAGATTGACTACTGTCTCGGAATGTGGCCAACAATAATCTACATTGGGTTCTGCAGAAGTTACATTTATCATAACCTGCTCCTAACAACATCACCGACTCTGCATTAAATTCCCAGTGCGGTAGCATAACCCGCAAAGTTATGCTACATTATGCCCTGAGATCTAGAACTGTGTACTAAGTCTTTGTATTAACTCAAACATTATATGATTGGTTAAACTATTATAGGATTTCAGGGCATGAATGCTAGTTTGGATCACAATATTGTCAAAGGAGGTGGGTGGCCATCTTTTGTGACTCACGTGTCTGACCATGTCAGCCACATCTATTGCTGCCGGATGCGTAAAATATAAAAGTAACGTCATGTAAGTCCTCGAAGTCAAACATTAGGAATAGAACAGATTGTACTGAGAGCTCAGTGACTGTCAGCATGGAGACCTCCAAAGTGCGACAGGCAATCAGGCGAAGTGGCCCTTTAATGACCGGGTAATTTCTGTCTCTACATCATCGGGTTGCAAGAACTGTAACGGTTTTTCTTTTGTTTGTTTCCTTTAGTTGACATAAGCCATACGAGGACTTGTGTTTTGTGAGACGAGTTGTATTTTTAATAGTACCACTGTGGAGTACATATAATGTATTGTTCAACTTTTTTAGAATATTTTTTGGGGGGAATGGATAAAAAACAAAAAGAAATTCTGCAATACTTTTTTTACAACGCTTACCGTAAGATATAAATGAAATGTTACCTTTAGTCTGTGGGTCAATACGATTATGGTGATACCAAATTTAGAATTTTTTAATGTGTTATTATTACGTTTCCACAAAAAAAAAACTATACAATCCGAGACCCATCATATAGATCTGTTGGCAGATAAATAATTTTAAGTCTTGTTTTCTACTTTTTTTTTATTACACCATGCAAGATAACGACCATAATATCAAAAGGAATGTCAGGAAATATTTTTTACTGAAGGAGTAGTAGATGCTGAGAGTAAACTTCCAGCTGATGTGGTTGGGAAATCAACAATAAATGAATTGAAGCTGCCTGGGATAAGAGAAATATGAAAAGGAAATAATGGAAGGACAGATTAGAAGGACCATGTGGTTTTATTCTCCCATCAATATTCTGCTTCTATTTTATAGTATAGGGGACTATGAATGCAGCAATATCTGAGATGTTTTTTCACTTTTTTTCCATAATAAAGAGGGTTTCGTAGGGAAAACGTGGTTTTTTTTCACTTTTTTTGTCCATCTACAGGGCTTGATTCCTAGTATACTACACTGCACAACTTATGTAATGCAGTGTAGTATACTTTTGATCTGACATGTGGGCCATAGGGAGATTGTCAAAAGTAAGACGCCTTGATCAGGCTTCTGCCATCTACCATGGGAATCCATCAGCAGCTTGTGATAGCATTGTGGGATGCTGATAGGTGACAAGGGGAGCCGCATTCACATGTCAACTGCTTACATGGTGCGATCACTATTGATTGTGGCATGAAAGAGGTTTAATGACCAGGATCAGAGGTTTCTCTGCACCCAACCGTTAGAGCAGAAGCCTTGCTGTCAGACATCTGATTCAGGGCTCTTCCCAGTGTTTTTCAGGGCCCCCAGTGTTTTCTTACAGCTGACAGCTGCTCACAACATCTCCGATCATCACTGCTGTTGATTGCAGCAGTCAACCCTTTAAATGCGTTGTTCGTAATGAAAATACCAGAACCACCATATCCAGCATATGCTGAATCTGAACAGCGCCGAATGGACCCCATTGATTATAATGCAGTCTATTTTCAGGCATACCAGTTGAAATTTGCCTGGACGAAATAGCACAGCTTGATTTTCCATCAGATCTGTACTGGAGGCTCTAAACGGAGCGTCCGGAACAGTTGTGAATGCAACCTAGCCCTAATGTGACACAGTTACTTTGGGTCTTAGCATAGCGATATTTTTTTGTTCTTTCATCACTGCTTTCCAAGAGCCTTAGGGCTTACGCACACGAGCGATGCAGAATACGCCTGCAGATTTATGCTACGGGAGTACCGCGAATCAAAACAAAAAGTGCCAGCGAGTGATCGCAGATTTGCGCAGTTTCGCTTACATTGATATCAATGGTGCCTTCCCGCTGCGGTAAAATAGAACATGCCGCGATTCTTTCATGCTGGCAGAAATCCGTGGTAGAAATCCGCATGTGTGCGTTGGCAGGCAGAAATCTATTAGCGTGGATTTCTGCCACAGGAAACGCAAATCTGTCCGTGGGCATTCATTACAGTCTTAAGTCATCACTCACATATCCTCAAGAAGCAGACTATTAAATGAATAGTCATCTCTGTGTGTAATTACACCAGGCTGAGGCTGAGGCTAAAAATTACATGGGCGAGTGCGGATAATAGCAAAGTATAGCAGACAAGATGAGAGAAGCAGGCGACCAACAGAGGCAGACTAGCTAGCACACTGAGGGAAACCAATAACTGGCAGTGACTGCAAGTCTCTGCCCGACCTTTAAACAAAAGCCTCTGCCCAGGGGCGGAGAGAGGGAGACAGGCGACTCCCAACAGAACATAATAAAAGGGAGCCCGTGCGCAGCAGCTGCACTTACAGGTGCGCGCGCGCCACCGGCACCCGCGCCCCCAACAGCCGGACAACAAGCCGGGGGACTCGCCCCGACCACGGGACCCCGCACACCGCCGCCCCGGGAGGACCAGCAACCGCCGCATGGTAACAAGTAGCCATCTCCTGTTGCGGCTGTCAGGATTGTGGAGTTTCTCCCATTGTTTTCAATACGGAAACCTTGCATCGCATGCACCTATCTGAATATTTGGCATAGGTAATACTAGCAGACTACATAGCTGTCTTTTAAAGTGATGTGCCTCCCAAAGGTGCAGCTACTGGGAGCTCTGTACTGGACCCAGCCACGCAGTAGTGATGTAGAGGTCTTAGTGGCAGATTACAATGTATTAAGACTTAAGTTTGTTTGTTTTTGCCCTTTTTAGGGTATTCTTGGTTACTACACTACATAACATCCCGGGTCATTACAACTCGAAGAAAAAGATCTCTGCAGAAGGAAAAGGTATTCATATTCAGAAACGGACGACTGCACAGACATACATCACATCTTACACCCGTTTTGGGGTTTCCTTCCCTTCCAACAGAGAAAGTTTAGAAATGGATTCTTGAATTATCCTGTAGTTGTCTATGAACCACACCTATACTAAGTCATGAATACTTTTTTTCACTGTAGGGTATAGCATGCCAATGAACTGTGAGGCGATGGAGGAAAGTGCACTGCAGATGTTTGCATCTTTTCCCATATAGGTATACACATAGGTATAAGGTTTACAATATATGCATCGCTTTGGTCTACAACAAACAGTATGAATAAAGTCAATCTATATCCAATAATCCATCACACTGGTCTACCAAGGTCATGGCTTCCTACACTGTGCAGGTAGCAGATGCTAGGATATACAGTAAGTTAGTACAAGAATACACCATTGACCACCAAATATTGTACACTGAATATATGAGGGAGCAACCGGTAATACAAACTGTATACACCAGCTTATAGGCACTATGGGGAGACTCTGGTTTTATTTGCTCTTTATCATGCAATCCCAACGGGTAATGGATACAGTTATTTCACATGATGATAGCCGAAACAATCTGCACTTGATAGAACACTAACGGGCATTATGATGCACCATGCTGGTCATGTAGACGAAAACAAGTATCAGCCTACAGTCTCATGTAGGGGGACAGGAAAACCGTTGGACTTCAACATGCCCAGTCTTCATTCCCATAGGAGAAAAGGCTTAGTTCCCCCCTCTCCTTTGAAATCTATATGCACACATGGCCGGCTTTATGGTAGTCATGAGACCTCGTGTCGGCCGACATCTGTCTCAGCGTACGGCCAATTTTAGATGTTAAAGGGGTTGTCCCGCGGCAGCAAGTGGGTCTATACACTTCTGTATGGCCATATTAATGCACTTTGTAATATACATTGTGCATTAATTATGAGCCATACAGAAGTTATAAAAAGTTTTTTACTTACCTGCTCCGTTGCTGGCGTCCTCGTCTCCATGGTGCCGACTAATTTTCGCCCTCCGATGGCCAAATTAGCCGCGCTTGCGCAGTCCGGGTCTTCTGCTTTCTTCTATGGAGCCTTTCGTGCAGGATGCCGGCTCCGTGTAGCTCCGCCCCGTCACGTGCCGATTCCAGCCAATCAGGAGGCTGGAATCGGCAATGGACCGCACAGAAGAGCTGCGGTCCACGGAAGAAGAGGATTCCGGCGGCCATCTTCACAGGTAAGTATAGAAGTCACCGGAGCGCGGGGATTAAGGTAAGCGCTCCGGTAAGCTTTCTGTACGTCCCTGCATCGGGGTTGTCTCGCGCCCAACGGGGGGGGGGGTTGAAAAAAAAAAAAAACGTTTCGGCGCGGGACAACCCCTTTAAGAAACCAATTGTGATTTTGAATTAAAAAAATGGTTTCTTGCAGGTAAAGTAAAAACAAGAGCTGCTTCTTCCACCAGCAGACCGAAAATAGGCCAGTATGCTGACAAGAGCCAGGTACAGTATGGGTCACACCTCTATTGCTTCTTAGCCACAAGGGGTTTTATAACATTTCTTTAACCCCTTAAGGACATTTCCCATTTTGGCCAGAAGGATACAATGAATTTTCCATCATAATTTTATTTTTCCATCAACATCGTCGTATGAGGACTTGTTTTTTTGCGTGACAAAACTAATTTTTATTGGTATCATTTTTGGGTACATAAAAATTATTGGAGAATTTTTATTAAGATTTTTGGAGGGCAGGGAGAGAAAAAAAACACATCAATCCTGCAATTTTTTTTAAATACAGTATTAATCATGAAGCATAAATGACATAATACACATTGGGGATGGAATGGGAGAGGGGGGTTCTTCTACTTTTGCACTAGATATGGCTTTTTTGATAACTTATATAGCGGGTTTTTTGGAGGCAAAAAGAACAAAATAAGCATTTTGCCCTATTTTTTTTTAATGTTTTTTTTTTTTAATATTTTTAGCTATGCAGGATAAATAATGTTCTCAATTTATTGTATAGCTTGTTTTGGTTAGAAGGATACTAAATATGCAGGGTTTTTGTTTTTTTAATTTAAAAGAGTTTTCTATGTGATTTGTTTTACCCTTTTTTTGTACACTAATTATTTCATTTTTTTAAACATTTTTAAGCTATGATAATGCATTGAAATACTCCTGTACGGCAATGCATTATGGCTCACAATGGCGATCATAGGCTATAGTAGGCCTGGACACCAGTGTCTGATCTACATTGATTGCGGCCTGTAAGGGGGTTAACAGCGGGAGGGCAGCTCTCAGTTACATCTAACTCCCATTGTGGGATGGTGTGGGCTCATTTCTGAGCCCATGCCATTCTCAGAACGTGTTTAGGTCTTGACAGGGCTGTAGTTGTGTCCTGTGACATTAAAAGGTTAAATAAAGGATTCTGCAAAACTTAACAAATTTTATCATCATATACATCAGAAACATTATAGAGTCTTTATATGTTCACAGATACACATATTCAATGATGCCGACTCCAATATGGCGGCTCGGGCTTGGCTCAAACTTGCTAATGATAAAGGTAAGATAAATACTTGTATATTTTAGTGTATTTTTGCTTTCAATAAAGGGAATAGAACAAACATGATGGTGAAGGATAGAATAGAAAGAAGAAGATGGCCTGTATGTACAGTATTGGGGTAAAGTTTTAGGCAGTTGTGGACAAAAGGCTGAAAAGTAAGAATGTTTTCAAAGATATAAGTGTTAATTGTATTTTGGAAAATTACCAAAAACTAAGTGAATGAACAAAAAAGAAATCTAAGTCACATTAATATTTGGTGTGACCACCCTTTGCCTTCCAAACAGCATCAATTCTTCTACATACATTTGCACACTGTTTTTGAAGGAACTTGGTATGTTTTTCAGACATCTTGGAGAACTCAGCACAGATCGTCTGTGGATGTAGCTTGCTAAAATCAGGGCTTTGTGGGGACCATATTACTTCCAGGACTCCTTGTTCTTCTTTACTCTGGAGATAGTTAATGGCATTGCTGTATGTTTGGGGTTGTTGTCCTGCTGCAGAATAAATTTGAAGGCAGATACCGTCTATTTTAAAAGAAAAATTCTTTGCAGCGGTTTTTCCACACCTGCCTAAATCTTTTACACCGTATCGTATAATATATACTAGAACTGAAAATCTGACAGGGGAAATCAGGACTGGATAAGGGGATGAAAATTTCAGACTAAACTGGTGCCCTGCAGATGGACTGCAGTGTATGATGGGACCCTCGCTCTGGTAAAGACAATCCCCTACCGGAACTGAGACTTATTACACATCAATGTGCTCTAAGCAAAAAATAGCATAGAAAGAGGATAAAGGCCACAATGATAACAGGATACCAACTTAATGCTACAAGAGTCCAATGCACAACATATGGGAGAAAAATAGGCTAATATATAATACACTAAAGACAATTAGTCTCCAACCCAAATATACAATAAATGTAAGAAAGGAAGAACCGAAAATAATAATTAGAATGAAAAAACACAAAACTCCGTCACATTTCCAAGGCAAAATGCCCAGATAATTAGGGAGGTAAAATAAAATGAACACATTTTTTAGCCCATATAACATTATAGTCCAAATAGTGCGGTACTAGAGATGAGCGAACGTACTCGTCCGAGCTTGATGCTCGTTCGAGTATTAGGGTGTTCAAGATGCTCGTTACTCGAGACAAGTACCACGTGATGTTCGAGTTACTTTCACTTTCTTCTCTGAGACATTTGCGCGCTTTTCTGGCCAATAGAAAGACAGGGAAGGCATTACAACTTCCCCCTGCGACGTTCAAGCCCTATACCACCCCCCTGCTGTGAGTGGCTGGGGAGATCAGGTGTCACCCGAGTATAAAAATCGGCCCCTCCCGCGGCTCGCCACAGATGCATGCTGACAGAGATCAGGGAAAGTGCTGCTGATGCTGGAGCTGCTATAGGGAGAGCGTTAGGAGTTATTTTAGGCTTCAAGAACCCCAACGGTCCTTCTTAGGGCCACATCTGACCGAGTGCAGTACTGTTGAGGCTGCTTTTAGCAGTGTTGCACAATTTTTTTTTTTTTGTATATCGGCCGTGCAGAGCATTGCGTCCTCAGTCTGCAGTCATTGTACAGAGTATAGGGCCAGTACTGGTGAGGCAGAGAAAGAGGTATACTGGCTATATAGGCAGTGGGCTTTTTCAAAGAAATTGGGGAAAAATACTATATTTGGGCTGCCTGTGACCATCTTTAGTGTACTGCGTGTCTGCTGGGGGATAGTAGTCATAATTAATACGCAGCTAAGCGTTACAGCAGGCTTGCGCAAAATTGTTTCCTGGCTCTGCTGTGCCCGTTACATCACCGCCGTCATACCGCCAGAGGGAAACAGTATACATAATATACGCTGCATACAGGGTCTGTCTGGTGTTTCAGCTCACCATTTAAAAAAAATAGAAGCAAAATACTTAAGGCCTACCACTGGCCTTTGGCGACTTGACTGGTTCTGCGCTGTGAATTCCAGTAGCTCAGTCATACGCACCTACGTCTCACTACAGGCTTGTGCATAATTGTTTCCTGGCTCTGCTGTGCCCGTTACATCACCGCCGTCATACCGCTAGAGGGAAACAGTATACATAATATACGCTGCATACAGAGTCTGTCTGGTGTTTCAGCTCACCATTTAAAAAAATAGAAGCAAAATACTTAAAGGGGTTGTCCCGCGAAACAAAGTGGGGGTATACACTTCTGTATGGCCATATTAATGCACTTTGTAATGTACATTGTGCATTAATTATGAGCCATACAGAAGTTATTCACTTACCTGTTCCGTTGCTAGCGTCCTCGTCTCCATGGTGCCGTCTAATCTTCAGCGTCTAATCGCCCGATTAGACGCGCTTGCGCAGTCCGGTCTTCTCCCTTCTGAATGGGGCCGCTCGTGCCGGAGAGCGGCTCCTCGTAGCTCCGCCCCATCACGTGTGCCGATTCCAGCCAATCAGGAGGCTGGAATCGGCAATGGACCGCACAGAAGACCTGCGGTCCACCGAGGGTGAAGATCCCGGCGGCCATCTTCACAAGGTAAGTCAGAAGTCGCCGGAGCGCGGGGATTCGGGTAAGTACTGGACGGATTGTTTTTTTTATGCCTGCATCGGGTTTGTCTCGCGCCGAATGGGGGGGCTATTGAAAAAAAAAAAAAACGTTTTGGCGCGGGACAACCCCTTTAAGGCCTACCACTGGCCTTTGGCCACTTGACTGCTTCTGCGCTGTGAATTCCAGTAGCTGAGTCATACGCACCTACGTCTCACTACAGGCTTGCGCATAATTGTCTCCTGGCTCTGCTGTGCGTTCCATAAGCGAAGTCAGCCTCCAACCACAGGCCAATAAGCGGCACATTTAATTACAGCGTTCTGTTTCTGCTCTACTCGTAATACACCATGCTGAGGGGTAGGGGTAGGCCTAGAGGACGTGAACGCGGGCGAGGACGCGGAGGCCCAAGTCAGGGTGTGGGCACAGGCCGAGCTCCTGATCCAGGTGTATCGCAGCCGACTGCTGTGGGATTAGGAGAGAGGCAAGTTTCTGGTGTCCCCAGATTTATCTCACAATTAATGGGTCCACGCGTCAGACCTTTATAAGAAACTGAGCAGTGTGAGCAGGTCCTGTCGTGGATGGCAGAAAGTGCATCCAGCAATCTATCGACCACCCAGACTTCTACGCCGTCCACTGCTGCAACTCTGAATCCTCTGACTGCTGCCCCTCCTTCCTCCCAGCCTCCTCACTCCATTAAAATGACACATTCTGAGGAGCAGGCAGACTCCCAGGAACTGTTCTCGGGCCCCTGCCCAGAATGGGCAGCAATGGTTCCTCTCCCACCGGAGGAGTTTGTCGTGACCGATGCCCAACCTTTGGAAAGTTCCCGGGGTCCGGGGGATGAGGCTGGGACTTCCGGCAACTGAGCTTTCAGTGGGTGAGGAGGACGATGACGATGAGACACAGTTGTCTATCACTCAGGTAGTAGTAATTTCAGTAAGTCCGAGGGAGGAGCGCACAGAGGATTCGGAGGAAGAGCAGCGCGTTGAGGAGGAGGAGGAGGAGGAGGGGGAGGAGCATGAGGAGGAGGGGGAAGAGACAGCTTGGCCCACTACTGAGGGTACCCATGCTGCTTGCCTGTCATTCTTTCAGCGTGTATGGCCTGAGGAGGAGGAGGAGGATCCTGAAAGTGATCTTCCTAGTGAGGACAGCCATATGTTGCGTACAGGTACCCTGGCACACATGGCGGACTTCATGTTAGGATGCCTTTCTCGTGACCCTCGCGTTACACGCATTCTGGCCACTACGGATTACTGGGTGTACACACTGCTCGACCCACGGTATAAGGAGAACCTTTCCACTCTCATACCCGAAGAGGAAAGGGGTTCGAGAGTGATGCTATACCACAGGACCCTGGCGGACAAACTGATGGTAAAATTCCCATCTGACAGCGCTAGTGGCAGAAGGCACAGTTCCGAGGGCCAGGTAGCAGGGAAGGCGCGGAGATCAGGCAGCATGTACAGCACAGGCAGGGGAACACTCTCCAAGGCCTTTGCCAGCTTTATGGCTCCCCAGCAAGACTGTGTCACCGCTCCCCAGTCAAGGCTGAGTCGGCGGGAGCACTGTAAAAGGATGGTGAGGGAGTACGTAGCCGATCGCACGACCGTCCTCCGTGACGCCTCTGCTCCCTACAACTACTGGGTGTCGAAGCTGGACACGTGGCCTGAACTAGCGCTGTATGCCCTGGAGGTGCTTGCTTGTCCTGCAGCTAGCGTCTTGTCAGAGAGGGTGTTTAGTGCGGCTGGGGGAATCATCACGGATAAGCGTACCCGCCTGTCAACCGACAGTGCCGACAGGCTTACACTCATAAAGATGAAAAAATCCTGGATTTCCCCCAGACTTGTCTTCTCCACCAGCGGACAGCAGCGGTACCTAAACAATACGTAGGCTGCACACGCGGATGGAAGCATCGCTCTCTATCACCATCAAAAACGGGGACCTTTTAGCTTCATCAATCTGTGTATTATATTCATCCTCCTCCTCCTGCTCCTCCTCCTGAAACCTCACGTAATCACGCCGAACGGGCAATTTTTCTTAGGCCCACAAGGCTCAGTCATATTACTTTTGTAAACAATGTTTATACGTTTCAATTCTCATTAAAGCGTTGAAACTTGCACCTGAACCAATTTTTATTTTAACTGGGCTGCCTCCAGGCCTAGTTACCAATTAAGCCACATTAACCAAAGCGATTAATGGGTTTCACCTGCCCTCTTGGTTGGACATGGGCAATTTTTCTGAGGTACATTAGTACTGTTGATACACCAATTTTTTGGGGCCCTCGCCTACAGTGTAATCCTAGTAATTTTTATGGCCTGCACTCATGCTACAGCAAGGTGTGTGGGGTTGGCCTACACTTTTGGTACATAAATGTAACTGGGGCCTTGTCTATACTGCAACTACTGAAATGTGAAAGAGACTTATCTCCCTAAACTGCTGCAACGGGAATGTTACTGTGGCCTGTCTTGACTGCTACTACTACTGAAATGGAAATAATACTGTGCTCCCCCTATACTGCTGTTTCGGAATTCTTACTGGGGCCTGTCTGGACTGCTACTACTACTGAAATGGAACTAATACTGTGCTCCCCCTATAATGCTGCTAGTGATATGTTACTGGGGCCTGTCCCTAATGCTACCGCTGAAATGTTACTAATTCTGGGCTCTGCCTATACCGCTGCTAATGCTATGTCACTGGGGTGTGGAAACGGAGGCTTCCCAAAGACATGATGGTGGCGAGGCCATTTCCCACCAACGCGGTTACTGTTAAGGTGCATATAACCACGGACACGTGGAGAGGACACCTAGTGCCTCAAAAACATCCCCCTCCTCCTCCAACAATGAAAACATTCTTGGCAAATACCTTTGCATTGGTTCGTCTGGTGGCAGTCCAAGAATTTCACCTTTACCGACACAACAAGAGAGCCCCCCCAACATGGCCCACTTAATCCTGGCCACATTCCGAAAACCAACTAAATAAAACCGCGCTACTAGGTCCGCAGTCGCCACCACATTCCCACCAACGCGGTTACTGTTAAGGTACATATTACCACTCTGACTGGGGCATGCACTGTGGGCCGAAGCACACCTGTATTGTATGTGACGTTAGCTCTGCTGAGCAGGGCACTGCAATGGGATACATTTATGTACTGCCGATGGGTTCCAGGGAGCCACCCATGCTGTGGGTCCACAGGGACTTCACATTAGGGATTTGTACCTGCCAGTGTCGATGTATTAAAAACCCTGGTCAGACTGGGGCACGCAGTGTGGGCCGAAGACCACCTGCATTTAATCGGACGTTACCTCAGCTGTGCTGGGCACGGCAATGGGATATATTTATGTACCGCCGGTGGCTTCCTGGGACCCACCTATGCTGTCGGTCCACATGGAGTTGTAACTGCATGTGTCTACTTATAAAGAACCCCAGTCTGACTGGGGCATGCAGTGTGGGACGAAGCCCACCTGCATTAAACCTGACGTTACCTCAGCTGTGCTGGGCACTGCAATGGGATTTATTTATGTACCGCCGGTGGGTTCCAGGGAGCCACCCATGCTGTCGGTCCACACAGACTTCACAATAGGGAGTTGTACCTGCCTGTGTCTACTTATAAAAAACCCCAGTCTGACTGGTGCATGCAGTGTGGGCCGAAGCCCACCTGTATTTAATCTGACGTTAGCTCTGCTGTCCAGGGCACTGCAATCGGATACATTTATGTACAGCCGGTGGGTTCCAGGGAGCCACCCATGCTGTGGGTGCACACGAAATTCCCATTGCGGAGTTGTACCTGCCTGTGACTATTTATAAAAAACCCCGATCTGACTGGGGCATGCAGACACTTTGACAGAATGAATAGTGTGTGGCACATGGGTTCCCCATTGCTATGCCCACGTGTGCAGCTCCTGATGGAGGTGGCACAGGATTGGATTTCTCATTGCTTCTGTACAGCATTGTGGGCTATCGCCCCGCCCCTTTTAAAGAGGGTCGCTGCCTGGCCCTGCCAACCCTCTGCAGTGTGTGCCTCCGGTTCCTCCTCATGGCAGACGCACTTATAAATAGACATGAGGGTGGTGTGGCTATGAGGCCAGCATGTGGCATGAGGGCAGCTGAAGGCTGCGCAGGGACACTTTGGTGTGCGCTGTGGACACTGGGTCGTGCGGGGGGGTTGGGCAGCATGTAACCCAGGAGAAGCGGAGTGTCATACAGGCAGTGATTGTGCTTTGTTGGAGGTAGTGTGGTGCTTAGCTAAGGTATGCCTTGCTAATGAGGGTTTTTCAGAAGTAAAAATTGTTGGGGGGGGGGCACTCTTGCCGCTATTGTGGCTTAATAGTGGGACCTGGGAACTTGAGATGCAGCCCAACATGTAGCCCCTCGCCTGCCCTATCCGTTTCTGTGTCGTTCCCATCACTTTCTTGAATTTCCCAGGTTTTCAGAAATGAAAACCTTAGCGAGCATCGTCGATATACAAAAATGCTCGGGTCGCCCATTGACTTCAATGGGGTTCGTTACTCGAAACGAACCCTCGAGCATCGCGAAAAGTTCGGCTCGAGTAACGAGCACCCGAGCATTTTGGTGCTCGCTCATCTCTATGCGGTACAGAAACAAGATAAATCCAAACTGTGTGCAGCATACAATACACAAATGTCATAAAGAAAGTACTTGTGTGTCTGGAGTGTTTAGCAGTCACATTCCATGGCTGATAGAAGGTAGAGTTGATATCTTCACATAGGGGAGATTCCCTATGATATTATTAATAGTACTATAACTAATCTGTTTCTCTTGTCTCTATCTTATCTGATCTGTTCCTCTTCTATCCGTTCCTACTGCATGATATTTATTACTTTCCTATCTGTTTAGTTCCCATCAGATACTCTTAAAGTGACCCTTCGGTCCTGGACAAACAAAGATGGCCGCACCACTTCTCTGACTACATTGTAAACATTATTCGTATAAGAGACTACATGCTGATCTGACTGGCCAATGCTGCGTACATGGGCAACACGGGTCAATCACAGCTACATGTAGTGTCTTATACCAATGATCCATACTAATGCAGTGTAGTCAGAGAAGCAGTGCGGCCATCTTTGTCCAGGATCGGACGGTCACTTTCACTTATTCCTATTATTTCCATTCTGCTCCTATTCCATGATATAAATATTTACAACATCGTCCTTTGTTCTTATGATAACTACAGACTATTCTGCTGTAATGAAAATGATAAAGTTTGTAAGTGACAATCCAGCTATAAAGGAGGATACAAATGCAGAGAATACACAATATCAGGTAAGTGTTTCGATAGATCGGTAAAACTGAGAAAAAAGGTAGATTTGAGACTCTAGATCTAACAGTGATAGCCCTCTAACAGTTAATCAGACTGATAGTTTACGGTTATGAAAGATGCACTTGAAAGAACACATTAGTTTTAATTAGGGCAATTACATGTGCAATTTCTCTCTCGCAGCACTGCAAAAGGAAGTGATGTGGGAGAAAAATTGCAGCATGTCCTATTTTTTAGAGATATTGCCCATTCTTCCATATGAGAGCTTAAATAAAAAAAAAAGTATATCACATCTCGCTCGCATGTAAATATGGAATAATGGTCAATTTTCATGCACAAGAAAATGTGCTGGGATGCGAGTGCGATGTGTTCTTTTTGCAAAACGCATCTCGCACACATGAAAATTGAAGGTTCGCAAGTACCATATTGGTACGGGTTTCTTGGACCAATATCACATGCATGAAACTCAGTCGTGTAAATGCACCCTTACAGAACTACAGCAGCAAGCAATCTTCTCCACTATGTGATGGAAAGAGTTGCTACAATTGTAAATGTGCCATCCCATTGTTAAGGGCTACCCTAAAGGGTTAAAATGTTGCCATGCAGATGTACCATGATGTGCACCAAATTTTGCGCCTAGTTTTGGCACATTAGAAAGTTCCTACTGAGCATGCTCCGTTGCAGAGACTAGAGCCTCTTTGTGCTGAGTCACAATGGAGAGAGTAGGCAGAGTGAGCTTGGATGTGCTGCTGAAGCTGGGCCTGAGAAGCTGCTGCCTGTAAGGGGAAGCTCCTGAGACAGGACAGGGACCAGAGCCTGCCTCCTGTCTGGAGCCGAGAGAGAGACAATGTTGCGTCTGCAGACCAGCGAGACACCTAGACAGTGGCAAGGATCTATGGAAATCATGGTGGAGTGCTCCGGACACTGGACTAGCCTGGGTCAGTCAAAGTGAGTACACCCACATGACATATTGTAAGTGAGGCTAGCCTCGATTTGACAGTAGGTGTGCACACTGAGGAAAAGATTAAAAACAGTATATTATCAAACCTGATTAAGGAGATAAGTGTCATGGATGCAATAATAAGTTTCTGGTGCTCAAACCAAGGTTATGAACTGTGTTACTTAAACAGATATTATAGGTGATTACGGGAAGCAGCTTTGCTAAGACACTGTATTGGGAGTGTTAACCCCTAAGGGGAAGCTGTTTTGTTATGTATTTTTCTTTACAACTGGACATTATATGATGATAATAGTCAAGTGTTATTGATATTGTTCTTTCGGAATTATTTCCGATTTTGTGCAAATATGCTCCTTAGTATTCAGTTAGCCGTAGTTAGCAACATGTGATTTTAAGTGAAAAGGTTACCTGTGTAACAATAATCGCTATACTATTATTTTTCATTTTATTTCTACTTTTTGTGTTTATCAAAATATTGTAAACTTTGGTTACTCCATCTGCTGCATCTTATCCTTAAGGCTGCGTCACACTATCATCAACAGCGACAATAAAATAACATTCTTGTTTCCCAGACATCTTTTTCTTGTGCCAATCTCTGACACCATTGGCATTACTAGGAGGTTAGCACAACAGGCACTACGATGAGTACTATCAAGAGTGACTGAAAGGAAAACCATTAAAGGTGTGAATTAGCTTTAATGGTTCTACATCTAAAAGTGCTCATGATGGCATGATGTTTGCCCCTCATGACTTGTCCCTCTTTCTCCTCTCTAATTTTAATTTATTTATTTTTGGGGGATGAGAGGTCATTTTCCCCTCAGACTGCAGAATCGGCAGCACATCTACCATCATTAACTCTATAAGGGATAACGTTTTATCATTCAAACAGGTATTGAAACAATATACAAAGCCCGAATATGTTCCCTCAGCCCAGCAGTGGTTACTGAACGCTCGGCCTGAAGGTAAATAATATTGTGAATGACTTTAAGATACCTTTTGTACAACTATTGGGAGAAACTAAAACCATACATAGGCAGCATATGTGTGTAGATGGGGCCTGCAAACAGTCACACCTACTACCAAATAATCACCAAGCTTACTGAATGATTTCTCTTAAAATATGTATCTCCCTGCAAGATACCAAACATATTGTTAATGACCCTTCAAATGTGTGACGTACAACTGTGATCTTCAAGACCAATATGTGATGTACTGTAGCAGGTTTACAGTTCACTAGTGTAATTGAGTGTCCTGCCTTTGCATTTTTATTTTTCTAGTGCACTTTAAGTATATAAAGATCTACAAATACTGCAAAATTAGTGGTGGCTCAGTAAAAGATTAACATGATACACATTCAGGCTAAAGCCAATTTTGTACTGTATGTCCTAGAAATAATAAAAATGGATCTTAAACTGTAAGTCTTATTGTTGTAGAATTGAAATAAGAGGAAATATCTATAAAATGTAAAGGCCCATTTAGACAACGATTATCACTCAAAAGATGTCTTTTGACCGACAATCGTTGTGTGCACTTAGAGGGCAAGGTGATCGCTCAAACGTTGAGCGATCACCTTGCGCTCCAAGCGGGGGATGCAGAAGACAAGCGGCCCCACTTGTCTTCTGCATCCAGCTGTTCTCTGCTCGGGAGCGCCCGGCTGTTCTACAGAAGATAGCTGGACCACTGTGTTCTTCATACCCCAGCTGTTCACAGAGCACTCAGCTGTTATACAGCTGTGCGCTCCGTGCAGAGTATGCAGAACACAGCTGGACTGCTCTATTATTCATACCCAGCCTGTGATAAGGGAGCGGGATGCAGCTGAAACAATAGTATCAGCTGTATCCCACTGTGAATTCCTGATAAGGCTCATCATTGTCTTTTAGCACGCTGAAAGACAATGATGAGCGACGGGATAACAAAAACTGCATGATGTTAGTGCAGTTACACACAACGATTATCACTCAAAAGACGGCTTTTGGGCGAATTTTGAGCGATAATCATTGTGTCTAAATGGGCCTTAACGCGCAATGGAATTTTCCATTAACATGTCTAAACAATGTCTGTGTACACCTCAATTTCTGATGTCTGAACCTGCTGATTAAAAGAAGCCGGCTCCATATTGATGTTGCTCATCTCTTCTGTGATAGACTGCTTTTTTTTTTTTTTTTTTTTTTAAAGTTATGAACTTTCTGTTGCATGTATTTGTGCCAAAAAAAAGTCTATTTGGGTTTTGGGTGCATTCAAAATTCTGTTAGGACTGTCAGTTAGAATTTTGTCCCTCTCTTCCATTTTTGGAGCTGAGGAACAGAAGTAAAACAAAAATTAACTTTTTTATTTTTACCCCCGTTGATTTCAATGTTTTTTTTTTTTGTAAATATTGAAAGCAAACGGAAAGCTTTTGCTTCCATTCCATTAGTTTTGTGTAGAGATGAGCGAGCGTACTCGGAAAAGCACTACTCGCTCGAGTAATTTGCTTTATCCAAGTATCGCTGTGCTCGTCCCTGAAGATTCGGGTGCCGCTGCGGCTGACAGGTGAGTCGCAGCGGGGAGCAGGGGAGAGCGGGCGGGAGAGAAGGATCTCCCCTCCGTTCCTCCCCGCTCTCCCCTGCAGCTCCCCGCTCCGTGCCGGCACCCGAATCTTCAGGGATGAGCACAGCGATAATCGGATAAAGCAAATTACTCGAGCGAGTAGTGCTTTTCCGAGTACGCTCGCTCATCCCTAGTTTTGTGCTTTTTCAACCCCCTAAGGACGCGGCCCTTGTTTGTTTTCCATTTGCGTTTTTTCCTCCCCCCTTTTAAAAAATCGTAACTTCTTTATTTATCCATTGACGTCGCTGCATGAGGGCTTGTTTTTTGCAGGACGAGTTGTATTTTTCAATGGTGCTATTTAATGTACTGAAAAACTTAAGTGGAGTGAAATAAAAAAAAAATGACATTCCACCATCTTTCAGTGCGTCTTGTTTCTATGGCGCACAAACTACAACAAAAACGACATGATAACTTTATTCTATGGGTCAGTACAATTACTATACCAAACTTTAAATTTTTATTTTTTTTACTGTACTACTTTTATTTTTTTTCAAATACATTTAATTTTTTAAAATTATTTTCTGCCGCCATCTTCTGCGTGCAATAACTTTTTTATTTTTCCGTCAACGTAGTTGTGCGAGGGCTCGTTTTTTGCGAGACATCCTGTAGTTTACGTTGGTACCTTTTCAGACTACATACGACTTTTTGATTGCTTTTTATTGCATTTTTTCTGGGAGACAGGATGACTCAAAGTGTATTTCTGGCTTTTTTTTCTTTTCCAGAATACGTTCACCGTGCGGGGTAAATAATGCGCTACTGTGATAGATGATTTAGATTTTTTTTTAAATAGATATGGCAAAAGGGAGGCTATTTAAACTTGTATTACTTTTTTCCCCTTTTTACAATTAGTAAAATTTTATTAATCTTATTTTATTTATTTTTTTTGCCCCCCCTAGGGGACCACAACTAGTGATGCTTTGATTGCTCCTGACATAGCATTACATCATAATACCATTTGATAGGCAGTCTGCTAAGGCAGCCCTGGGGCCTTTCAGAAGGCCCCTGGCTGCCATGACAGCTGCACGGCTCCCTGCGATCTCATTGCGGGGGGTGACGTATGGGACCCCCGAACATCGTTTGGGGCATTTAAAGGGTTAATATCGCTGATCAGTCGCGCAACTGATTGCAGTTATTTCCCGCAGGTGTCAGCTGTAATAAACAGCAGAAGCCAACGCTGTGTGAAGAAAGGTCACCCTGTGATCTCTCTTCATACATTCCCCCGACCCCTGCAGGACGTAACTGTACGTCCTGGAGCGTTAAAGAGTTAACTGAATAGTACTGCAGACTGCGCTGTTTAACAGAACAAACAATTCAGATTAATATTTCCAAGGCGTCCATAGCTGTGAAGGGGTTCTTCAGCAGCTGCAGTGTGTATTATACAATCCTGCAGCGAAACATAAGGCTCCGTTTATGAATTGCCTATTCCATACAATGCTATCCTTCCTGTCAAAAATGACAGCTACTAGAAAGGAACCCATTGTAAGATAATGGGGTCTATCAGACCAAAAGGCTCACATTACAAACAAAAGTCATCATGCAGATGTGAAGACAACCTTCTACCTACCCCAAGCGCTGCAGACGCTTTCCCTGATGCATGAGGGCATGGCATATCAATCATTGCCAGTTGTAGCTCCATTACTCTTCAAAGAGAAATTGCCATCTCCATGTTCACAGAACTCCTTGGTGACTTATTTCATTACATATAATAGTTATTTAACCTGTTATTGTAATAGTTTGATTTATATCTAACCTATCATTAAACTTGATTTCAGAAATCAAAGCTGTGGCCAGATTGCTTAGGACTTTATCCACGGGACCTCGGACAGGAGACCTAGAAAAGACTTATGGAATTGACTCACCTGTTTACAGACCACAAAGAAAAGAATATCTTATACATCCGGACTGGAGGGCACAGAGTTAAAATGTTTATTCTGTATGCAGTAAGTTATCTAGGCAAAAGAAGTTGCATTTTGGGAATGATTTGATAAACTACCGTGTTTCCACGAAAATAAGACCTACCCTGATAATAAGCCCTACACTGATTTTCAGGGGAATAGGGGGCTTGAAATATAATCCCTCTCCCGAAAATAAGCCCTCGCTACACTAAAGAAAACCAAAACTAAATACTCACCTTGCAGCTGGCGTCTGTGCCCCCCGCTATGGTCTCCCCGGCAGTGCAGCAGGCTGCTCTGTAATCCTCCCCGCTGTCATCTCTCTCTCTGGTAAACGGGGGTTTGAAATCCCCCGCTTCTAGCAAGTAAGCGCTGTGATTGGATCGAGCACCAGACAATTACAGCTGGTGCTCGACGATTCGCAGCCATTCAGTGTATGTCATCACTGAATGGCTGTGATTGGCTGGCGCTTGATCCAATCGCAGCGCTTACTTGCTGGAAGCAGGGTAATTCAAAGCCCTGTTTACCAGAGAGAGATGACAGCGGGGAGGATTACAGAGCAGCCTGCCACACCGCCGGGGAGATCATCGCGGGGGAAACAGACGTCGGCTGCAAGGTGAGTATGCGCATCCTCACCCCCCGAAAATAAGACACTGTGCCTCTTTTGGTGCAAAATTTAATATAAGACAATGTCTTATTTTCAGGGAAACACGGCAGTAAGGGCTAGTGTGCATTAAAAATTGGGTCCCTTTTGCTTTCATTATTTTAAATGCAAATGGAAACTGATAGAAGCAGAACGAAGAAAAAAAAACCTTTACCAAAAGAATTGTTTCCCATCTGCCCTGCTAGAATGTATTCCTGTTTGTATAGAAAAAAAAACCCAAAAGCTCAGGGACATATGGACAGCAAATACACTCCTGTAAACTAGCTGTGTATTAGCAGGTGTATCATCATAATCAATGTGTTTGGGCAAAGCACTCACATTTCTGTGGATTCCTGAAATGCTGATTTTTCTTGTTGACCTGACCTAAGTAGGGTGGGTCCGGCTCTTTTTGGTATTCCTTTACGCTCAGGCCATGCCCATAATATCATCACTTACTATTTACACAGCTGTAAGGGAGGTGGTGAAGGAATTAGAAATGAGTCTACATGGACCAGTGTCAAAGTTTGTCACTGCACTTCCCAAAATTGCATTTCTCTAATTCTTCCGGCATTGCCAGCAGACATGACATAGACTTAAAATAAAGAATGTTTAAGAAAAAGAGCAGACTGTGGGTGGCTTTATATGAGGTGCAGAATCCGGAGAGCACATCAGACATAAATATAACAACAACTGTACCCCACATCGGTATGTAACATGATGGGGTAGAATTCCTTTAGGCTTCCTTCACACACCTTTTTGGTGGCGTTTTGCGACCCTGAAAATTAAGGCAGCAGTTTATATCTGGTAGATATGTTTTTCAGAGGCATTTTTTCTTATTCCCATAATTTTTACATACATTTTTTCCCTATAGAGAAGCCTGTCCCCCCCCCACCCCCACCCCTTCCTGTTCCTTAACCAAACCTATAGCCTGCTGCAATTGCAAAAAAAGCCCCATAATGCAGCAAAAAATGCATGACAGATAAAAAAATGTACGCACCATGTGAAGGAGATTTCTAAAATCACTGTAAATACTGCAGAATTCTCACAGAGATTCCACCAGTGGACGTTCCGTAGCATCTACGGTCTGTGCCAAGGGGGCCTTAAAGGCGTTTTCTAGGTGTATAAAAAAAAACATTCAAAAACAGTGCCACACTTGTTCAAAGGATGGAAGAAAACACCCGTTCTCATCTTGGACAACTATTTTACATGTAGCATTCTGTAGAGAATCATGCTTTACCCTGGAATTTCAAGATTAAAATATGGAAGAATTCTTGGTCTAAAACATTATATTTAAGCCACCACCTCATGAATGATGCTTGGCCATTTATTTTCTCTAGTGTTTTTAGTTCAACTCTATTAGTGCGCAGTGATCTGTATATATAAATTAGCTGCATGGTAGTCTGAGACACACCTCTCTATTTCATCATTCGCTCAGGCTTCGGCCATATCCCTCATTTTTACTCTGCAGCTCTGTGCACTCAGACTGGATGTTGAGTAGAAGTACAAGGTCATCACAGGCTCACTGTGAAGGCAGTGCATGTTGAGAGGATTTCCTTCCAGGACAGAACGACTGTTCCAACTAAACAACCAGTGTGTATTTTCAGATAACTACCGCTGATATACTGAGAGAAAATTATACTCAGTAATAGGTAATCCACAACTTCTGTTTACAGGGGTTGTCTAACGTCCAGCAATTTTGCTGCATGAAGCAGACAGCTCTGTACATTGTGCAGTGGCCCAGGTTGGTACTGTAGGCAGAGTCCTATTGAATTGAACTCAGCATGCAGTACCAATCTGGGCAACTGTATGGAACTGTCTGCTTCCTGCAGCAAACCAGGCAGAAGTTGGACAACCCTTTTAAGGATACAGAAGCTCTGGGTAAACTCCAATTGCATTTGATTTCTGTGTATTTTAGGGAGGGCACACGTAATCCTCTTCAACACTTTCCAAATCCGAATATAAATATGATGATGAGGTTTGTTATATGTTGAGACTTAGTACATGTATTATGAGGCTAAAAGCTTGGGTGTAGCTCCACAGTGACCTGTAGAGAGCAGCTACAATGCAAAGGGAAGAGTTGGTTGATTTCTCTATGTTATCTGCAAAACTCTTATAGCTCAGAGTAAGCTCTACAGCAGTGTTTCCCAACTCCAGTCCTCTGGGCACCCCAACAGGTCATGTTTTCAGGATATCCTATAGTAAGAACCCCTGTGGCAATGTCTGAGGCACTGATAATAATTACATCACCAGTGCAACACTGAGGAAATCCCGAAAACATTACCATATTTTGCGAGTAAGGGCCAATGTCCACGGATGGGATGGATTCCGTGCAGGGAATCCCGCACGGAATTCAGCCCTGCCTGCAGCCAGTGAACCCTGCTTACCTGTTTGCCCCAGCGTCCGCGTGGATCCCTCCACTTCTGGGCTTGCTGTTCTGCGCATAGTCCTCATGGCTCGCCATCAGACATGCGCAGTACAGTTTTTCTTTTAAATCTCCTGCTTTCCCATGGATTGGCGCCATGTCTGCCGTGTCAGCTGTCGGTGTGCCATGGATCAGGCGGCTTCCATTGATTTCAATGGAAGCCGTCCCTGCGGGATCCGCAAAAAAATGGAGCATGCAGCGATTTGTTTTCCGGACCAAAAGATCTGCAAATCAAATCCGCATGCTTAAATTAATTTGTGGACGCTGATGCTTCCCTATGGGCGGCTTGATTTGTGCGGCTCCCACAAATCAAACCCGCCCGTAGACTTTGGGCCTTGGTCAAGAAAAATCCTGAAGTTTTTTTTTTATATATAATGACTCCCATTATATTCTATACATAAATTGTCTGGTTAACGAGTATGTTTGCGTGTAAACTGACAAGTTCTGGACGTATATGCAGGAGATCAGGGCGGCCACATTGGATCTTTGGCCCACCTTAACCCTAGCTATATCTCTAGTCTTCACGACACACGATCACCAAACCACAACCTTGTTCCATACATTGTACCTTTATGTCCACAGAATTGTAAGAACTATTTTACATGATGTCCAATTAAAACCCCAGTCGTATTTCAGCCTTTAATGAATGTAGTGTCATTGCACCGAAGACACCGAGAAATAATTCAACAATAAATACAGAAAACTGAAAGCTTTAATTGTAAACATATTTGCTGCTTTTATACCTAGTCAGGTAACCATTCTCCCAGAGAAAAGAAAAAAACAACATTTTTAATATACCCAGTCTGTTCCATGCTCGAAGGTGAGCAGAAATAAAGGACACAGTGCTGTGAATAGCAATAATATCATATAGAATATCATATAGGAAAGCATTCATATACACCAAGGTGTTTATGTTATCAGATGGGGGGGGGGGGAGGTTTCAGTTCATAATACATTACAATTCACTTTTTGAGCAACATACATATTATCGGCAAAGTAATTTCAGGCTTTCTGGTCTGTTAAACAGAAGACAAAAGTATATTTTATTAAAATCCTCAAAAGTACTGCTAGTTTTTTTTTCTTCCAGAAAAACTTTTTTTTTTCCTTTTTTTTAAGGTTACGTATCAATACTTAGAAATGTTATGCAACCGTTGCTGCCTCGGCTAGCAGTAAAGTGCAAGAAAGTTGCCACATTTAATTTCTAACCATGCTTTTAGCATCACTTACTAAGGTTTCGGGTAGCACCTCAGTACAGGTAGAGGGGTATTCAGAAAGAAGTATCAGTCATCAGAAAGTCATACTTGTTAGCTTAACGTTGAGTCCCTTTCTTATCATGTATCAAAGTGCCTTGTGATTAGTTTGCCTCATTCAGCCTCGTTTTTCTGTAGGATGTATCTAAGCTTATGTTTGCAACTTGCAATTTCCCTCTGTGTGTCTATCCGATGAAGCATGAAATGGTGCCTGAGAGATTACAGTGAAGTGCAAGGAAGGCTGCCTCGCACAATTGTTGCTGAAGAGAAGATTGGTCTGCGAGCGTTATCACACAGGGTGTAAGTACATACTGCATCGAACAATGGATTTTACCAGCAAAGCCACACATCTGAAGGAATCGGTTTAATGAGAAGCTGTACCGACAGCAAACAATGCTCACGTTAATATAGTCATTTCTTGTCCGTGGAGCAGGGCTGTAATCCACTGATATGTAGGAGATACGTCTTTGTAAGGCTGCTTGCACGCCAGCTTATTTGTAAGCATCTATAGAATGAATCTGCAAGATGGACATATGTTGGAACAGGATTAGAGATGAGTGAGCATACTCGGTAAGGCGATATACTCGAGAGAGCATCACCTTTTTCGAGTACCTGCTGGCTCGTCCCTGAAGATTCGGGGGGAGGGGCGCTGGGGGGGGGGGGGGGGGTTGCAGAGGGGATCGGGAGAGAGTGGGATCTCTCTCACTCTCCTCCTCGCTCCCCCTCGCTGCCCCCGAATCTTCAGGGACGAGCCAGCAGGCACTCGATAAGGCGACGCTCTCTCTCGAGTATATCGCCTTACCGAGTATGCTCACTCATCTCTAAGCAGGATGCATCCGTATTCAGTCAGTATTGTATCCAGATTTGCATTGGATGGTTCTATCCCCCACCCCCACCCCAAAAAAACCCCCAATACCAATGAAATGCACACAAGGACAGAATACTAATGGAGAATGGATGCAATACGGCTGCAATTGTATTTTAATCTCTTCCCACAGACTTCAATAGGCTTTTTCTATCTGCAAAGCTGCGTCTTTACAATACAGACATATTTTATAAGCTCATGTGAATAGACTAAATTGAATTAGCTCCCTATTAACCCCTTAGTGACGTCCAATACTCTTTTTACTGACCCTAATAATGGGCTTTAAATCTGCACTAACAAATTTTTAAGGGCGGTGGCTTGGCTGACTACTGACAGCCAGGCTCCTGCTCTAACCGCTTGGAGGGGAGAAACCACAAAAACCCATTTTAAATTGATAAATGACCTAAAAAAATACATATGTGGTAATATGTATTATGTTTTTTAACGACCCAAACAATGAAAATACTTTGTTCTTTAATTTGCATGGTGAATGCCGTAAAAATAGTTTTAAAGAGTAATGCCAGAATTGCTATTTTCCTTTTGTTCGCCTCCAAAAAACAATAAAAATGCAACCCAAAAGTCAAATGTACCTCACAAATGGGACCAATTAATAAATGACAACTCTTCCTGCAAAAAACAAGACCTCACAAAAATACAACTTGTCCCCGAAAAACAAGCCCTCATACAACTATGCAAACAAGTTATGGCTCTTGCAATGCAGTGATGAAAATCTCTTGGTCCTTAAGAATAGGCCTGTCCCTAAGGGGTTTAGAACCGAGAACTGGAGAAACATAAGCTAGTCTAAATCTTTAGTAGATGATATAAATGACATTACGTGAAGAGTTAACCCTTTAGAGGGGTTGTGTACTTTGGTAAAAACCCATTTTCAAAGACTCTCTTAGTAAATGCATCTATTGGCTAGAATGGAGAGCGCCTACAAAAGGTCCCTGAAGGTACTGAAATTTCTTCTAGCATAAGTTTGCCTCCCAGTGCTGAAGCCGAGGCCTGCAGAAAAGATCATTACTGCTTCTGCACATTACCACTGTCAGTTTATAGTAGTTTAAGCCATAATTATCTATTCTGGTCCTCTTTGCAGCATACACTTGTACATAAGAGGAAGGGACTGACTTTCATAGCTAATATCAAACCTAAATAATTAGTTGCCAGCAAGTTTTACAGACATGGATTTTACCAATCAAAAATTGCCAGTGGCACATTTGAGTGATAAGTGGCCCCAGGAGCGTTATGGCCAAAGGCAATGTGTTACTGATAGCCAGAAAAGGCTCAGCAAGGACAGTCATGCTTTATCAAAGGTAATAATACTTCAAAAGGTTTTGGAGTGTGAAATGATAGGTCGACATGGAAGAGCTGGTAATAAATAGTAATTGCGGCACATAAGAATGTCATACTGGATACAAAGCTCAAGGTCAGTGGTACATGGAGGGCACTGAACAATCTATCTTAGTCCATTTACGGTTTATTTGAATGGAATCTAATGCCCTATAGCATCGGCCACTTCATGACAGGGAGAGGCTGTCTGTGGTATCATGGGAATCCGTGACCAGATCACTACTTCATCTCCTATCTCGAGTGTGGAGAACCGCCCATGATATCAGCAGTCCTATCTAATAGCTTTATGTTTAGTGAAATCTTTAGAATACGGGAAGACAGATGGGGTAAGCTGGCAAAGTAAGACAGACATAAGTCCTATCTAACTGCAGAAACTCAACCGATTTGGACTGGGATGCTCTGGTTCTAGATTTTGGTGGGGACCGCGCTCTAAGACCCCCACAGATCTGGCTACTGAAGTCAAATATGGGAGAAAACATTACAAGTAAGTCAAAAAACTCTGTTCTCACTAGCTTCCATTCCCAAAGAGAACGTGTCAACTGGTTCATGCTGCCCGAACCACGAGCAACATGAATCCCGGACGGGTATGGACGCTGAATTCATGTATGTCTTACTCTGAAGTTCTGCGGCATTTCAGAACAAACATACTTTGAAATCTGGTTCTGAGCGGTGCTGTTAGTCACGGGCACGGTACTGTGCTGGCCTCGGTACTGCGCTGGCCTCTTCCTGCTCAAATCCTCTAGACTGACAGATCTCTCCCTATACACAAAGGGAGAGAGCGGTCCCCCTACATGATAGGTAGGGAGAAGCTGGTTCCAGGGATTATTCTGATTGCCAGATTGGAGTCAGGAAGGAATTGTTTTCCCCTAAATCAGGAAAATTGGCTTCTACCTCATTGGGGTTTCTTTTGCCTTCCTCTGGATCAACATTAGGGGGTAATAGGCTGAACTGTGTGGACATATGTCTTTTTTAGCCTTACATACTATGTTACACACAGCACCGTTCAGACTCAACTTCATAGTGGGTTTATTCTAAAATGTTGTATTGTTTCAGAATAAGATATACATGGGAACAATGTACATAAAGATTTAGCACTTTAACATAATCCGCCTTCACAATTTAGGTAGCTCGGCAGTAAGCATATGTCAATGGCTATGCAAGTCGCGTTAAAGAGATATAGCGCGCCAAAGATTAGTGGACCTAATGGAATGTATTGTTTTAATTTAATCTTCATGGAGTTGACCATTATAGTACAAAATCCTGTACATTCCCCTCAGATGACTAGAAGTGTACAGGTATGGTATTATTTAGTGTGATTGGGCTCTCATAGGGGCTCACGCACATCATGGATGGATCCTGTTTTGCATTAAACATCATACTATGGTTTATGTACGCTCTTAGTATGCCTTACTTCAGAATAAAGGAGTTTCCAATCCTGGAAGTGCACTTTTCAATATTAAATACAGCAGTTATTTGGAAGCCATATGGATGTTTTAAGTATCTTTCTGATTTTTCCGGACTCCATTGACTTCGAAGTCAGCTAGCATATAAAAATGGATGAAGCATGAAGTATTTTTTTAATCTTTTTTTGCTTTTATATGAACTGCGTATAAATATACTGCCAAGAATATAAATGGCAGTGACCATTTCCTTAAGGGACCCATACAGATCCTGAATACACTTGTGGGCCTTGTTAGATGAAGACGTATTTCTTTACATAAAATGAGAAGAAAATGGATATTTGTGTAAGAAACCGTATCAATGCTATCTAAGTGGAAAACGACTAGATATAAAAATAAATGCTGCATTTACATCCGGAGATTATAGAAAGATAGATCTGTGTGTAATTAATTGTAAGAGTGCGCTAAAAGTTGTTTAATAGCCAGTTACTGACATTTATCGTCAAAGTAATGAGCAGTTTAGCAGCTGTGAAACAATCTATGATTGACAATAATTGTAGCAGCAGAAGAATTGCAAGGGGTTACCTATTTAGAAATACTAATGGCCTCAAAAGTAATTTACTCTGCCGGCTTGAGAAACCCTGCCGAGAAATGCCTGTCCCATGGCCCTGAATATTAAGAATCACCATCAGCTTATGTATACTCCAAGCATCCTGCAATGTACTACTCCCATTACTTGAGAATGCTTTTAAAGGGACTTTTACCATTGATGACCTATCTTCAAAAGTTGATTGGTGGGTGGCGGCTGTTCAAGATCCCCGCCGATTAGCAAATTTCGTGGCCTGCTATCACTGGGAATAGTACTCTCATTGAATTCAATGGGAGTTGTGCTTGTAGAACCAAACCAGGCCGCTGCAATGTTGACACACTATCTGCTTCCAGCTCTGTTGTCACACATTTGATCCAGAGATCAGCTGATTGGTGGACCCCCACAATCAACTATTGATGACCTATCATGAGGATAGGTGATCAGTAGTAAAAGTCCTGGGAAACCCCTTTAACATTCCTTGAGTGTTGGACTAGGAAGCGGACAACCTCTCCATCGTAGCTTTCTACAGTCAAAGACCCTGTATGATGCTACCCAGCTTTGCATGAATCTGACTAGGCTTTTGGTACATGGTGCGAGTGCTGCATATTATACAGACTGCAGTGAAAGGTTTCTGATACAGGAGTCATATCTACAAGTCACATAAATAAGTTTTAAATGTGGAAATGGAAGAGAATTGGCAAATATCAGCTAGAGCTAGTGAAATTACCAACTTCCTCTACAAGAGAACTCTTAAGGGAGAGATTTGGTACACATAGCAGCCAATCAATAAAATAAAAGCTAGTCATGTGTGGGCCATGGAAAAGTAGTCCGGCACCATTCTCTTATGACAGCTGTCATAAGAAAATCTGTCTTTGCGGCCCATAGCAACCAATCACAGCGCAGCTTTCATTTTTCCTTAACAATACAGGAATGAAAGCTGCGCTGTGATTGGTTGCTGCGGGCAATAAAGACGGATGATCTGTTAGACAGCTTTCATAAGAGCGTGGTGCTGGCATTAGAGGAGGGCTACTTTTCCATGGCCCACCCAGCGTAAAGGGTTCTGTGGGTTTGAGAGCTCTTGCTTGCTGTATACAACATCACTTCTCATTAAATGTTCCATCAAATCATCATAGATAAATATATGTCTAACAAGACACACGCTTTGATCCACATACTGGAATAATATGGAACACATACCGACTACTTGTACATCTAATGTGTGTCTTTTTGAAGTCAGAAGCTACAATAATAATCTCAATTAAAAGGTATATAATGGTTCAGTCAATGAGATACATGAAATAGTGCAAGGCAAAGCACTGTGCAAAACTGCCTGTTTATCCTGGGCACGTCACCCAGCTAGTCTCCGACACGCTTTATAGTCCTCTTTACTGGATAGAATGACATCAGTCTCTATTGATAATATACATTTCAGTACATAAAAGGTACTCACTGCATACTCACCATATTTACCCTCGCCGGTCCTTCTAGTGAGATAAACCATGGAAACCATGATTATGCTGGATTCTTTGTCCTTAATGCCATTGTAACCAGTTGATAAGTGAACTTCCACACAATCCGGTAATGACAATGGCACTAGATATACAGCGTATTCAGACCACTTTAACAGGCCCTTGACCTGTTTTCCAGCAGGAAGATGCTAAAGTGAGTGGATTATAAAACTCCATGCAAAAGCATGTCCGAGTGAGCGTACGCAGCTGCCATTTCGAAACCTGGCATTGTCAAACCATTGCTGCATTCTTACATGTGTCAAACAGAACATACATTTGTAATGTACTCAGGCTGAAATGGATAGCAGAGCAGCAAGGGGTTAACCCGAACAATAATTCTCGCTTTACCTTTTTTTTTTTTTTTTAACGCCTGACATGTAACGTGTGCAGGCAATCAAAAAAAATAACAAAATGGGCTGCAACTCAAAAGGAGATATTGCAAAACAAACCCCAACATATATATATACACACTAGTGCGTGTTCTTGCATGCGTAAGCAGCCAAGAACAACCAATCTGACCTATAGTTCTGTGTATACGAAGCATTCATTAGTGGACATTCTCCTGTAACGACCCCGTATATTATGGGATTTTTTTTTTTCAAATCCGAAATACCTTACAGCGTACGTTCTACAAGGTGAGCAGCAATTTTCTGATCAGCGAGGTCACCGATTTCTAGTGAACTGTGACCTATAGGATGCCAAAGAAACCGGTGACAACAATGGTGCCGAATTCTGGCTGCATTCCCTAACGTGGGTGAATAAGAAAATGTTACAAAATGTGTGACAAACCAAAAGCAATCCCACAGTTTCTCCGTTACCTGCAAATGGATACATTTCTGATACCTTTATCTGCATGAAAAACGTAACGTGGTTAAATGAAAGGTCTTTCTAGTGGAATCCACGATCCTCATTGTTATAAGCTCAGCATTACGCAATGATATAGGTGATACACTGAAAACAGGGGATAAAAAAAAGCCAATAATAAATATCAGGAGTGGTGCTAGAAGGAATAAGAAAATAGAATGTCTACAATTCCATACATCTTCCAGAACTGCTTTTGGCTATGTTCAGAGTGCGCATTAAAGACACGCCGCAGTACTTCTACACGGTTCTCCCAGGCAGATACTTGTATACAACTGAAAACCCCCAACACATGGAACGATCATTGTATAAGTGCAGAAGCCTTCACCGTAAGCAGAGGCAGCGGTGTGTCAGCCCCTTGATATGTAGAAGTATGCAGTAGATTCCCTCTCTGAATACTCAATTAAGCAGCTTTATGTAAATGCAGTAAGTATACACACAGAGCCCATTAACTAATCTTGCTAATGATATACAGTACATGTTTTCATACCGTTCAAATGTATATTTTGCAGCAATGTTTACCTGCCGGGTTTCTGAGACAGGGGTAAGGGCCATTCCTAAACAGTTTTTGCCCTTTCTGTCAGTCCAAGGTAAGCAAGGAAGGAGTGCTTCGGTGTGGTGACACCAGGGGGTGCCGTTTGAGGTCTGGGAGGATGGAATGTGACGTCATAATGGTTCTTAGGAAAGAGCATTGTTAAGGGAATGAGATGAGCAAATTCTGAGTTCTGGTACCTATCCAAACATGATAAGTTACCGTTTACTGCAAAGGCTTTAAGTGCTAAATGTGTCTCCATGCCGCTGCTTTGAGCAGCAGACATAGCCACTGTTTGGAGAGCCTGTGAGGCAGACATGACGGAGAGAGGTGACAAGAGGCTCCTAGTGTCATTCACAGGGAGCACCGGGGTGGCCTCTTTCTGGTTTGCGGTCTGGATTTTCTTCTCTTCTTCCAAGAACTCACCATTTTGGTGCTTCTTAACATGACGGCTGAAGACAAAGGGGTGGGTGGTCTTAAACAGGCACTCCTCGCAGCTGAAGGTCTGGCGGGGAGAGTGTTTGAGCTTCTTGTGCAAATTGAGATTGTCTTTGCGCTTGCAGCTATAGCTGCACTGGTCACAGTGAAAGGGGCGCTCTCCCGTGTGGACACGCACATGCTCAATCAGCTTATTGGCCGTCTTTGAGAGGTAGCCACACTGGTCACACTTGTAATGATTCCCGAGCCGATGCTCGCGGATGTGCACTTCCAGCTCCAGCTGGTTTGCCTTGACCGTCTTGCAGATCCGACACTTGTACTCCATCTTGTAGTGCGTTTTCAAGTGACATTCCATGGCTGCAGGGCGGTTCGTGGAGTAAATGCAGAATGGACACCTAACAAGAAAACCCAGCAAAACATACTGACAGTTAGTGTTAGATGTATCAAATTGTGTTTACTATTATTAAGCAATGAAGACAACACATTCATGGGATACACAGTGAAATTACGTATGGTTGTCTACAGTTTGATGCTGACAATTTTCTGGAAACTTATTGACATTCACCATTCAGCTTCTAGAGCAACCCAATAATACCATGAAATCCTTCAAGGAATTCTCTACTGCTGGCAATGTGGTACTGTATATGTACCATACAGCTGGAATATTACCCATAGGAAATGGACAGTTAAAATGTTTTTTCCTCCTTTGTGCTTCTAATCATGGGTGGTGTATGGTTTAGTACATCCCATAATCTGAAATATATAGTATTTTTCTTTAATTCTACACAAACAATGGTACTCAGTGAGAAACTTGCTACCTGGAAAGCACTAACCATTACATTGTGTTTCCGCAATGTTGGAGCACACACAGATAGGATCCCGATTCTCACTCCCATGTCCCAACATGTCACCTCACAATAGCTTGTGACGTACTTGGGATTATGGAAGACATTTTTAGCATTTCATGAAGTACAACCTGTTAAGTTGTATCAGTGCTGAAGCTGCGGTGGATATAACCGGTGGATATTATGAGTATTACTGCTGCCAGATTTTTTTTCTCAAGTCTTGGTCAACCCCTTTAATTTAATCACACGTATGCTAAGACATTTAGGATGGTAGTCCCTCCGTGAAGCTCCTACACGTTGTAATAGAAGCTGTAAAGCAGACTCCTATAGTAAATACAGAAGCTATGTAACGAGAGCTCTATCCAGATCCCCACACCTTCATCACAGACGTTTAAAAGAAATCTGACCTTGTTCAATGAATACATAAAATAAATATTCATATTAAAGCCCATTTATACACAACGATTATCGCTCGAAAGCCGTCTTTTCAGCGGTAATCGTTGTGTCTAACTGTGCTGACATCGTGCAGTTTTCGTTAAGCAGTCGCTCATTGTTGTCTTTCAGCATACTGAAAGACAACGATGAGCCTCATCAGGAGTTCACAGAGGCCTACAGCTGATACTATTGTTTCAGCTGTATCCCACTCCCTCATGACAGGCTGGGTATGAAGAACAGAGCGGTCCAGCTCTCTTCTCCATACCCCGCTCAGAGGGTCCGGCTGTATAACAGCCAGGTGCTCTGAGCAGAGCACAGCTGGATGCAGAAGACAAGCGGAGACACCCCACTTGTCTCCTGCATCCTCCGCTCAGAGCGCTCAGCTTTATAACAGCCAGGCGCTCGGAGAGGGGAAACAGCTGGATGCAGAAAACAAGTGGCCTCAACGTTTGAGCGACCATCTTGCGCTGTAAATGACACAACGATTATTGCTCAAAAGACATCTTTTGAGCGATAATCGTTGTGTCTAAATGGGCCTTTAGTCCTGCATTATATTATCTTTACACTAAACTGGAGGTAAAGCTTATATCGTGTGCCTTGTAATAAAAATGATGCTAAGGCAAACTGAAGTCAAAGTAAAGCGAGACGAGACATGTTAGATAAGCGTATAGAACATAAAAAAGCAGTACAAATAAGGTAAATAAACGTAACTTATAAGAATTTACCTTATATTACCAAAACACACAATCGCTATGAATGATGATAGTTCAACGATGAGTGTGTTAGAATTGTGTGTTTATGTCTATATCAAATAATCTTGTGACAATATCTTACAAACATATACAGAAATAATCATATTAAATACAACAGAATGTTACATAAGCTTAACACAGGAAAAGTTTTTGTACTTGCTTTCCTTACTTGAGCCCACCGGTAGGGACTGTGTGGCATTTCTTGTGTTCTACCAGCTGTTCCGGTGTCTTCATGAACTTATGGCACACGTCGCACTCGAACATCCGAGTGATCAGGTGAATCTGCAGGTGTCGTTCAAACATTGGTTTTGTTTTGCAGACGAAATTGCAAAAGACACATTCAAAACCTGTAATTAGAGGAGATCGCATAAGTGTAGGGCTCAAGTAAACTTTGATAAACTGTTGTCATTAGGAATTATGAAACTTTTTCAAAAACACATTTGCTTTGTGGAAATATCTAAAACAGCAAAATTAAAACAGGCAAAAAGAAAGCTGCTTAACCACGCAGTGATAAACCATTGTCTTAATGGAGATCTCATCTGGAGCAATGCAAGATCACCATCTTAGTGTTCAATGTAAGTAACAGTTTAATGCATAGTGCTGCCATATTTATAATTATTGTAATTATATATGTTATAATCGCTCACACTTTCTTGGCATGGTAGCAATTTTGAATCTACATTTTACATTAACTTTGCCGCTCCCCGCTATATAAGGTTGCTCGCTCACTTCAGAGCTTCTTTTACAGTCTGTGTGCACTAGGTGGACTGGGTACTACATTGTCATCACACAGGTAATAATTGTAGAATTCTTTTACGGTCCATGTGAACAACAATTACCTTTGTCAGATTTCTCTTCACTGCTAACAAAAGGCTGGGAGCCATGTCCTACAGAAATAACCAACAAGCTGTTTGAAGTCTGGTTTCTTAGTGGGGTGTCCAGGTCTTCTTTACTGTTGGCTGAATCACTAAGTGCTGACAATGAGGAAGAAGAAGGGCTTATGGATTCACTGGGGGTCTTTCTTTCATCTCCTATAGAAAGGAAAACACCCCTATAAATAAGTCCAGCCTTTTCAGATAATTTTGCCAGTCACAGGGCTGCATGGGCGAGATACATATGTTGATTTTTCATATTGGCCAAGATGCAACAGCTTATCATTTTTTTGGTTGGTGTTATTATAAAGAGGACTGGCCTTAGGTTAGATGATACCCTGTGCGAAAAGTTTTTTAGTGGTCCCCCCTCACCCTCAGCAGTCAATTTATTTGTACATTTATAAGAAGAATAAAAAGAGGAATAACGCAAGGCAGAATTTTGAGAATAAGTTGCTCCAATTAGCATTATTCTGATCAACAAAAAACAGTTGCTATAGTTTATCATTGATCTTTAAAAAGGTTCGGTCTTTAAAAAAAAGAATCAATACTTACCTATTCCTCCCCAGGCAGTCTACTTACCGTACTTTCTGTTCGTCGATCTTCTCCTGGCTCCTGCAGTTTCCCCCAGGTCACCTCACCTCCAGCCGGCCGATTCTTCATCTTCCAGTGACGAAGCGTCCATTAGCTGCAGTCTTCTTCCGGCCTAGGCAAGGAATGCTACGTGACTATTGACATAGCGTACATTGACCTGCAGGAAGATGAATGCAGCTGCATAACAGAAGATGAAGAAGAATCCGGTCAACTTGCGGTGAGGTGACCCGGGGACTGCAGGAGCCAGGAGAAGATCGGTAAGTTGACTGCCTGAGGAGGAATAGGCAAGTATAGATTTTTTTTTTAATGACAAAACCCCTTAAAGTGAATTTTTACAGTAGTTCAGAAATAAATAAACTGTAATGATTATTGCAATTTCTAAACTGGTGTTTAAAAAGCAATCTGTCACATCCTCTAAAAAGCAGATTGGGCTGCACTCCTGTACAGCTACTGATTCTGGCACTGGCTTTCTTTTTGTTTCAGCCTTGACACCCAGGTTAAGCACAATGGCTGCCATTACCTTTGGAGCCTGATACTAGACCATTGGGCAGCATCCAAAGCCTATTGTCAATTGACCACTGAAAGAGAGTGGTAGACATCACCCACTTAACAATTGACTATTATTAGGCTCCAAAAGTAATGGGAACTGGGATGGGAGGGCTGAGGCGAAAATAAAAACAGCACTGGAATCAGCTGAGACGTGGCAAAAAGATATGTAGTCTGTTCTGCTTCTCAGAGGACGTGACAGTTCATCTGTAAAAGCCAACTCAGATATCATCATTACTTTGGTCATAGGTCAGCCTATTAAATACATTTTAGGAACACGTGAATACAAGTGATCACTTAATGAAAACTGCAGGGAGAATGGAGTGTTTTATTGTAGTTGTACAGATGGTGAATCAATTTTGCATACAAGCTGTGGGAGAAGGGGGAAACCTGTTAGGCCATGTCACCAACATGATGACTATTTTTAATGCCACCATCTTGGATTCAACTCCAATTTTCCCAATGCTACATTGTGGGCTCTTGCTGGATGAGGCCAGAACAGACGTCGCTGATGCTTCATTAGTAACGGTTTTTGGTTGTCCAGATTTATGTTTATCAGTGACAGAACCTGTTTCTCTAAATTTGGAAAGATGTTTGACAACTGCACTGTGGATAACAGGACGTCTAGCTAGGTGGCGTTTATTGAAATCTGCTGCGATGACACTTGTGCTTTATTCACCTGGCATAAGCATGATCTCAACACGTTCTACTTAAGAGAGCGTCCTCATTCACAATGCTTGTAATGAAGAAAAATCACGGTGTTAACATGAGAACAAATAAAGTTATGTTAAAATGAAGCAAACCATTGTTTTCTGGTGAAATTCTCTGCCAGTTTGATATATCACACACCTACCTTACTATTGGAAAAATAAGACTTGAATCCAAGATTGCAGCATTCAAAATGGCCACCATTTTGGTGACACGGTCTATCAGGTTTCCCCCTTCCTCCGCATCTTGTATGCAAAATTGGATCACCATCTGCAAACCGTTTTCATTCTATATGGGTGTTTCAACACTTTTGAGACACCCTGTACATTAAGAGGTCTTCAAGGCTCCCAAATAAATATTTGCCCTCACAGACTTGCTAGCCAGTGGCCGACTAGAAACCAACAGAGAAAACCAAAGAGAATCTGTGCACTTTTGTGGTCTCTTCCATACTACAGAAGTGCCGATAACTTGTTTACACTTTGCAGAAGATATCAGCTAGTATTCTGAAAATTAAATGTATTTATTATACTGCCATGGAGGAAGACTGGCAGCTGAGGAAGTCAGAGGTTTACTTTCACAGGGAACGTCTCATGTATTACATTATAGTTACTCTCATTAGATGCAAGTATCTACAAGACAAATAATGTGTACAGAGCCTTAAGGTACCTTTACACTGAGTAATTATCTTTCTTTCTTTTTCGGACGCATTACATCATACTGCAATCTGACAGGCAGTCTATCAGGCCTCCCCACGGGGACGGCTTGATAGGCAGTCTGCTAAGGCAGCCCCGGGGCCTTTTAGAACACTCGTATGGCTTCTTGTGACCTCACGCATGGGGGGTGGGGGGAGGGGTGTGCTTTATGGGAACCCCGAACATAGTTCGGGGAAATTAAAAGGCATTCAAAGGGTTAATAGTCGCGCGGCTGATTGCAGCTATTGCCTACGGGTGTCAGCTGTAATAAAGAAAGGTCGCCGAGATCTTTCTTCATACATACCCCGCACCTGTATGACGTAAATGTACATCATATAGCGGGAAGGGGTTAAAGGGAACTCGTTACATAAAGTAAGTTATCACCCTGTTCTGCGTAGCTGGGGTATGTAATTTTTATACTCACCCACTCTTCTGTTCCTGTGCTGTTCCCCGGTGAAGATTGCATGCAGTCTGAAAAATCTCACTCTTTTCAAACCGCCATGCTCATGCTCCACCATAGAGGTCTATGGGAGAATGTGCGGTCTGAAAAGAGGAGTGGGCGGGTATAAATGATGCACCATCCCTCAGCCCCCTGTCACTGCCTGGAATAGCACAAGAACTTTGTGTACGGTGCTGTTCCAACATGACAGGTTCCCTATAACTTATGGGCCATTTTAGGACGATTATCACTCATACTTCGTTCTAAAGAATAAATGTAAGTGATAATCGTGCTGTGTAAATGCACAAAAATCACTTACTATTCACTCACAGGTTTTTATCACTTTCAGTCAGCTTAAAAATCATCACTGGATCGCGGGTTCGTCGTTCTGTGTAAACACGCCTGCTCAGAGCTTCGCATAGAAGGTAAAGCGCTGAGCGAAAAGCCAGAGATCCAGCGGTGAAGTCTGTCAGTGTAAACGCTCTGCACGAGTGACGTCAGCACCCGTGCAGTCATTGGTTACTGCTCACTTTCTAATGAGATGCCTCTCCTCAATCTGTCTCAGATTATACGACACAAAGCTGATAAATGAACTACAGAGAACTGAATGTGTAACTTTATGGTGTCTGCTCTAGTGGTCTATGTGAAAACTGGAATATTTCAAGTATTTTTATTGGGATAGTAACACACGAAAAAGCTACCAAAAATGTAAAAAAATGATTAAAAATGACACATTAGGTTACATTACTTTTAAGAATTTTCATAGTAGGAAAACAATCTAGAACATTGTAGTATTCTAGAGGGTTGTTTTGCTTATATTGCTTACAGGAACCCGTAGAGACATAGACTTCCTTTCCATACCTGAGTGTTTGGTGCTGATGTGGGTCCTCATATCAACTTCCTCCATGGTAACAAAGTCACAAGCACTGCAGCAAATTGAATACATCCATTGTTCCTTGTCAACATGAAGAGACATGTGGCTCACAAACTGGACATTCAGCTCGGTCTCAAAGCCACAAACATGACAGCTATAGGGATGGAGAGAAAAATGTCATGTCCTTCACGTCAACGGAACCATGCAACCAGAAATCCTTCCACAAAATGCTTACAATTGTGGCTACAGGATCAAATAATACAAAATGAATCATTTCTGACAAGATGTAAATATAAATTTTTTAAAGATATAATAATACAAAGAAAATGATTTTCTTATACGGAGGCAATCTAGGGATATTATATGGCCATTTGAGAGTTCTGTGACCCCGAAAAGTAACGGTGTTGATAAGAATTGGGAATAAAGAATAAAAGCCAGAGAGAGGATACAGACTATGAAAGGCTTCTAAGGATTTTTGGAAGGTATGTCATGGTTAACCTCTGCAGTACTAGAGGAACGAAAACAAAATTTGAAGAGATTCCACTAGTATATATTTTTGCGGATGTGTATCATGACATTACACTGTAGAGTATAATGATGATGTTAATTGGGAACTACATGTTCCAGATGCTGCACATCACCTAGCGGATTCCTCTGGGCAACAGAGAAGCAATGTAGCCCTGCCAAATACAGTTGTAAAGGCTGGTTTGTTGCTAAGTAGAGAGCGCACGGCACCTCAGAAACCAATTCAAACAATCTGGACAGCTTCCTAGGTTACTCTGCACTATTTCCCAAGCTTCCAGGAACTTCTCGTCCTAGTCGGTGCTAGATTACGAACACAATGCTGCCACCGGCTGTTATTGAGTGAACAGGACATGCACCGCGGAAGAGCCCTGTTCATTCTGATAGAGAGTAAATTGACAAGTTCATTGCTTATTTTTAACCATGTACACAGGGCAAAAGATAGGAGGCTTGCAGGAATCCCTTCATTACAAGGCTGATTAATAATGAGTTAAGGATATGAAATGCTACTGTACTGTATCTGGATATCATCAGCACTCTGGAACAGGTTGGTGCGATATAAAGCACCATCATTTAGAAAAAAAAACATTGGGGAGACGTCTATGTTCAGGTTAGCTAGTTGGGCGTTTAGAATAATGAAAAAAACATCTATGAGTAGCAAAAACTTGCCTTGACGAACCAATGTCACTTCATAGAACTGGCTGTAGTTAACCAGCTGACAACAGCAGATTGGCACTGTGCATGCAGGGGCTGTAAATGGGGACTTGAAATAAAGATGGTGCCTCATTCCAGAAGTTTCCACAACCTTAACCCTTTCCAATCCACTGTCTGACGTCTTCAGACATTCTGATTGAAGGCTGTACAGCTCCGATGTCGGAAGACGTCCGGCAGGGTATTCTTACTGTATATTACTGGCTGCTCTGTTGTCGGGGGCCTCTCCAGCATGTCACATACTGCAGTACTGGCTCTAGCCAGCAGACAGCACCACTGTATAATGGCAGAAAGAGAAACCCCAAATCCAAAATTGGATTGCAAAGGGTTAATGGTTGTTCACTTTGAAAATCCCTTTTAAGGAGAAGGGTTCACAAAAACGAGGCAATAACTGGGCGTTCTGCTGTGAGAAGCCAGTGTTCAGCTATAGGAATTACGTTGTAATGTTTGACTTCATGTTGCACATTGAGGTCCGTGAGCGGTCTATGTAATGTATGATTGTTCGGGGTACTATAAAGAAAGAGACTATCTTTGTAGCTGTTCTTGACTCTCATAATTGCCGAGAATTAACCAATGAGGGACACCTTTCTACCAATTCAGAATGCCATAATATGGCTTTTGAAAATGGGCTTTCTAAACCCCATTATCTGTTAAATGGACAATGCATCCATCAATGTAACATTTCAGATTGGTATTTCAGTAACCAGCATACTGAAATAAAATTAAGTTGTTCTCTTCATTTCTCTTAAAGGGGTATTTTCACTATAGACAACCGCTCTTCAAGTGAAGCCAGCAGGCTGATCAGCTGGTCTTTCTTAAGTCTGCCCTCAGCACCCCTACAAACAGCTAATTTTGCTGGGAAAACCCACAGGAAGCTTGGCGTTTTACCTGGAGCGGTCACTGCATGGGAAATTTAGTTGTACATGGCGGTCATCCATGTAATACAAAGATGACTCTACTGCGCCAGAACTGGAGCTGCCCGTATAAAGCCGATCTTTGTTGTGGCTCATAAAGGAGGGTTCCAGGCTGGATGATCCCCCTCTATGATGCCCATATGTTGAAAACACTAAACTTAAAACAAACTTGTACCTTGGTTGAAAACATATTACATCAAGAATAGAGAGTACTGAATAAAACCCAAGTACATCAGTGCACCTCACCTATAGTAATATTGGTTCTTCTTTTTTTCACTGGTATCAGAAATGACTGCACTGACGATATCTTCGGCATCAGTGCTCACCAACTTTACCGCATGGACAGTTAGGTGCTGGTTCAGGTTAGCCCGACACTTTGCAGCATATGGGCACAAATGGCACTTGTACTTTCTCTCTTCTGTACAGGAAAATACAAAAACATTAAGAAATAATATAAACCAGCCCTTATGGAAAGCATAACGTACTTCCTAATAGTTAAGTAATAGTTTCAATCTTCTATCATATATGCTACATTAAAGGGAACCGGTCACCAGTTCTAAGCAACAGAAACTGAGTTATTGTGCTCATACGGAAGGTTCCCTGGAGTCCGGGGAGGCATTTCTTATACTTACCCGGCTTCCAAATCCAGTGCCGTCACCTGTGAAAGTCAACGCAGATCGTGGCTGCACTCTGTACATGCACTCCCATAGCAATTAATGGGAGTTCACATGCAAAGCGTGCAGCTAGTGTTCAGGCTGCATGGGGTGACAGCACTGGATTGGGAACCCGGGTAAGTATTAGAAATACCTCCCCGGACTCCAGGCAACCCGCCATATGAGCACCATAACTCAATTATAGTGCTCATACCTTTTTCCTTTAACCCCTTGAGTGGCGGGTTTCCTACCACCCTGTCGTGCCCACCAGGGCAGATTTTTTAAAATGGTCTAATCATTGAATTTCGACTAATTTTGCAGTTGCGTCTCAAGAGCCATAACTTTTTCATTTTTCCATTGACATGGCCATATGAGGGCTTGTTTTTTGCAGGACAAGTTGTGATTTTTTTAAACACGGGGGAGAAAAAAAAGAAATGGGGAAAAAAGAAAAAAAGGGGCCATGTCATTAAGGGGTTAAATAATGTATTAACTTCCTTCTCTGGGTCATTATGACGCATGGATACCACATGTGTGATTGTATTTTTGATTTTTTACAAAGTAAAGGGAGACAAGTGTTTTTATTATTTTTTTAATAATTTTTTTACTTTTTTTTTTTTAAATTTTTTTTTTGTCCCTTTAGGGGGCTTCCACAGGGACCCATCAGGACCCCTGATCACATTCCGGGGGTCCGATGGTGACAGCCCTTTACATGCTGCAGTGACAGCCCTTTACATGCTGCAGTCACATAGACTGCAGCATGTAAAGGGTTAACACAGCAGAGATCTGAGGTTTTCTCTGATCTCTGCTGTAAGAGCTAGTACCTAGATGTCCTCTGACAGCTAACAACCAGCTCTCCCTGCCACAGAGACCATTGGCTTGCTTCTGACAAGCCGATGGTCTCTATGGCAACCTGTAAACAAACCAGTGCAGGAGATTGCCAGCATGTCGGCAATATCTTCTGCTGGTTTTTCAAAGCCCTTGCTTTGTTCTCTGTGGGACTGTGCAGGCAGAGCACAATGTCACAGCTTGTGGCATTGTGCTCTGCAGCTCCCATAGTGTTACATAGCCTGGAAATCTTCCGGGCTATGTTGCTATGAGCAGTGGAGCTCGTCCCGGAAAATTTCCGGGCGTGCCACTCAAGGGGTTAAATGTGAAAAATTTAAATACTCATACCTGTCCATTTAAATGATTAGCCAATAAAATCCTGCCCACTACCGTTTATGAAGTACCAATCTGGTACCACAAGACTTGCATTAGATTTGAGATGGTACAATGGTGCACATGGGATCTTTGCTGCTTACCACACACCAGGTAGATAAGGTGGATAATAGAGATGAGATGAGCGAGCATACTCGATAAGGACAATTGCTCAATCGAGCATTGTCCTTAGTGAGTATGTCCCTGCTCGGAAGAAAAGGTTTGGCTGCCGGCGGCGGGTGAGAGGTGAGTTGTGGCAGTGAGCAGGGGGGAGCGGGGGGGGGGGGGGGGGGAAGAGGGAGGGAGAGATCTCCCCTCCGTTCCTACCCGCTCTCTCCCGCCCGCTGCTGGCAGCCGAATCTTTGCTCCCGAGCGGGCAGGTACTCACTAAGGGCATTGCTCGATCGAGTAATTGCCCTTAGCGAGTATGCTCGCTCATCTCTAGTGGATAGATTTAAAGGACCTACTTTTAGATGGTACCTACATAATTCACGATAAGTAAAGCTGTACCTGTGTGTAATAAAAGATGTCGAGATAAAGTCTGCTGTCGTCCAAATACTTTTCCACATACATCACATGGGAAGAGTTGCTCGTTCAGCTTCCAGGCTGTCAACCCGCTGCCTGTATCTAGTCCAAGTGTGTCTGTATCTGCAGCAATTGAGAAAAAATATTTGTGAAGATGAGGACTTGATAAATTGGATTTTTTCTGTATTTTGCTGGACTTAAGGGAGAAAATTTTTTTTAGGTAATGTCACATTTTATAAAAAGGCCTAGATCCTACTTCACTGAATATATCAGGTAGAGTTACTAAATAGAGTGGAAAGCCAGAGCAAAGACACCCTCCGGCCAGTGCTTATCATTACTATCAGGGAAGGTTTAGCTTTTGTAAAATATTCTGCAGAATAAAATCACTTTATGATCATAAAACTTTCAAGACTTCCCTGGATGGATGAATGGATGCCAAGTCCTATGTTTTTATTGGGGCCCAACTGTCTGAGGACACATAATTTATAAGAGGATCCATGAGATCTGGCCGGCACATGCACCGCTCTCATGTCTGAGAGACATACCACCTGGACAGTCATCAAAAGAAATGGTTTCTGGTTCAAAAACAGATGTTCTTGGCCTGAGAATACACTGAGCATTTTATATGTGTAAACAGCTTATAGGGGAACATCAAAGACACAGCAAGAACAGCTTCTGAAACACCATTGTTTGCTCACACTGACATCAGCATTAATATGAAGAACAAATACTCAACCACCGGCGCTCCAGATAGGTCATGTGAGTAGATTCGAACATCTACAGGTATGTGGATACTACCTTGCTTGCATATCAGATCATGGTTGTCATACTAATAGGGGATACTAACAAGCTACAAAACTAGTCTTCGAGATGCCACATCAGTCCACTGTAGACGAGCAGCTCGGCTATAGAAAGCTGATCATTATCCTCTTTAATGCAAACAGAACACAAGTAAGGTAACAAAGGGGTATGGAAAGCAATTTGCCCGCTTTGGCCTTATCGATTGGTTCAGATTTTCTCATCTTAGTGATACATTTTGTGAATGCAAACATACAGGATCTATAATTATGCAAACATACAGCTCTATAATTCTCACAATGCAAGTGAAACCCTCACTTATTTCTTGCGCATTCACAGTTTGTGCTGTATAACTGTATATCGCAAACATGTGACTATGATAAGAAAACATATAATACATTTAGAATAATATATATTAAAAAAAAAGGTAAATATGGTGCATTAAAAAGTTTGCCTCCAACTTTATTTAGGGCCTTTTCACACTAGTATTTTGCTTATCTGTCGTGGGAACAGCAAAAACGAAAGAAAACATTTCCGTTTTCAAACCCAAACAAATGTATTGAAGTGGAAGGTCTTAATTTTCAGTCAGTTTCTGTATTTTCCGTCTCCGTTCTGTTTTTTTATACTGGATCAAAAGCGCAGACTGCTGCACTTTTTTCCAGTTTCATGGAATACAGATGGATATTTTTTTTATTGCATTGTGCACAATGCGAGGCAAATAGAGCTTGAAGACCATCCGGTTTTAATTGGGGGTGGTGGCTCTTCAATGAATCAGCAACTAATGGTAGTAACTAGATATGAGCGAGCATACTTGTTAAGAACAAATACTCGAGCGAGTACCGCCCTTTTCGAGTATCTGCCTGCTCGTCCGCAAAGATTTGGGTGCCGGCGAGGGGCGGCGGGGGAGATCTCGATCTCTCCCCTCCCTCCCCGCTTCCCCTTGCTCACTCCCGCAACCCACCGCTCACCCCCGCCGGCACTTCAATCTTTGCGGACAAGCAGGCAGATACTCGAAGAGGACGATACTGGCTCGAGTATTTGTCCTTAACGAGTATGCTCGCTCATCTCTAGTAGTAACTAATGGTTAGTACTGTAGCCTTACAAAATTAGGATCCTAGGTTCAAATCATATCAAGACCAACATCAACTTTGAAAAACTCCATACAGCCATCGCTTTTGGTTAGATTTGAACCTACAACTGCAGCACTGCAAGGCAGCAGCACTAACAACAGAGCCACCACACTTGTTCTATCATTGCCAGGAAAGCAAGAATAATAAACACAAAGGTAACATAAAAAGCCAATAAAGTCGTCACCCTTGGCCAGATTTGAACCTACAATTCCATTGCTGCAAAGCAACAGTGCTAATGACTAAGTTACAAAGCTTGCGTAGAAAGAGAAGAATAAAAACAATGAGAGCATACAACCTCCATGCAGATGTTGTCTGTAGTCAGACGTGAACCTAGAACCCCTGTGTTACAAGATGTGCCAACTCGGTCGTTAGCACTGCTACCCTGTAGTGCTGGAGTAGTAGGTTCAAATATGACCAAGACTGATGGCTGTATGGAGTTTTTCAAAGTTGATGTTGCCCTTGATGAGATTTGAACCTAGGGCCCCAGAATTGCAAAGCAACAGTGCTAACCACTGAGCCGCATGCATTGAAGAGGCAGCACTGACCAACATCAAGTTTAAAGGGGTTGTCCCGAGGCAGCAAGTGGGTCTATACACTTCTGCATGGCCATAATAATGCACTTTGTAATGTACATTGTGCATTAATTATGAGCCATACAGAAGTTATAAAAAGTTTTATACTTACCTGCTCCGTTGCTGGCGTCCTCGTCTCCATGGTGCCGACTAATTTTCGCCCTCCGATGGCCAAATTAGCCGCGCTTGCGCAGTCCGGGTCTTCTTCTTTTCTGAATGGGGCTCCGTGTAGCTCCGCCCCGTCACGTGCCGATTCCAGCCAATCAGGAGGCTGGAATCGGCAATGGACCGCACAGAAGCCCTGCGGTCCATGAAGACAGAGGATCCCGGCGGCCATCTTCAGCAGGTGAGTATGAAGACGCCGGACCGCCGGGATTCAGGTAAGCGCTGTGCGGGTGGTTTTTTTAACCCCTGCATCGGGGTTGTCTCGCGCCGAACGGGGGGGGGGGGGGTTTAAAAAAAAAAAAACCCGTTTCGGCGCGGGACAACCCCTTTAAGGTGTTGAAAAATGGATGTAACTGGAAATCTTACAGATACTTTCCATTTGAGTTCCGTTGTCTGATTTGCGATTTCAATAAAATTGGAACAGTCGAAAAAACACTAGTGTGGACGTAACCCTCATTAAGTTTAATTCTAGTAGCATTGCATACAGCATTATGACATGTAGCATGCTTTTGCCTAAACAGGAATATATCACATGGTGCATTATATGCATTTATAAAGAAAAACCTTTACATACATTACATTTTGTACGACAATGCAAATGGGCGACAGTTTCCTGCTTATGAAGTATACTGTGCCCAGGAAACCAGGTCTGATAATATACACTCAAGCTGCCAAACACACGTTAAGATGCCAGTGAATTGTATGTATCCATGCCTGGGACATTTTGGTAGGGATTAGTATCTTTGTATAAATACTCAGCAAAGGCCCATTTAGACACAATGATTATTGCTCAAAAGCCATCTTTTGAGCGATAATCATTGCGTGTAAATGTGTCCATCTTTCACTTTTCTGCCGAATGATGGATCTTCGTTCGGCATGAAATCTATCATTTAGCAAAACAGCTGATAAGAAGGACCACACGCTGTGTTCTGCCCATGGAGAGCTGATTGCAGCTGATTACATTGTCTCAGCTGTCAGCCCTGCGGCAGAACAAAGGGAATGTATTCTGAGAACAGTGGGTGGTCTGTTCCCTGAATACAGCTCCCAGCAGCTCACAAGCTACTAATTGGTACTAATAGGCATTAGTACCAATTAGTAATTTATGCAAAATGATTGCTCAAAAGCCATCTTTGTGTCTAAATGCACCCCAAGTTTCTTTTTTGTTCTTAAGAAATACTTGTGCATTCCATCCGGGCTCCACTTACTTTATTGGTTACTGAAGTAAGGGCAAAGCAAAAGTACTGTCAAAGGATCTGCAAGGAAATGTAGTTCAACTTTATAAAACTGCAAAAGTATATGAAAAAGTACAGATTGGCATTTTCAAATCTTTGATCAAGTGGTGAAACACTGTCAATCCCAAGCTATGGTACGGTAGACCAAAAAGGTTTCAGACGGGAAAATGTATCAGTATGCAAAGAAAAACCTATAAGCAACTTCCAGTGAAATGTAGTTCTAACAAAGTGGTGTGACTGTTTCAGCGTGCATAAAAATGGACTAGATGGTAGAATTGCCAAAAAAGTCTGTATTGCCGCATGAATGCCAAAAAGAGGCCGCATATAAATTCATTAAACAGCATCCAGCAAAGCCTCAAACTCTCTAAGAGTAAATAATTTATGGTCACAGTTATTCCTACCATGCAGCATGGAGGCGGCTCTCTGCTGTACAGGGGTTTGTGAGCTACAGGGGCACAGGAAATTCTGTCAAAATTGATGTCTTGATCAATGCAACATCTTTTATGAATATATTGGCGGACAATCTGCATTCACCAGCCAGTAAACTGCACATGGGCATTCTTGGCCTTATGCTTTGGATCAGTGCCGTGTTGGAAAGTCCAAGGTGACCTTTGGGTCTTTTCACACAGGACAGAATTAACAGCGGAATTTGCCGCTGTGCAGAAAATTTCACACTAAAATCTGCATGTCTAATGTGTAGATTTAGATGCAGAATTGAAAATGGCTTACCGTAATTCTGTTGGGAATTCCACATCAAAATCTGCATTTACACATACAGAATTGGGTGTGAATTCCCGCAGTGGCACATTCTATTGCATCTTGTGGAACAATAACGTCACGAGTGAAAGGACCTTTTTAGTCACGGCAGCAGAAAAAAAGTGAAGGTTCCGGAATGACCAGTAGTCTCTTCTCTTCAGTATCATTGAACAACTTTGGGGTGAACTGCAACAAGCAGTTCATACTCGACAACCAAAGAAGTTACCAGAACTGGAGGATTTTTCCAACAGGAATGGATAACTGTATCATATAAGAAAATAAATGGCCTCATTCACGACTACCAAAAAAGAGTGCAAGCTCTCATTAATGCAAAATAAAGTAATACACAATATTAAAGGGTTGGTCCTGCATTAGACAAACATGGCTGATTTCTTCCTAAAACATTACCAGACTTGTCCATGGGTCGTGCCTGATATGGCAGCTCCACTGAAGTGAATGAGGCTAAGCTGCAGTACAGCACACCACCTGCCAACAGAGGTGCAACTGTTTTTGGAAGAAAGCAGCCAATTGTTTTTCTGATCTTTACATACCCCTTTAATAACTACGGGTATGTAAACTTTTAAATAGGGCGATTATATTCTTTCCATTAATGCTACGGTTTATTTAATGATTGTGCTATTCTGTGAAGCACAAGAGTTTAAAAATAAAATAAAACAAAATAAAAACAGACAAGAACAGGCGGAATTCCTTAAGAAATGCTGCACATCTTACAGGTTTTGCCTGAGGTATGTAAACTCATGAGCACAACTGTGGATGGAGCTACGCTGAACAAAGACGCTGCAGGTAGAGAGGTCACCGGCTTTTACCAGATCGGGATCATTAATACTTGTTCTCATGAACATTTTAATGAGGTCTCTGGCAAGTTCACTTGAATGGGTGATAAAAACTGATCGCACACAAATTTTTAGGTCCCCATCACAAGCACTTTAAAAGAGCCCTTTCTAAACACTAAACTGAACTGATGTTTCACTTAAAACAACTAAACTTCTGTCTAGTAAACACAATCTAATGCTAAGAGTCCTCATTTTCTTCCATACTCTAAAGGTCCCTTCCTCTCACATTTTTCTGTCATTATACTGAAGGTCACCTTCACATAAAAGACGACGTTGGCATGGCGAAGACTCTAAATTAGTTCTACAAATTCTACTGTCATGTGCATGTAGTGCGGTGCTCACTAGTGCCATCTTGTGGTCTGTTACAAACTCCAAATCGCCATGATAATGCTGCACTGAATAGAAATACACATTCAATGAACCCCACTTTTTAGCAATCACTAACGCTGAATTCTTAGAAATTACGCTTTGTTCTCATTCATACGGGCATATTGTCACCGTGTATTACACTTGTATTTCCTGCGCGTAACACAGTGAACGGGGGCAATAAAAGTCTATGGACTTCCTCTGTTGGAACTGCGAATGGATACGCGTATTTCTCCACGTATCATATGAAGCCCTTGAAGGGCTGACCCTTCGCAGTGCCTGTAAAGACACAGCGTTTAATACGCAGCAGCACTCTGTACAGAGCGGGGAATGTGAAAAAACGTTACGCTGCGCATGTCTGTGACGTCATAATCCAGCACATGCATAATGCCAATTGCAGCTCGTACGCAGAGTGAAAGGGCTGCGATGAGTACAACACTCGCAATGTTATACTCATACGCCCGTGTGAATGAGCCCTAAATGTTACTACAGAGAGTCCACAAATTGTATCAATTGCACAAAATTGTTATTCTGTTCTTACAACATATCAACTGCCTGAATTGTATCAATCATCATAGGGGCCACCTTTACATTACTACTTCGTAAAAGACACTAGAACCACTATATGATATATATATAAAAATAGTTCCATGTAAAGACATAATTCAGACAGTTGTAACTCAATCAGACAATAGCCTTGGGTGAACAAGAATCATTTTCCATAATTCCCGTATTCTTTTTTAGTACTTTACACTGACTTGTGCATGCAGCTGTATTAATGTTTAGGCAGTCAGGAGATCCACATCCACCTATACATCATCCCCAGGGGACAAACACTTGTAAGCTTAAACGCTATGGACACCCTTGAACGGTGCAAGATACTGGATCCCACCCTGTCCTCTCTGACCGCTGTGTCTACAGTCTCACTCTCAATTCTTCCGAAAGTAGACTTGGGCTGCAGACAGAGCCGTCATCAAATGCATCATTCATCATTTCATTTAGCATCCTACATTTTAGGCATCCAGTGTAGGGCGAATTGTGAAACTTCTGCTTGGGCCTCCAAGAACACTTAGGCCTCCTGTCCATGGGGTGAATCTTCACTGCATTCCCCGCGGCGATAATCTGGCCGCAGGGAGCTCAGTGAACGCTTTCCATAGTGTCGCTATGGAAAGCGAAGCCCTGCTGTCCGTGAGCAGAGATTCATAGCGATTCTCCGTTCGCGGGATTTAAATCGCAGCATGCTGCGAATTGCCGTGATTCTCCACAGTGAGCCTATCTGTCAGATAGTCTCAGCGTGGAGAGCCGTCAGCTCTCCCCTGCAGCGGCTGCGGCGGCGGCGATCTGCCGCGGGATATCGCTACACCCGTGGACAGGAGCCCTAAGTCTGATCCAGTTTTAACTACAGGATGCTTAAAAGTATAAATGCCTAAAACATTTTAGAATCTTAATTTGGCCATACAAAATACCTTTCTCTCCATCTTGTACAGATTGTCCTATAAAACACCAGTCTCTGGATATTTCATATGCACTAATTAGTAGTAACAGTGAACTTATCTAATGTTCTCTCTTAATAAGGGCAACTTTAATTTATCCTTTTCAGAGACTTTAAGCCAGTCTAAAGAATAAAAAAGTACACTAAGCAAGGGGGAAAATATTTGCTGGGAATGTCCATGAATAGAATAGTTGGCCATTCTGAATACATTTAGGCTGTATATACCTGAACATTCTCCAACACTTGCAGCACTGCAGTAGAATAATGTAATATGCAAGTACTGTAGTGCTAGGCGGATTTTGAATAAGAAGAGGCTGCCATAAAAGTATCTTGGTGGGAATTTCACCTTTGCCACAGTTTTCTGCGGTAGGTTCACTAACAAGGGACAGCCGCATCTGCACATTGATTAATCATGGACTGTTCCTCTGCAAGGAAATCTGTAAGAGCCCAAACTTTAATGACTCACTGGACTTAGAATAGCTTCACAGCAGCTGCGCGCTGGGCACAAACTTAGTATGAGAAATACAGTGCAAGAGAGGGCAACATCAGACACTGACGGAGGTTACACTGTTTAAATCAGAGTTCAGCACTCAGGCCGCAAAGCTTTATTACAGTTGCATAATGAAAGGAAGAAATTTAAAATTAAGTAGAAGTCAGAAATGACTTTCTATTTGTGATTTGCAGAATTTTTTTCTTTGCTGAATGGTTATACTAGAACTACTTCAAATGATAACTAGTAATTAAATTATCATACAGTACTATATATATATATATATACACATACACACACACTCATATATATATATATATATATATATATATATATACGCACACACACACACACATACATACTATATATATATATATATATATATATATATATATATACACACACACACACACACATATATATATATATATATACACATATATATATACATACACACACGTGTCTACTTTGGGTATAAGAAATGCACGCTATCTTGGTTTATCTCCTGTCCCTACGTTTTAGTCACGTGTGACGCAGAATGTTAAGGCAGCAGAATGCAGTCCTAAGCTCTTGCTTACAACCTGAAGGTTGCGAGTTCAATCCCCGCATGGTTCAAGTAGCCGTCTCAAGGTTGACTCAGCCTTCCATCCTTCCGAGGTCTGTAAAATGAGTACCCAGCTTGGTGGGAAGTAAAAGATGACTGGGAAAGGCAATGGCAAACCACACCACAAAACAGTCTGCCAAGAAAATGTCACGATGTGACATCAACCTAGGAGTCCATCATGACTCAGTGCTTCCGCCAGGGGACTTTACCTTTACCTTAACACTAAGCTTAGTATGTTGGGAAGGCACCCAATATACAAACTAAACGTTTCCATTTTCAATGGGGGAGCAACAGAGTGTCCTTTTGGCCTCCGTCTGGTTGGTATCGGTTGTAAATTCTGTTTTGTTTTTCTGGATGGAATAGTGTAATGTAGATGCCATTATTCTATCCTGTAGAGTCCTATAAAAAAATTACCATATATACTCAAGGATAAGCCGAGTTTTTCAGCACATTTTTTGTGCTGAAAAAGCCCCCCCCTCGGCTTATACTCTAGTTAGAGAGAAGTTTAAAAAAAAAGCCTCCATACTCTCAACCTCCCAGCCAGCATCTGTGTTCCTGGCGGCAGTGCGGCAATCTGCTTGAATTCCTGTGTTCCCGGCAGTGGTGCAGCAAGCTGCTTGAATTCTGCCCTCTGTCATCCCCTGCTTACCTTTCTGCTCGGCTCTGTCATCTCCCGCCGTCAGCGCTGTGATTGGATCGAGCGCCAGCCGATCACAGATGGCGCTCGATCATTCACAGCCAATCAATGAATGACATTTACTGATTGGCTGTGAATGATCGAGTGGCAGCTGTGATTGGCTGCCGCTCAATCCAATCACAGTACATACTTACATAGTGCTGACAGCAGGGGATTTGAAAGCTGAGCAGGGAGATGACAACGGAGAGAATTCTGAAGCCTGTTGTCGCACGCAAGCTGCTTTAAAATTCTCCCCACTGTCATCTCTTTGCTCGGCTTTCAAATCCGCCACTATCAGCGCTGTGTAAGTAAGCGCTGTGATTGGATCGAGAGTCGGCTGTAATTGGCTGGCGTTCGATCCAATCACAGTGCTTACTTACACAGTGCTGACAGAGATGACAGAGCCGAGCAGAGAGGATGGTGGGGGATGACAGCGGGGAGAATTCAAGCAGCTTGCTGCACAGACACAGACACCAGCTGGAAGGTGATGATGGAGGTTTTCTTTTACCCAGTATATACCCAAGTAGACAGAAGCTATGCTTATACTCAAGCCAATAAGTTTTTCCAGTTTTTTGTGGTAAACCTTATTGACTCGGCTTATACTCGGGTCGGCTAATACTCGAGTATATACGGTACTTATCTGCTAAACAGATACCATATTTGCCTGTGGATAATGGATGCCACTATATGGCATCTAAGATACATCTTAAAAGGTGCATTCTCACCTCGGCTCTTCATAGTCCACTAATAACAAAACAACTGAAAGCTTTAGCACAGCACTGTTTCTGTAGTTCCCATTGAAGAGAATGGGAGCAACGGAAACAGCATTGCACGGCACACTACGCCATTTCCTTAACTCAGGCAGTTACGGAAACAGCGTAGTGTCCTGTGCTATGTGGTTTCCGTAGCTCCCATTTACTTTATTAAGGGCTATGCAAACTGCACTGCATTGAAATGTGCGGCTGCTTCCGACAGGTGGTCAAGAACAGAGGGCCTTGGGCTTACATCTCAGCCATGAAAAGCCGAGATGTCAATACCCTTTTAAGCTTTTCAAAATTGATCTGTTAAATGGATATTATTAGGGCATTTATCACCCATAGACTATAAAGGCATCCATTTACCAGATGAGTCATAAAAAATATCACAAAGCAAGGGTCAAGCAGATCCCATATTGGTCTATGGGTGACGAATGCCACCGTTAGGGAGTATACATATTCGACCTCCATTTAACACATACATTGGAAGCTTAAATGGACGCCGATGTATAAACTCAGCCTTATAAATGTCTTAGAAATTCGATTATGACAGATTGAGCTTCACTGGTTATTGCCAACTCCTTTCCATAGGGTCTTATTAGGGACCAGCTTGTGATCTCCTCTACCTTATGAGCCAGAACAGAGAGCTGCCGTAAAGAGTGACAACTCATCCGCGTTTTAAGAATGATTTCATTTTATCACAAATAATTGCTAATTTTATTCATTATATGCGATAGTAATAAAAGGAGGAGACCTAACCGTATTAAAAGGCAATCAAAATTATTTCAGATCTGATTTATAAAATATATTTCTTTATTATCAGTATAGCTCTGATTGGCCTTGCTAATTACTCTATTTTTTCTCTATTAATATTCCTCCAGAAATGGCAAAACCTGTTTTAATTTGGCCTTTGCGTTCCAGATGACACATCCATACTTAAGAGAATTGATAATGAGCATCACTTTGCTCATTACAGATATTATTCCCTCTTGTTTCTTGACCTCGGCACTGCATGTGACACGGATGGAGATTTCATTTTATGTGGACATCTGTGGTCGTCATATAACCTCAGTTACGGGTTAAGATCTTCTAATTGGTTATGCCTGGCCTTCACAGAAGACATTCTTCCAAGCTATATATTACATACTGCTGCCAGAATCCATTGGAAAGGTCTAATTTGGCCTGTTTTTTACAGGTGACGTGAAATCTTCATCGTTACCTTTTGTTGTGGAGCATAAACACATACTGGAGTTCTGGACATCTCCTGTTACTACTGGTGCTCGCACATTAGTAAGTACTAAGTGCTAGAATAGCAGAGTTCCAATTATTCCACCTTTTTGGGGGTATGGATGAAATTTTATTGAAGCTATCCCACAAAAAATATATTTTCTAGTTAAATCCAGACCACAATAATAAACATTTTTTGCATTTACATTGCGTTAAAAAAAGGTTTCTATCCCTAGATATTCCAATGCTGTCTGCTGCCTCTATTCTGTATTCACCTCAGTAATTGAAGAGGTGATTTCCAAAGTGACATATCCATTTTCTGATGAAATTCAGGCAAGAGTGGTAACAAACAGTTCTTTTCATAGTGTCACTGTATCATTAGCAATATGTTATAGCCAAAAATCACTCAAATACCTACAAAACATTCAGTGCAAAGACCATGTTGTATTCCAAAGTATCCAAAGTCACAGAAACACAGAAAATCCTAATGTGTAGAAAATGAAATTTGTTAGATTTAAGTCACTTTGGAAATCACTTCAGTAATTGTTCCCCCTGCTCAGTCTTGCTTGTTTCTCTGCACCACTGGCTAATGTGGAGGGACCCCTGGTATGGTGAGTGGCCGCTTCTGAAGCTTCTGCGTCTTCTCTGATGTCCGAAGACAAGGGGAGCCAGTGATAAGAGAGGAGACAGCGTTACTGCAGAGACACAGGACTGAGCAGGTGTGACCACATTTATTGAGGTGGACACAGAAAGGCTCTTCAGTAGAAGCAGCAGGTGGCGCTATTCTAGCATTAGTCCTGGAATATCTGGGGACAGAAACTTTTTTTTAATAAGTGTAAATACAAAAACTCAATTATGGGCTACATTTAATTTAAAAATATTTTTCATTGGATAACCCCTTTAATCAATACAACTTACAGGGGTCAGTTTAAAACATTCACTTGTTTTATTACCTGACCTATAATTGCAATGTATTGGCCACTCATTACATTGAACTGGACAGACAAGTGGAGGCTACTAGGCCTTAGTGATCAAGCAGAGTTCTCATGAAGTGGTCTCACACAATCATATTTATCCTGTTGCACTGATCTATGTATTCAGAACAGGGCGTAAAGAGGAAGCTGAATGCAAACAACTCAGAGATGCTGGTATTAACACCTTCACTGCCATAGACTTCAAGGATGCTAGCATTAAAAGGGTTGTATAAGATCAGACAGAGATGGCAGCTCTCTGTCAGAAACAGCACCACCGTTGCCGATTAGGGGTGCGTGGTGCTGCTCACAGCATACTGTTATACACCGAACTTAATAAGAGTTACATATTTAGTAAGTGCCATCTATTGGCTGCTGCAAGCAGTCAGAACAGTCTATATAAAGGAATCATACCTCTTTGGCAAAAAAATAGAGCTCCAACCATCATAAAGATAGAAAGAAATTAACCAGCACAGAAAGCAGGTTTGTTAAAAAGTCTTATTAATATTTACATTAAAAAAATGCAGCAATATCGCGTTAAAAAAAAACGCGCAAGAAAAACGCAAGTGTGGAAGAGCCCTTAAGCGTGACCATAAGCACTACAGACCTTGAGTGAAAATTCTGCAAAGAAATTGTAACACCACCAGGGGGCACCGTGATAAGTATGTATCTAGAAACCAAAGCATTTTTAAAAAAACAATTCCATTTGAACAATTGTTATGTTTTGTGTGATCTAAAATAAATTGCGCAACAACCCCTTTATTCAAGGCATTTAAATAGAGTAATACCGCGATTTCAAATCCAGCAACCATACCTGGCAAAGAAGGCCTTCCTTGAGGAGAAGGATCGTTTTTTGGGAGATCTTTTGAGGTGAAAGGCGATTGTCTAAATTTATCTTCGGAAAAAAACGGGCTAAAAGTAGAAGACACAATTAGTACACAAACAAGACAGAGCAATCCTGTAGATGTCTGGTGCTGAATAGATGTACGGTAGCTAATATATATGCTGTATTTTATAGAAGAGCAAGCTGTGTATCATAGTGTGTAGTGAGATAGGGATAGAGCTAAATTACACACATAAAAGGAAGGAATTTATCAACTTAAAAGTGGCAGCAATTTTGATGAAAGCCCATTCAATGGGAAAATTGCGACTTTTCCATTTTTGTGTTGCTCATGCTATCTTCTAAAAAAGGTGGGTACAACTTAGCAGTGGGGTTGTAACCTTCCCAGCTCAAGAGATTTAACTACAAATTATGCTAAAAATTGGTATAAATTATAACAGAATTCTACTCTAGTTCACAGCTGGCATACACTTCTTGTTTTGATGCACGAACAGCCGAAAATGCAGGTAATGTATTAAGAGGTGTGCTACTCTTAAGGCCCTTTTACACAGAGCAATGATCGCTCAAAAATCACTAAAAAGCGATCGTTTGAGCAATCATCGTTGCATCTAAACGCGCGGCCATCGTGCACTGCTAGCTGATCGTTAAATTCAGTCCAACCTAAAAATCGTCGTTCGGCCTTATCAGGACTTCTTCCCAGGGAGTGCTGATAGCATTGTTTCCCGTTGGAGAACAAAGGAACTGAAAGCAGATAAGAGCCCTCCGGCTATTAACTGCATCCAGCTAACTGCTTCATTTGCTAAATAGCTATTAAGTAGCTGATTAGCTACTTAATAGTTTATGCAAAATGATCGCTCAAAGCTGTCACTCAAACTGTCGTTTGAGCGATCTTTGAGCGATCATCGCTCCGTGTAAATGGCCTTTAATACACCATGCGCATCTACTCAAGCGGGGTTCATATTAAGAGTGGCATATGAAACCCCGATCTTAATAAATTCTACCCTAAAAGTCCATTAAGTCAGTTACTAAGTGTGACTTTCATCGAATGACTGTTCAGTAAAGTACTGTTTATGTTGTAGAGTACTTAATTTTGGAAATCGAAGTAATCAATTACCTGCTTGTTCTAATAATGGTTGGCTTGTGATTGTTTTCTTTGCTGACTTTCTCTGCAATACAAAACATAAAAGAGAGAGATAAGGCCCCGTACATATTAGACTTTAGTTCTCCAGACCCACCAATAGTGGCGCAGTCGGATGGCTCACTGATCTGTGCGGGGGCAGCTCAACTTTCTGATGAGGATGCTGGGGATTAGAATGATCAGGGACAAGATCCTTTATTTCCCAGGGGGATAATCCAGAACCACAGAGGGCTGGCTGCAGCATGAATCCCTAAACATATGAATGTTTGGCTCAGGTAAAAAAAAGGGTCGTTTTTTTCTCCATAAAAAGCGCCACCTGGGCTGTATCTGGTATTGCAGTTCAGCTTCATTCATTCGCATGGGGATGAGTTGTAATACCAGACCCAGTCTATGGACAGTTTCTAGAAAAACAGCAGACCCTTTTTTTTAAATCCTGGAGCAACCCCTTTAAGATATGTAAGCCAACCCATGCACAATACTGTACTCTCTACAGTGATATTGCTACTATAAATTTCATATGGTTATCATATTTTCATGCATGATCAAACATCTGGAAAAGCATCTTAAAATATAAAGCTCTGTTCAGATTACTGTTGGATGGTTTATGTCATGTGTTCCATCTAAAATGCCAGAAAAAACAGCGCAGCACGCTGTGCCATTCGTTTTTCAGATACAATGGTGGAAACCATAATGAAAGCCGGACAGAACCCATTACAGTCGATGTGCTCTTTGAGGCACCGCCGGTTTGTGACATTTTGATAAATCCTACATGCCATTTTATTTTTGCTCTTTTGTTTCATAACAGAACAGAAAAATGGAAATCTGAACACAGCTTTATTTGCCATTTTAAGTTATTAAAATGTCATAAACAGTCCATAAAAAGGACAAAAACACAATTCCTATGTATAGACTCTCTGGAGGAGCAGTAGCATCCTATATCAAGAACATTCTTATTGGGGTCTCTGCAGAGTTAAAGGAAATCCTAGTATCCCATTCAGGTGGGTAGTCAATATTCCCATTTTGGAAAATATAAAGGTACACCTTCAGAAGAAATGTAGTAACCACCCTGATAAGAGCAACCCATGTTCAAACCTTACCTTAGATGCCCTACTTATTTCCTATTTGTCCCAGGATTATATAAGGATATTGTGGGGAATACATTGTAACTCAAAGGAACTAAACCAGTTGTGATAGAAGCTGCCAGACTCGAATCACCAGTCTGATATCCAGGACTATGTAATAAAGGAGCTGTGCAAGAGAGTACAGAGGTGCTGAAGACAAGGAGTCAGGTATGTGTCAAGATGAAGCACAAAAGGACAAGCTGAATATAAGTATGGCATCTAAAGGCAAGATATCTGAATGGTGTTGCTCTTGTCAGGGTGGTCACTACATTTCTTCTGAGGGTACTGAATAGGGTGTACCTTTAAGGGTCCAGAATAGGAATATTTACTACCTATCTGAATAGAATACTAGGATCTCCTTAAACTCAGCAGAGATCCCAGTAAAAATGTTCTTGATATAGGGTGCTAATGGGTTTCCAGAGGATCTCTAAATGTTGAGGTTGTGTTTTTCTTTTTGTTATTCTAATGTTAAAAACAAAATATTAAACTTTACAATTTTTTTTCAGGTCACATTAGGGGACTTGTATTGTACAAGTGATTGCATGATCATCTGTATTGCAGCTTTTTGCAGCTGTATTGGAACTTTTTACATTAGCCTATTAAGCCCTGCCACAAGCACCACTTAGTAAGCTGAAGTACATGGTAGGCCTGTGAGCCCTCACTGCCCTGCATGGTGGGAAAAGGCAGCAATAGAGCAAGATGCTGCTGGCCGTGGCACCTACTGATGTAGCGAAGTTTAGCTTGACTCTTAACACATTAAGATGACATTCTGTGCCACAGTTTATTTGTCCTTTCAAATGCTTTACAATGACTTTCGCTGTATTATGCTAAGCTAACAATAACTTTACAATGGCTTAACATAAGATAACTTGTCATAAAACGTTTATCACAGTCAAATTAAACTTTGCTACATCTGTAGATGGCTAAATGGTTGCAATCAGAGCTAGCTATGATGGTGGCCATTGCTGACACGTGTAAACTGTCAAACACCCACTAGATATGGAGTGGGCTTGGCTTCCAAGCCGTCATCCCATACCTTCCCCACGACAGCATGACTTATATTTACGGAATGCAGTTGTGAAGTGGTTAAAGTCTAACGAGTACTGCACAATCGGTCTTAACAGCCACAAAGTTATTAAATGTAGAGGGTTGTGGATATGTGTGGCCACCTCTCCGTTGAGTCCTATAGAGACTTTGGTGTCTGAATTGGAGTCACTGGAAAGCTTTTAAAACACACAACATACATAAATCATCCTGTACATAGACCTTTGCACTTTGCCGTGATCTTAGTTTCCCTTTTGGCTGCAGCCCCCTGCGGCCGACAGCTGGGTTTAGCATACCTCATCATTGACGAGGTGCACTAAATGCCAAAAAATAGAACAGACTCTGCTGGAAAGCGCCATGAACGCGCGGCTGTCTTAGGAGGCTCAATTGAAAACAATGGGAGCGTTATACCACGATTAGCACAGCGCATTAATTGTGGAAGCAAAGACCTGTCTGAGGGAGGCCTATGTAACTATTGTTAGCGTTTCTAGATATCGCATGATTTCATAATATGCAGAATTCGTACTATTGTTTCTAATATCGCTGCATTACTTCAACATTCACTGTCAGAGGGACAATGCTGTCAACCATTGTTTAAGAGGACACTGCGCACTAAGGAGCTAACTTCTGATTCGCCATAGTGCCATCAGAATCTGTATTTCTTATTTGCTGGAGTTTGACATTAAAATCGCCACTATAAATTGGTCGATTACCTGACAATTTGAAGAGAAGCTCTGAAGCCATCTTCACAGAGATGTCTTGGCTGAACAGGTTTCCCTCGGGAATAATTCTGCAGTCTGGTATCTTCTGCAAGTGTTCGTTTTTTTCTTGCCTTAATAAAGTGCTGTAACCAATGTTTTGTCTGGGGGAGACGGAAGAGTCAGGGATGTCAACCTCCATGGGTTCTTCTTTAATCTTCACAGTCTGCGCATCCTTACAACTTTCAGCTACACAGGGATGCAGAAAGAAATTTAATTACATAGTGGGAAAAAAAACAGTCAATCAGGTCTGATCTCAGCAGCCATATAGTATAAAAGGACAATATAGAAAAGGCAACTGAAAAATGAAATATGAACATTTTCAAGGCTGAATTACAATCTTGGAAAGTTAAGATTAGACCAAAAAGCACACACTTAATCACACGACCAACTGCAATATCCATGAAATCATTTATGTGTTTTAACAATCTTTCAATTGCTACCCTACAATTATATATTTCATTGACTTCTACCAGAGACTTGGTTCTTCAATAGTTTAAAGGTTACCTAACTTTGCACATGATTTTTCAGAATAAGCCACCATGAGTGCATAAATTAGGTATAATCTTATATCTGGTCTTTATCAGACTTGCATCCTGCATTTATAACAATGTTATTCCTCTGCACGTTGTATCCCTGATTCTCAATTCTCTCTGAGCTGGTGGGTGAAGACTAGCTGCCATGTCATCTTCTATACACTGCACCAGGAGAAAACAGCCGACTCTGCTCTATGTAGCGCACACAGAGAAACAGCAGCCTCATGAAGAAGAGTGTATAATAGTACCATACAGGGTAGATGTGATTTCAGTATTCCTTGGATGTGTTTTTCTGTTGCAATTAATAAAGACTGATATCGTTAGAGTAAAATGCTTGCAGTATTGTTGTTTCTGTGGATTTTTGAGCATGCTCTTACAATTGAGCCTGGATATGTATAGGATCTAATTGGGTATATAGACTTCTATGGTCAGCATGAGTCCTCATCCTTCTGCACTTCCTGCTCTCTGTCCTGTGATCTATGTTACTAGAGAGGGGCATCACTTGACAACAGGCAGTGGACAGAAAATTGGAAGGACAGAAAGCCCCTAGCGGTCAGCATTTTCAAGGGATTTTTCCGGTAAACGAAGTGTCTAAACTCTTGCTGGTTATCACACTGGCTATCTAATAAGCCCAAGTTGTTTGAAAAGTTAGTCATCCTTTAAACAAACATAACAATAGCAGAAGTATTTCTGTGGATTATATTTAAAGAGGATGAATGGAAGGTATAATTAGCACACATTAAAAGGTTGCTTCAAAGATATTAAATCTCATTCAGCTTTCATGAACTTACTTTAAAAAGGTGATTGGCAAAGTCAACTTTGATATAAATACAGACACATTAAAGGCTATGGACACCTTTGCAGACATTTTTTAAACTGCATCGCATTTTTAAAAAAAACAAAACATTTGCTAATTTTTTCTTAAAAAGGGCAGTCACAAAAAAACGCCAAGATACTGCATGGTGATTGGCATCACGCAGCAAGTGCGCATGTCATTGCGCACTTGCTCCGTGCTCGCAGCTACTTACGGCCGTGTGAGTCCGGCCTTAGTTACTGAAAATTGGATAACTCCAGAACTAATTTCCTTTTTGTCTAGATAATCAGTGATAATCTCTCACGTAGTGACAAAGCAAAAGAGCTTTGTTGAAAGCTAAACTGCTCAAATTCCCTAGAAGACGCCGCTTATGGAAGCCAAGATCTAAAGGGCTTTTAAAGTACATATTTTTTTCCTCTTCCAAGCCTGGTGCACACACGTTAAGCAGGGTTGTTGAGGTCAGCCCTAATGTACCTAGCGTAGCCAGGCTCGCTCTTTTGTCAGCTGTGCAGGAAATAACTTGAAAGCTGACCTCTGTTCCATTTAAGATGCAGTTCCATTTCTCTTCACCTTAGCAATATGCGGAGATCTCTAAATCATAAATCTGGTCTAGACCATGTCACTTAAAATGTGGCTCCGACAACAATGAAAGCTTATGTATTGCGGTGAATGCGGTTCACATGATATCAGATGTAAATAAGACACATCTTTATGTGTTTTAGCATTGTAAGGATCTGTTCCCATCACGTTAAAGGGGTTGTCTCACGAAAGCAAGTGGGGTTCAGCACTTCTGTATGGCCATATACATGCACTTTGTAATATACATCGTGCATTAAATATGAGCCATACAGAAGTTATTCACTTACATTCCCTGCGCTGGCGTCCCCGTCTCCATGGCTCCGTCTAACTTCAGCGTCTAATCGCCCGATTAGACGCGCTTGCGCAGAAGGGTCTTCTGCCTTCGGGTCTGCCCGGCAGCAGCGGCGTTCGGGCTCCGCCCCTTCTACGCGTCAACGCGTAGCTCCGCCCCATCATGTGTGCTGATTCCAGCCTCCTGATTGGCTGGAATCGGCACACGTGACGGGGCGGAGCTACGCGATGACGCGTGGAAGGGGGCGGAGCCGGGGCGGAGCCAGAACGCCGCTGCTGCCGAACCGAGCCGTAGGCAGAAGACCCTTCTGCGCAAGCGCGTCTAATCGGGCGATTAGACGCTGAAGTTAGACGGAGCCATGGAGACGGGGACACCAGCGCAGGGAAGGTAAGTGAATAACTTCTGTATGGCTCATATTTAATGCACAATGTATATTACAAAGTGCATTAATATGGCCATACAGAAGTGCTTAACCCCACTTGCTTTCGCGAGACAACCCCTTTAAGAGTCTAAGTTGGAGATGAACGTCAGGAGGATCTCCCGATGTATCACTGCTGTAGAAGGCCGCCATGTATCCCAGTCTACTTGCACACAGTGGGATATATTGCTAACAGGCTCCTCCATTGCAAAATATTAAATAAAAATATGGTACATGTTGTCTTGCTGTATACATTTGTATAGAATACTGTTATGGGAATAAATCATATTCCAGAAGATTTCACTGGTTTGCTCCAGATTGGTTATAATGAGAAGCTTCATGCATGAATATATGTATTTGAACTCACGGATGCTATCTGTAAGCCCCCATACCCTTCTGGTTTATTCAAAGGAAGTACAATACAAAATATACTGAATATGTCGCTCCAATTACATGCATGCCCCTCCCAACATCATACCAACCCATGATTGGCCTCGTATGTAATGATGCTAATGATTAACATATGTTTACGCCCCAGGTGTATGTTGCTATGTGAACATGTAATTCCTATATACCAAAGTAGCATAGACTTTAATAATTTTCCAATCTGGACCAAGGAATCCAAGGGAGGAGATAAGGAGCAGCTGCCCCTCTTATGAGCGGTGGGCATCGCAGGTGTTTCTCATAAGAAACACATCTCAGGACTTAACACTGTCTACAGAACTGTGTGTAGGAGTGTGTTGGAGATACCGCACAAGAATGCAACACAAGCAGTGTACAGTATTGAACCAGTTAACAATTTCACTGCTAGCTATTTTCTATGAAGGTGGATATATGAAATAAATTATATATATATTTGCCTAGACTGATATAAAAAACACATTTATATTATTACTACAACAATACTGTAGTCTACTATGTTATTTTATGTTGGAGGAAAAAAAATTATACCAGATGGATGCCATCCGTTGACTAAACAGAGCCCTATAAATATGTTTGGGAGCTTTTCCCAATGTATATGCCAAACACAGGCTCTTAACTAGAGATGAGCGAGCATACTCGCTAAGGACAAATACTTGAGCGAGTATTGTCCTTTTTGAGTACCTGCCCGCTCGTGAGAAAAGATTTGAGTGCCGGCGGGGGTGAGAGTTGTGTTGCGGGAGTGAGCAGAAGGAAGCAGGGGGTGGGAGGGAAAGAGATCCCCCCCATCCCCCCACCCCCGCTGGCACCCGAATCTTTTTTCACGAGCGGGCAGGTTCTTGAAAAGGACAATACTCGCTCGAGTATTTGTCCTTAGCAAATATGCTCGCTCATCTCTACTCTTAACATGATGTGAACAGAGCCTTACATACATGTGTTAGAAATCTAGAGGTCATGAGAGTTTCTCTCGGGTAAAGATTATAGGGCAGGTACTGTTTGATTACATAACTAAATCTTTGTATGCAGTTCTCATTTATATGGTTGGTAGGTTGAAAAATAAGACAATTCCACAAAGTTCAACTTTTTAGACTTACAAACCTAAAACCATTTATAGCACAGAGCAATGTACCAAGATGCAAAAATTATTGTCCTGACCCCCTACAGGTCCCTGGATCAGCATTCTACAGTTCAGATGGCAAAGACCCCTTTAAACTCAGCAACTACACTATAGTTCAGAAAGACGCTCAGAAAAGTTGTTAATACACGAGTGACAGTTGTTTGAAATATTTTGCACAGAGCGTTTATTGTTCGCGAGGTGTTTGCCACAATATTGTTTGTTGCGAAAAGCAGTGACCTTGCTCTGTCTATGGTGTGTATTTACATATGTAAAGAAAGATTATAAAGTCGTTGGCGTTCTCTTGTTCTGATGTGTAAACATTTACTTATGATAACCTTTTCTAATAAATGAGATCTTCCATTCATCTTGCAATCCCCACCTCAAAAGGGTCTGTGATTGGCTGTAGCAGACTATGACATTTCATGAACAGCCCATCTACAGCCTGTAAACAGTGTGCTGGAGGGGAGAACAGAGGTGTGGAGATAAAGGTGCGGGGATCTGGGATAAGGGAGGACATTTTTGGGGCATTGCCACCTGTATTTTGAAAAAAATAAAATAAAAGCACCTTGGAAAACCTGGAATCCGTCAGCTTGAACAAGCTGTCCACTCTGCAGGCATTATGTCCCAGCAGGAGGGGCTGAGCAGGTTGTATATAGCTTCATGGAGAAAGATTCAGTAGAACTTGTATTTTATTCATTTACACCTCTGCTCATTCTGAGCTGAACAGTCCAATGGGCGGAGCCATCAGTGATCAATTCTATTAGCCTTCCCAGTATGTAGACAATTAGGGCTCATTCACACGAGTGTAAATACGCCGCGTGTTACATGCATATTTTTTGCGAATGTAATACGTAGTGAATAGAAACCATTGATTTTTAATGGGTTCATTCACATCTGCGTATTTTTCATGTGATTTTCGGACATGATTTTATTACCTATTTTGGTGCATATTATGCAAGTAAATAGGCCATAGAAGTGAATGGGCTAGCGCAAATATGTATAAAAACAGTGACTGTTTCTGCAAATTTCTGTTTGTGTAAATATGCTGCATATTTATGCTAAAAAAACAAAAAAAAAACTGCAGAAAAGCTGAAATATGCAGGAAACACTGCGTATTCACGGACCAAAATACGCTCACGCCCATGTGAATGAGCCCTTGTACACAGATAGCTGTCAATCACTGATCCACCCATTAAACTGTTCAGAATGTGCAGAGATATAAATGAATAAAATACAAGTTATAGGCCCCCTGCACACAGGCGGAAATTCCGCGGCGGGATTTCCTGCAGAATTTCTGCCCGTGGCCGCTGCCATAGGATTGCATTAGTAAACGCAATCCTAGGCAGATGGCCGTGATTTGTCCGCGTGAAATCACACGAGAAAAACAAATCGCAGCATGTTCAGAAATATCAGTGGTGACGGGCCGGCTCTTCTCTGTGCATGCGCCGGCTGGCCGGCAGCCGGCACGCAGTGCAGGGAAGACGACACCGGGAGCGTGTGAGCCGCAGCAGCACAGCGGGTTCCGACCCGGCCGTCTGCAGGCGGCCATACTGAATCTTTCCCCATAAAACTATATCAGTCTGCTCAGCTCCCCCTGCTCTATAACATGATGCCCGCAGTTTGGACATCACATTCGAGTCGACAGGTTCTCTGTATTTGCAGGAGATTTGGAGGGCTGTATCAAACAGCAGAGCAGAACTGGAGCCACACAAAGCTTTCGGGTCTCTGTAGTGGGACTGTTTGCGTAGTCTGCTGCATTTCAATGGTCTGCTTGCAAATGAAGCCCCATCTGATCAGTAAGGATGAAATAATTAAAGGTTTCCAAGTTGGGAGATCTGCCCATAGATATAACCTTTTAGCAGATGACATTGTGCTCATTACATTTTCTCCACTTCTAAGTTTGTTTAACCTACTAAATACATTTCCTAAGGTTTCGTGGCAACAAGTTGGAATTTTAATACTAGCATCCAAACACTAACACTAAAATAACTGGAAGGGGTTGTTTCCAAACATATATACAAGAGCGGCTGCCATTCTGCCTGACTTGCGATAGAAGATGTTCCATAATGCAATACATGATAATAGCACATTTCCTCTCTAGCAGGCATGGCTCCAAACATTGCAGAATATCTCGTAATGATGCTTAAGATTAGAAACTTTGCGAAAAATAATGGTAAAACTCACAGTAAACTAGGAATTTCACCGCACACAATACAGTGTAGGGTGCCTACTAGACCCTATTTCTGATCCAGAGCTTTTATACCATCAAAAGTGTTATAATTGTCCTTTCAATTGGATGTAACATGCACTTTTTAATTTTAAAAGGTCTCCACCCAGAGATGTTATCACATGTGATTCGCTTAAAAGGAGTCTGTCAGCTCCTATGAGCATCATAAAGTAAACGTATGGGCTCATAGGTGCTGACTCACCGAGTCCCAGGATGTGAATCTCATACTTACCATATATACTCGAGTATAAGCCTAGTTTTTCAGCACATTTTTTTGTGCTGAAAAAGCCCCTCGGCTTATACTCGAGTCAGAGAAGGGTTTAAAAAAAACTTTATACTTACCTCCCAGCTGGCGTCTGTGTTCCGGGCGGTGGTGCGGCAAGCTGCTTGAATTCCTGTGTTCCGGCGGCGATGCGGCAAGCTGCTTGAATTCTCCCCGCTGTCATTCCCCAGCGTCTTCTCAGCTCTGTCATCCACTGCCATCAACGCTGTGATTGGTTCGAGCACCAGCCAATCACAGCCAGCACTCAATCATTCACAGCCAATCAAGGAATGACATTTACTGATTGGCTGTGAATGATCGAGGCCCGGCTGTGATTGGCTGAAGCTTGATCCAATCACAGCACTTAATTATACAGCGCTGATGGCGGGGGATTTGAAAGTAGAGCAAGGAGATGACAGCAGGGAGAATTCAAGAAGCTTGCCGCACAGACACAGACGCCGGCTGGGAGGTGAGTATGGAGTTTTTTTTTTACCCAGTATATACTCAAGTATAGCTAGGCTTCTACTCGAGTCAATAAGTTTTACCAGTCTTTTTGTGGTAAAACTTGTTGACTCGGCTTATACTCGGGTCCGCTAATACTCGAGTATATACGGTACCTGCCCCAACGTTTCCCTATTGAGTGCTGTCAAAGTGGCAGCTGCAATATAACTACTTGGCGCATACACAGAATGAGAGGACATGGCAAGCGCCAAAAAGTTCTTGTGATTAATGCAACGGCCACTTTGACAGGTGACAGCAGGGAAAGTAAGTAGGACACATCCACGGACTCATTGTATCAGCTCTTATGAGCCCATGAATTTAGCAAGCGATTTGGTCTTTTAATCTATAAGCACATAATTGAAAAGCATTCTTCATAAAAGGTTTTCTTCTGGTCACCTCCTATTCACCAGTGTAATTGATGCCTAATTGTATAGGTAAAATGCACTTCTCTATGTATAAATATGGATAAACATTAATTTGCTGTAGATGGCATTCAAATAACACTATATTTCTCTAGTCATTAAATAAAATGAAAGCCATGAAACACAATAGTTCTCATCTAAAAAATAAAAAAAAAGGTTCTGATGACAACAGAGCCCCAGCATGCGGATTCACTCTCCTCATAACCAGCATACATTGTAATTTTCTTTTCTTGTTACAACTGACAGTGTAATCAGTACTTTGGCATAGACAACAAGAAATGATACAGTGCAACAAAGGCTTGCGTCTAAACAAACACACACTCCTGCGGTGGCTCTTTAACAGGGAGAGAATGACCTACATTTCACATGATGCCAAGCAATAGGCTAAAAGGTAAGTTATAAAGGTGCAAGATACATTGCAAATATCAGCTTGGCTGCAGATAAATACATTAATAGTAAAAAATACTAATACTTTAAAAGCATAAAAAAAACAGGGATTCATTGGAACTAGAGAAAACTATGATAAAAGAGAGAGGCATGGACTTAAAAAGTAAATCTACTTGCTCTAATCTTCTGACATGTCAAATGCAAGCAAGGAGATCATGACAGGTCTTATCAAAGCCCCTCAAAACATTCCTGAATTGTTTTGCACAGGTGCTTAAGGGATGGGGTTACCCAATCAGGGTGTGATAAATTACATCTGTGGAACTTCCTATGTCCTTTTCAAGCAAAGGAGGAGCAGAGCATTACAGATAAGAGCTATATAAAGCAATCATAAGTGAGTGTGCAAGCTGTATTCTAATAGCCTTTTTACATGGGCCAAGTATCTTACGATTCTCGTTTGTCCGATGGAACGAGCTGGTGGCAACATCACTAGCTTGTCTGTGCTTGGGCAGCCCGTTTATAGACTGCATGATTCTCATTGACCAAGATCGTAGAAGTGTTCTATCTTCCTGGCACTCGAGTTCAAAACACAGGTCGATAGATTACTGGGAGGGGCTGGTGAGGACCCAGCAGTCATAGTACACATTGACACCCATGACAAAGTTACAGGTAAGTGGAGGGTCCCTAAGAACGATTTCAGGGAACTAGGATGTAAGGTTAGGGCAAGGACCTCCAAAATAGTATTTTCTGAAATACTACCACTACCACATGCCATACCAGAAAGGCAGAGGGAGATTAGGGAGGTAAACAGGTGGCTCAAGAGTTGGTGTAGGAAAGAAGGGTTTGGGTTCCTAGAGAACTGGGCAACTTTGCTGTTGGCTACAGGTTCTACAGTAGGGATGGGCGGTACCTCAATTGGGAGGGTACTGCTGTGCTGGGGGAGAAGATGGCTAGAAGCTTGGCAGAGTGTCTATACTAAGGTCTGGAGGGAAAGGGCAATCAAAAAAATAGAGGAGATAATGTAGACAGTGATCTGGGACTAAGCAATGAGAATGGGGTGGAGCGGTGAGAGGGGTTAGTACAGTTAGATCTGCCAGAGGAGTTAGTAGGAATATACATAATATAAAAAAATGACTAAAAACCTCCAAACTGCATGGTGACTAATGCCAGACATTTCACTAATAAGGTTTACAAACTGGAAGTAATAATGTCTGTAGAAAACTATTGCATAATGGGAATAAACAGAGACCTGGTTGGACGAAAGCTGTGACTGGGTGTAAACTTACAAGGTTACAGTTTGTTTAAAAGGGATTGTAAAAACTGGAAATGGGGAGAGGTTAGTCTTTATGTAAGATCCTGTTTAAAGCCCACACTATGGGAAGATATATGTGAGGGAGATGAACATGTAGAGTCTGTATGGGTAGAGAGACATGAAGGGGAAAACAATAATAAAATCCTTATAGGGGTTTTCTATAGGCCACCAAATATAACAGAAGCCATTGAAAATCTATTATTGAGGGAAATGGATAAAGCAGCAAATCACAATGAGGTAATCCTTATGGGGGACTTTAACCCATTCCCGCTGCAGGGCGTAAGTTTACGTCCTGGCGGCGGGGTACTTCCCACAACAGGGCGTAAACTGACGTCCTGGGGATAGCGCGGGATCACATATGATCCCGCAGTGGGAGCCGGCTGTCAGTCACAGCCGGCGTCCCGCCCGCTGCAACAGTGGGGGGGGCATCGGAGATACGCCTCCCCGCTGTTAACCCCTTCCCTGCCGCGATCTAAGTAGATTGCGGCAGGGAAAAAGCTCACAGAGGGAGCGCACTCCCTCTGTGTCTCCGGCCGGCTCTCGCGATGTTATCGCGAGAGCCCCGCCTGTCGCCATGGTAACAGGACGCCATACACTGGCGTCCTGTGTTACCAGTGCCTGAGATCGCTGTATAAGCGATAAGGCATGGCAGAGCAGCAGCTCTGCCATGCCTTATGACAGCGATCATCAGGGCTGTGGTCAAAGTCCCCCAGGGGGACAAAAATGTTGTAAAAAAATTTTTTATTAAAAAAATAAATACAATTTTTTTTTTTTAAAAAAAGGAAAAAAAACATTTTTTATGCTTTTTCTCAGATTTGCATAAAAAAAGGAAAAAAATAAATAAAACCCCACATATTTGGCATTGTCGCGTCCCTAATGACACGTACAATAAGATGCACATGCATGGAAAAAAACGCAAAAAAAAAAACGCTAAAAAACTCAGGCAAAATGCTAATTTTTAGCATTTTGCCTCACTAAAAACGCAATAAAAGTGATCAAAAAAGCCTTATGTACACCGTAATGGTACCAGTAAAAACTACAGCTCGTCTCGCAAAAAATAAGCCCTCACAAAGCTCCGTAAATCAAAAAATAAAAAAGTTACAGGACTTTGAATGCAGTGTTTTAGGAAAAAAAAAAAAAAAAAAAAAGATTTCCAAAAAATGGGTTTTTATTGCAGAAAAGTGGAAAAACCTAAAAAAATGTAAGAATTTTGGTATCGTTGTAATCGTACTGGTCCACAGAAAAAATGGAATGTCTCATTTATGCTGCATGATTAACGCTGTAAAAAAAAATAAAAAAATCTATGTCAGAATTGATGCGTTTTCTCTCCCTGCTATCATAAAAAGAAAAGAAAAAAGGTTTACAATATAGTCTATGTACCCAAAAATGACGCCAATAAAAACTACAGTTCACGACGCAGTTTACACAGCCGCGTCGATGGAAAAATAAAAAAGTTATGGCTTTTGATAAACGGAGAAGAAAATCCGCCAAAAATTGTTGCGTCCTTAAGCCCAAAATACGCCATGTCATTAAGGGGTTAATTATCCAGATATAAGCTGCAAAGCTGAAACCTACAGATCACATAAAGGTAACACGATTCTGTCAATAATTACCTTAACCAACTTCTACAAGGCGCAACTACAAGGACGGCTATTTTGGACTTGCTATTAACCAACAGATTCTGACAAAATAAGAGGGGTGCAAATTGGGGGGCAATTGGGAAATAGTGACCATATTATAATAAATTTCCACTTGTCTTTCAATAGGGAGTTTTAAAGGGGAGTTAATAAAATACTAAACTATAGGCAGGCAAAGTTTGACTGGCTTAGAGATGCCCTTAATATTATTGACAGGGATGATGTCCTCAAAAATAAGAGTACAGACAATAAATGGGAAGCATTCAAAAACATCTTTAATACTTATTGTGAGCAGTTCATATCTTACAGGAATAAAATGGTCAGAATAGGAGAAAACCAATGTGGCTCAAAAAAGATGTAAAGTGGACAATAAACAGAACAAAAGCATTTAACCCCTTGAGTGGCAGGTTTCCTACCACCCTGTCGTGCCCACCAGGGCAGGTTTTTTAAAATGGTCTAATCATTGAATTTCAACTAGTTTTGCAGTTGCGTCTCAAGAGCCATAACTTTTTCATTTTTCCATTGACATGGCCATATGAGGGCTTGTTTTTTGCGGGACAAGTTGTGATTTTTTAAACAGGGGGGAGGAAAAAAAGAAATGGGGAAAAAATAAAAAAAGGGGCCATGTCATTAAGGGGTTAAGTAATGTATTAACTTCCTTCTCTGGGTCATTACGACGCACACGGATACCACATGTGTGATTGTATTTTTGATTTTTTACAAAGTAAAGGGAGACAAGTGTTTTTTAAATTTTTTAAATAATTTTTTTCCTTTTTTTTTTTAATTTTTTTTTTTATTATTTTTTTTTTGTCCCTTTAGGGCACTTCCACAGGGACCCATCAGGACCCCTGATCACATTCCGGGGGTCCGATGGTGACAGCCCTTTACATGCTGCAGTCACATAGACTGCAGCATGTAAAGGGTTAACACAGCAGAGATCGGAGGTTTTCTCTGATCTCTGCTGTAAGAGCAGGTACCTAGCTGTCCTCTGACAGCTAACAACCAGCTCTCCCTGCCACAGAGACCATCGGCTTGCTTCTGACAAGCCGATGGTCTCTATGGCAACTTGTAAACAAAGCAGGACATTGCCGACATGTCGGCAATATCTTCTGGTGGTTTTTCAAAGCCCTTGCTTTGTTCTCTGTGGGTCTGTGCAGGCAGAGCACACTGCCACAGCTTGTGGCATTGTGCTCTGCAGCTCCCATAGTGATACATAGCCCGGAAATCTTCCGGGCTATGTTGCTATGAGCAGTGGAGCTCGTCCCCGGAAATTTTCCGGGCGTGCCACTCAAGGGGTTAAACTACTAAAACAAGAAGGTAGTGAAGAACTAAAACCTATAAGGATAAAGAATGATAAATTATATAAGAAGCAAATAAAAACAGCAAAGGTAAAGAAAGAGAGACTCACTGCCAAAGAGTGTAAAACTAACCCTAAACGGACCTTCAATTATATAAATAGCAAAAAAATTAATACTGAAAGTTTAATAAATAACACAGGAAAAATTGTAGAGGGTGATGAGGAGAAAGGAAATGTCAGATGAGATACTGAGTGATAAAGTAAACTCTCCACTAAATGTCACCAGTCTAAAGGTCCATTTACACACACAGATGATTGCTCAAAGTTGTCAGAAACTGACACTCTTGAGTGACCATTAACCCATTAGTAGCTAATGCAAAAATCAGCCCATTAGAAGCTAAGTATCTGCATTTGCCTGTATTTAGAGAACAGTGGGTGGTCTGTTCTCTAAATACTTGTGATGCATGTGTCAGTGGAATTGCATGTGAGCCAATATTTAAAAAGGCTAGAAAAGGGGCTTTCAATACTGTACAGCCCACCAAAGAGAATAGCATTTGAAATACAGTGTCCCATTATTGCTGGAGGAGTGGGAAGTTGCATATGATATGCAACAATGTTCCCCTACTACTACAATTCCTTTAGAAGTTTGAAACTCCCCATGTGAACTACATTTAAGTGCTACATTTATCTGTCAGATGAAAGGCTTGCTTCTATTCTTTATCACTGAACACGTGTGCTAGTTCCCTTTCCAATTCCTTTAGTGGGTATATCTTTTGAAAGTTTACTTGGTTGTGCAATAAGGTGTAAATGGGTTTTAGCCCTTTGATTTGTCTGGAAAATATAGACACTGAGGCCAGGCTCACATGAACGAGTCGGATTCCGCATGCGGGAGGTTCGCAGCAGATTCCATCTGTGACCCCGGCCGGTGACCCTTTATACGGCACCAACCTGTATTACAGATGACTGCGGAGGCTTGCAGGCGGTCATGCACAGTACAAGATTTTTTTTTCCTTTGTTTTCCGATGACGCAGATACCTGCAGCCCATTTGCAATGTTATCTGCGTATGGGCTGTGGGTCGTACGCCTCCATTGACTCCCGGTGGCAACAGCTCAGATAAGCCGCGCAGCTCATTGGAGCTGTTAACCCTTTAAATGCTGCCAACATTTAAATCCCCCAGGCGATATTTGGGGGTCCCGTACGGCCCCCTGCGATGAGATCGCAGGGAGCCGTGCGGGTATCATGGCAGCCAGTGGCCTTCTGAAAGGCCCCAGAGCTGTCTTAGCAGAATGCCTATCAAGCCATGCCTGTCCAATTGCAGTATGATGTAATGTTATGTCATTACATCATACTGCAGGAGTGATCAAAGCATCGCAAGTTCTTGTTCCCTCTAGGGACCTAGAAAAAAAAAGGAAAAATTAAGTTTAAAAAACCCTCCTTTTACAAATTATTTTAAAAAAAGGTAATACATTTTTTTTTAAAAACCCTTTCCCATATTTATAATAAAAGAATCTAAATAATAAAACAAAAATACATATTTGGCATTGCTGCATCCGTAAAAGTCTGATCTATCAAGGGAACACATTATATACTCTGCATTATGAAATTGTCAGAGAAAAAAAAATGCCAGAATTGCACTTTTTTGGTCACCCCATCCCAAGAAAAAAATGCAAAAAACAGCGATCAAAAAGTCGTATGTACTCCAAAATGATACCATCATAACTACAGGATGTCCTGCACAAAATGAGACTTCGCACAACTATGTCGACGATAAACAATTTTAAAAAGTTATAGCTGTCAGAAGATGGCAGCAGAAAATAATTTAAAAAATAAATATCTTTGAAAAAAAAGTTGTACAGCAAAAAAAGCCTATACATTTAGTATTATAGTATTCGTATTCGGAGATAATGTAGGGCATCTTCAGAAATATTTATCGGCAGAAGCTGGGATTTTTGTGTATTTATTTTATAGTAAGAGATCTTGCCGAAATCTTTGATAACCTTCAGTACAGTATCTAGAGAGCATATAGGGTCTGTTAAAAGTTAATATAATATTGTCAGCATATAATGATATCAAATGAATATGGTCTCCAATGTGGACCCTTTAGAATTAAGACTTTTCTCTAAGGGCTTGGTCTAATGGTTCTCTGAAAATATGAATATCAATGGGGACAATGGGCAGCTCTGTCTTCTGCCATTCGTTACATTAAAGTCTGTTGATAGGGCCACATTTGTAAAGATTCGGGCTGAAGAATTAGAATACAATGCAGATATAGCTCGAAAGAAAGACGCCCCTCCCCCACAAAGTGCATTTTTCTCAAGGCCGCAAATACAACCAATTAATACGGTCAAATGCCTTTTTGGTGTCTAAGGATAACGAGACTGCATGGATTTTCCTCGATTCTATAAAATGTGTGATATTTACTACTCTCCTTGAATTATTCAGTCTTGGCGACCTTTCACAAATCCCACTTGGTCTTTCCCAATTGATGTTGGCAAAATAGGTATTATTTAAGATCCATGTTTAATAATGAGACAGGTTGGAAATTGTGGGTAACATCTGGGTTTTCCCCAGGATTAGGAAGGGTGACTAATAGAGCATGTTGATTTTCCTTTGGAAAGGAGCTCTCTGTGACCGCTACCTGAAAAGCTGTACACATGTCTGGAGATGTAAACCTTCCGAGTGATTCCAATAAGCATGTGTAAGTCTATCTGGGCCTGGTGATTTCCCATTGGTAAAGAATTAATATGTTCAAGCATTTCTGCTACTGTGACTCGAGGGGCAAGAGACTCTATGTGCTACGGAAAGGTTAGGTAAATTAATATTTAGTAAAAATGTTTGAACATGATAGGCTGCATTGGAAAGGGTCATCTCTTATATAAAGCCGAGTAGTAGTCTCTAAAACTATTCACTATGTCTATTGGGTTCATTAATTTCCCTGTGTTATTTGGATTTAATAGACAAGGGATCTGAGATTTAAGATATTGGGCCTTAACTATAGATGAGCGAGTATACTCGCTAAAGGCAATTGCTCGAGCGAGCATTGCCTTTAGCAAGTATCTCGAGACTGCAGGTTCGGGTGCCGGTGCAGGGGAGCGGTGAGTAGCGGCTGTCAGCTCATCTCTAGCCTTAAAGGGGTTGTCCCGAGAAAGCAAGTGGGGGTAAGCACTTCTGTATGGCCATATTAATGCACTTTGTAATGTACATCGTGCATTAAATATGAGCCATACAGAAGTTATTCACTTACCTGTTCTGTTGCTGGCGTCCCCGTCTCCATGGTGCCGTCTAATTTCAGCGTCTAATCTCCCGATTAGACGCGCTTGCGCAGAAGGGTCTTCTCCCTTCTCTTGGGTCTCGGCACGAGCGGCGTTATGGCTCCGCCCCTTCTACGCGTCATCGCGTAGCTCCGCCCCGTCACGTGTGCCGATTCCAGCCAATCAGGAGGCTGGAATCGGCAATGGACCGCACAGAGCCCACGGTGCACCATGGGAGAAGACCCGCGGTGCATCGTGGGTGAAGATCCCGGTGGCCATCTTGGTAAGGTAAGTAAGAAGTCGCCGCAGAGCGGGGATTCGGGTAAGTACTAAACTTTTTTTTTTTTTTAACCCATCCCTTGTGTTTGTCTCGCGCCGAACGGGGGGCCTATTGAAAAAAAAAAAAAAAAAAGCCGTTTCGGCGCGGGACAACCCCTTTAACTTTTTCCAATCCAATTCTGGATTCAGGGTTTCCTAAAAGGCTTTCTCTTTTTTCTGTTATTAAAGGTGCCATCTGCTGGCCATAGACGGTAAGAATACCCTGTCGGACGTCTTCTGACATTGGAGCTGTACAAGCTTCAATCAGAATGTAGGAAGACGTCAGACAGTGGATTGGTAAAGGTTAAAATGAGAAGACAATAGTTTCCCAGATTTGTTATTTTGTAAATAGTATTGGGCCTTGATTCTTTTTAGTTTCCTCTAAGAATTCTATATGCTTCATAATATCTGTCTGCATTAAAATAGTAGTTCTGCTTGTTGCGCTGTTTGCATTAAATTATTATTAGTACTTCAAAGATCTTAATTTTATCGAATATCTCTTCTAAAAGTCCATTTCTTTCTTTCTTAGCATAGTGTTCTAGTCTTATGAACGAACTCCCTTATAGATGCTTTGTGTGTGTTCCAAAGAACATGAGGGTTTACGGCAGATGTATTAATATTGAAATATTCCCTTAGGTCTCTTTCAAGAGAGTCCTGGCTGAGATAGCATGAAATCGTTGCTTCTCCACAAGTATGTTGGTGCTTGATTATATTGTACCTCCATAGTTAAGGATATCGTTGCATGATCGGACCAAGTAATTGCCTCAATTTCTGAGATAGTAGTAATACATTTCTATCAACTATAAACATGTCAATCCACAAGTAACTGCTGTGAATGTGCGAGTTAAAGGAGCAATCTTTCTCAGTGTTATACGTAGCTTGCCAAACATCAAAGAGTTCTTCTATCCAGCATATATCACCCAGGGACAAGACATGTCTGCGCAGTTTAGAGGTTGTGTCTATACTAACGTCTGAAACTGCGTTGAAGTCACCATAAATAAGAAGCCTGCCTTGTTTAAATTTGGAAAGAAGGTGTAATATTTTATGGGTAGAGCTCCTTTGTTTTTTATTTGCAACATAAATGAAAGCAAGTGTATAGGTTACCTTATTGGTAGAACAGACGAGTATAATGTATCTTCCTTGTGTATCTATTTCCTCTTTAATAAGCTGAAATGCTACAGAATTTTTCATCCCAATCAACATGTTTGGGGACTATTCAGCCGTTTAACAATAATTGTGATTGAGCGTATCACTAAATAACAGATGGTAAAAAAGGCATAGTTATGTAGCGAATCACATAGTCAAAAATGGACAATAAAAAAAGAAGAAAAATTCAGCACTTCCCAATATGGCTGCCATAGCTTTAATGTGCACCTGTAGATTTATATTGGGAAGTGCTGAATTTTTCTTTTTTAATGTACAACTAGTATGTAGCGGAGGTTGGGGCTTCCTCCACCTGGTCGCGGACGCCCGTCCATTTACCTTCTATTCCTCCTATTGGACCATATAAATGGTATCCTACTTTCCTTGGTTTTATTTGTAGGCTTAGTCCCAAGAGAGATGCATTCTTAAAAGGTAGGTACCCATCTTCCCCAGGCTAAGATTAGACCACCTGGTATTAGCATTAAGACCCATCTGAAAGCTTGGAGGTTAGTAGATGGGCCAATATGATTTGATTAAATTATATACTAAGAACTTTGCATTATTAAATGTGGTTAGTGTACATACAGTAATTTGGTATATTTCTGATAACAAATGTATTTTGAGTGCTGTTGCCACTTTTTTGGTTTCTGCTTCTATAGTCAAAATTGTAGAGAGTCGGCTGCATGGAAGCATCTGCCATGCACCGGATGGATTCATGGGTGTACCTGGTATAGAACAAGAAGAGGAAAAAAGTCCTGCTGATTCTTTCAGCTTTTCTTTTCTCTCTCTCCTCAGTGTTCATTCCAAGTCCGTTAGATTTGGCTCTCACCACCTTGGATTTGTCAAGTGGGAGGCCTCCAACACTCCTTCTCAATCAAATCTAATGTCATCCATTAAGGTTTGCGATAAAGTCAATGGCAATGTTTAATGGTCAACGTATTGCGAATGATATTGACACCCTTTTAAATATTCTATGCTTCTACAAGCTTTTTATTTTTGATAAAGCGGTCCTACAAAAATCAAATAATGAGCTTTGGTGGAAAAAACGCATAGCTGCAGTTCAATTCAGTTCTGCCAACAAGCAAGTGGTGCTTATTCCAAGTCTTGCAATAGACTCTTCTAGTTTCTAAATCGGACAACCAATTTGCATATGCCCTGTAGTTGTGCAATAATTAAAAATTCATTAATTTATGAGCAGTTTGCGATTTAGACATAGTGGCCCTTAAAGACCGTCATTCTACGAGTGACATGCAGCGGTAAACAATATGCCTGTGCTGCTGTGAATGTCAGTTCAATCTTGTAAGAAAGAGGATAAGAACTTGGCGTTAGCACAGAAGAAGAATAGAACATGAAGCCATTATGCTTTGTTCTAAAGGTGAACACTGCACTAGTCTGTGTGAAATGCCAGACACTTGGATAGAGGAATGCGCTTTAAACATCTTTAAATAGAAAGTTCAGCATCAGTTCACAGAGGCTGACAATACTTTCACAATCAGCAACTCACAACTTATAAGCCAAACCAAGAAGGTTTCCCAAGCGCATGTTCCTTGAACTTAATGGTTATAATGGAAACAACTGCATGCTAATGTGAGTCACAGTATAGCAAAGGTAAAGGAATCTCTATGCAACTCCCACCAAAAAGAAAAAGAAAGCTACTTCCAACACTTGTTCCTCTGTCATGATTCTGTTCTGACCAAAATCACAATACATATGGGTCAAAAAACCTTGTATGCCCAGAATCAAACTAGTATGCAGCATTTTATGCAGCAGACGCCAGCGCTCACTTATCTGTGCGGTACTAAGCGAAATCTCGCCCTGTTGGTGATCTCCATCAGAGTATGGAGGACCAGTAATAAGCACTTCAGATTCTCACAAGAAAGCTGTACTCACATCACATCTGAGACTTCAGTCAGATGCATACAAGGGAGCATTCCCCGATATGTACCTCAGACAAAGGGCTCTGATGTATACAGGGATATGCCACCCACAGCTAACAGGAAAAAAAACATGTATGTGGTTCACTGTACAAGAAAACAGTCTGCCACACTTTCCTGCAGAGTTAAAAAAAAAAGTAAAAAAAAGGGAAGCATGCTAACGCATTTTAGCTTGGGAGACTTTCTGCTTACATTAGGTGAATAGGAGACACATAAATATGACTCAAGTTCTTGCTTTCTTTAAACAGAGAGATGGTGGGGGAACACTTAGCTAACTTAAATAAATTCAAGTCTCCAGGTCCAGATTAATTACATTCTTGGATACTGAAGGAAGCAGCAGGGGTAATTGCTGGACCACTTGCCGTAATGTTTGAAAATTCCTGAAGAACAGAAGTCCAGAAGATTGGAGAAGGCCAAATGTTGTCCCTATCTTCAAAAAAAGGGAATAAGGTGGACCCAGGAAACTACAGGCCTGTGAGCCTGACTTCTATACCAGGAAAGATCTTTGAACAAATAACAACATGTATGCAAATATTTAGATAAGAATGGAGTAATTAACCAGAGCCAGCATGGGTTTATATTAAACAAGTTATGCCAGACTAATCTAATGTCCTTCTATGACAGAATCACCGACTGGGTTGATCAGGAAAATGCAGTAGATATAATATATCTTGACTTTAGTACAACATTTGAGAAAAGTATCTCATACCATCCTTATTGAAAAAAATGACGAAATATTGGATCAACAATTGGCAACTGTTAGGTGGAAACACAACTGAGTGTTCGTACTCAAAGAGTGGTCATAAATGGCTACACATCTATTGGCTGTCGAGAAAGACCTGTTGCGTTTCTTTTTACCAGCCGCACACTCAGTTATACCTAGATATTGGAAAACGCAAAGGGTCCCGACAACAGTGGAGTGGATACAGGAGGTTAAGGAGTTGATGACTATGGAGGAGTTGGTGGCAGAGGAGAGAGATAATAGGGAGAAGCTTACATGTATTTGGAGTCCCCGGATGCACTTCCAGAAATCTTCGGAATGTAGGAGACTGATTGGAAACTAGTAGAATGTAGTTTACGATCGATTTTTATTGTTCTTTCTATATGCCACACGAGAGAGAATAACTTCTCATGGGCATAGACACATATTTTTCTTCCTAGTATCATTATACTACATATTTTTCCTTTCCCATTGATGTGTGCATGGTGTGTGGATGAGTTTTCCCCCACTTTTTTTTTCTCTTCTCCTTCCTCTTTTAGAACAATCTAATTCTGGTAACTGTGCTAAGTGCTGTGATTCACGGGAAAGCTTAAAAAATAGGGCTTAGATAAACGCAACTGTTGGGTCATTTGATAGACAGGAATGCTATTTAAGGGCTATTAGCAGGATTAAGAATTATCACTGTTGTTGTTTAACTACCTGATTGTGTTCAGATATAATAGGTGGTTTAATGAAAGATACGTGTAATGATGATGATTGAAAATGTTTATTTACAGTTGTGTAAAAACTAAAATGGTTCAATAAAAACTGATTAAGCATAAACGGCTGCACATCTAATTGGAAGAATGTCTCAGGTTGGTACCAAAAGGCTCTGTCCTAGGCCCAGTGTTGTTCAACACTTTTAGGAATGATCTTGATGAGGGAATTGAGGGGAGACTGATCAAATTTGCTGACGACACAAAGCTAGGAGGATTAGCTAACACAAGAGAAGAGAGAGGATTCAAAAAGATCTAGAAAAGCTTGAACAGTGGGCAACGACTAACAGAAAGATATTTAACAGGAAGAAATACAAAGTCGTACATTTAAGCAAGAAAAATGAAAAACCACATATAGAATGGGAGAAATTAGGCTAAGCAGCAGCACATGTGAAAGAAACCTGGGTATACTAATAGATCACAGATTGAGCGTGAGTGAACAGTGTGATGCAGCAGCAAAAAAGGCAAATACAATTCTGGAATTTATTAAGAGAAGCATAGAGTCTAAATCATGAGAGGTAACTTTTCCCCCTTTCCTTTTTCTTGGTCAGACCTCATCTGGAAAACTATGTCCAGTTCTGCGCACCACAACTTAAAAAAAGACTGACAAACTGGATCAAGTTCAAAGAGCTACCAAGATGGTGAGCGGTCTGCAAGCCATGTCCTATGGTAGGTAACGTCCCCTGGTGCAAGCACCGAGTCATGACTGACTCCTACGGTGATGTCACATTGTGATGTTGTCTTGGCAGACCTTTTTTGCGGAGTGATTTGCTGTTGCGTTTCCCTATAAGGACAGTTAAAGGATCTGAGAATATTTAGCTTGAAAAAAAAAAGACTGAGAGGAGACTTAATAGCTGTCTAAAAATATCTGAAAGGCTGTCACAGTCCAGAGGGATCAGCCCTATTCTCATTTGTACAAGGAAAGACTAAAAACATTGGGATGAAACTGAAAGGGAAGACACACAGATTAGATATTAGAAAAAACGTTTTTGACAGCAAGGGTAATGAATGATTGGAACAGGTTGTCACGGGAGGTGGGGAGTTCTTCTTTAGTGGAAGTCTTCAGAGGCTGGACGGATGATTTAGTGATCCGGCATTGAGCAGGGGGTTGGATCCGATGACCCTGGGGGTCCCCTCCAACTCTACTATTCTATGATTGTACTCACCACATCCCCTGGCGAACACAGTGCCCTCACACCAGCTTAACTCTCCTCAGAGTGCAGTGCCTGCACACTCCCATTCATCTTGATGGGAGTTTGCATGCACAACCTTCTAAAAAGGGTCAAGCTGATGTGCGGGTGCTGACTTTGCCAAGGAACATCACAGGGGAAATTGTAAATATGAGACACAGCTCCCTGGACTTTACATCACCTAAACTATAAGCACCACAACTTTGTTTATGGTGCTTAGAGTTGATGACAGGTCCCCTTTAAACCATTTCATCCCTGAAGTTACGGCTCTTACTGCACTATAATATGGGAAGCACTTACTGATATTACTGTTATTCTTCTATTTTTGTTGTCCACAGAGTTTTCAAAGCTTTATTGTAGGCAACAGTAACAAAATATTAAAGCTTTACTTTTGTTAGCACAATGGAGCCAGTCAATAGTCTGCTACATGATTTGAAGTTGGGCGGCTAATACTAGTGATATTACTAAAGCCTTTGTTTAATATTTTCAAAAAGACATCGCTACACACGCTCCAGTCTGGTTCGCTTCCGATTAATTTTTACATCTTGGTGTATTAAAAATCACACAATATCAGTTGAACAACTGGCTGTCGGTAGGTGCCGTGTTCGCTGAGCTGTATGATTCCTGCACTCGGCTGACCTTGGTGATGTAATAGCAGTCTCTAACACAACAATCAGCAGTGAAGTCAGATGGGCCCGAGTGCAGTCACATATGGTGCTCTCTCTCAGCTATCCTTTATATCCCTACACCAAGATTTGTGGATGAGGAATTGGCCTCAGGCCAGCCTCTAATATTGTCTTTTCTAATGATCTGTGCCAAAACGGGAAAAAAAAAAATGAATGTGTCTTTTGAAGACTGATCCCTTTACAAAAAAGCAGCCCCTCTCCAATCATGCTTTAAACCAACATATAAATTGTTATATTCTGTAGGGAACGTGTAATGCACAAAGCAAGAATCATATCAAATCTGTATCTAATTTAACCCCTTAGTACTTGGATAGATTAGAATGTAACGCAAGGCTAAGGCTGGTCATTAAAGTACTGATGAGAGATGAGCGAGCGTACTCGCTAAGGGCAAATACTCGAGCGAGTATTGCCTTTTGTGAGTACCTGCCCGCTCGTCTCAAAAGATTCGGGTGCCGTGGGTGCCGGCAGGGGTGAGCGGCTAGTTGCGGGAGTGAGCAGGGGAGAGGGAGAGAGAGATCTCCCCCCCGTTCCTCCGCACTCTCCCCCGCCGCTCCCCGCCCCCCGCCGTACCCGAACCTTTTGAGATGAGCGGGCAGGTACTCGCAAAAGGCACTACTCGCTCGAGTATTTGCCCTTAGCGAGTACGCTCGCTCATCTCTAGTACTGATATTTCAGTCAATACACTCATGTCATTCTGTGTGAGTTGATGCCTCTTATTGGTAGTTATAGACTCAATTTAAAGGTAGGAAATCATTGATTTGAATTCATATGGAATATAAGAAAGTTATATATGCACCCTAACAGAATACCAGCAGGAATTCCACGGTAGCCAAATCTACACCTAAATGGTGCAGATTTGGACAGATTTTTAAAATTGCAGATCAGCTGCAGAATTTATCCCTTGTATTTCAAGAGTTAAATGCCACAACATAAATAGACATGCTGCGGATTTAGTACCCACCGCGCTTTCGAAAAATTTGAAAATTTCCGTACCATGTGCAGATTTTTTAAAATCCCCTCCGTAATTTGTACTGTAAAAGCTAGTGAAAATTCTGTGAAGGCAGCCTAAAGCTGCTATTACACGAACGCCAATAATGCTCATGTAATATCGCTAACTGCTGGGCTGCACCAATCCTGGTTCAACCCGGCAGATGTCAGGAGAATGTTAGCTCCAGCGCCTACCACTAGCACTTGTGTAACAGTAGCCTAACCATATCACTAAAACCACTGACAGGTGAAGTGGATAACATAGTTATCTCATTACAATGGCATCTGTCAAGGGTAGAATACACTAGACAGTAAGTGAACAGTCTGTTCTTGCCCTTGATGCATTTGAAGCAAGGAAAATTGGGCACACAAAGATCTGAATGGCTCTGACAAGGCAGTGTAACTCCCAAACGGCCAGGATTGGAGAAACCACTGATACCAGCCATTTTATCTCTTGGGTTCAATGCGGACCATGACATTCACATGGTTTACAGAGGTAGGAAACCGCCTCTGTCATCCATCTTACCTTTCAAATATTCAATCAAGGGGTGCCAATGGGTTTGAATAGTTGGAGGGTTAGTCCGATTCTGCCATGAAAACTATCCCATTAGACCAAGTCAAAGTCAGGGTCTAATAGGCTGCCTGTCAGAGGCATAGTACACTGCACTACCTAAGTATTGTGCCAGCAATCAATTGATCGCATGTACAAATTCCCTTGTGGAACTAAAAAAAGAAGTGTTAAAAAAATGTAAGGAAGTTTAATTTAAAAGAAATCCCAATTAAAAGAAAAAAAAAAAACACAATTACCCCTACAAAAGCATTCTTAATGGGGGAAAAAAAAAAGATTGCATTACACATTCATAATGACCGGAACTATAAAAATGCTATTTAAAAAAAAATAAAGTAAAAAAAAAAATAGAATAACTGTTTTTCATTTGTCTTAATCCCCAAAAAAGATACAATTTAAAGTGATCAAAAAGTCACATGTACCCCCAAATAGTACCAATGAAAAATACAGCTCATCTAACAAAGAGTAAGCCCTCACAGAGCTCAGTTGAAAGGGTAACAAGTCTTAGAATGCAGAAACACAAATACAAATTTAAGAAAAAATATTTAATTGTGCAAAAGTAGTAAAACATAAAAAATGATTTAACTTTGGTGTTGCCGGTCTGACCTGCGGAATCAAGTTAACATTCATGTTGTACAGTGAACGCTGTAAAAACTAACAAGTGTACCAGAAATGCTGGTTTTTGGTCATCAGGTCTCCAAAGAAATGGAATAAAAAGCGATCAAAAATCGTAAAAATAAAAACTGCAAGTTCTCCCACAAAAAAACAAGCCCTCATATAGCTCTCTCAACAGAAAAACAAAGTTTTGTAATATGGAAAAAAAAATAAAGTGTCCTTATTGGGCTAAAGTAGCAAATCAAAACAAGAAAGATATAAAAATGTGGTCTCTCTTGACTATCTTTGGTGTTTTGGGGTTACTATAATCATCATCAAGTTGGGATGTTCCTAACTGATGCCTTGAGAGGATTTGAGGGCTCTGCAATATTCTGAGCACTTCATTGCTTTCAGAAGGCTATCCTTTTTTGTGTAAGACACAAATATATTTCATACAAAATATATATTAAATAGGAGACAGAAACAATATGCAGTATTAGGACTTATCAAACGAGAACAGACAGACGTTACTTCCGGTGACCTCCAACCTGTAGCTGTCCAGCCGCTTTAGAACTACAACTCCCAATATGCCATGGGCCACAGATAAAACAGAAACATAAGACGGAGAGCATGCTGCAGCCTGGATTGCTTACATACTGCATAATCTGCACATAACAGAAGCCTAAAAGGCCATGTAGGCTTAAAGTGCCATTCTAAGTGGAATCACTCTAAATAATAAACTTACTTCTAATTACTATTACTGTACTGCAGTTACATTTCCTTCATGTATATGTTTGCGTTTATGGGAAAATCATTGACATTAGGCTTTAAAAAAACTCATAAATTGCACAAGTATAGTTACTAAAACTATTGAGACGACTGCCAGCAAAACTGCTTTTTGTGATAAAACAACAAATTACCAGAAAGTTTCATGAGAAGTTCAGATGCGGCCTTGACAGAGATATCCTGTGTCAGCAAGTTTGGCTGGGTTTCTTGGGATGTGGCTTTCTCTGGCGTGCTGGAGTGTCGGGCCTCGGATTCATGGCTGTAGGTGTATCCAGACTGTGGGGACAAGGAGTTGCTAAGTTCTCCATCATTAGGCTCTTCTTTAACCTTGAGAGTCAGAGGGTCTTTCTGATTTGCAGCTGTGAATACAAAAACACAGACCTGTTTAAATAGGGAAAATGCTGATTTTAAAAGGACGGTTAAGGCATCCTGTGCCCCCAAAATTAAATGACCACCACGTGTTACCACATCAGTGGAATCCTCTTTATCACTGGAGATCCAGACATATTATATTGTTTGCATTACACTAACATGTTATATTAATTGATACTTAAAGGGGTTGTCCTGCGCCGAAACGGTTTTTTTTTTTTTCAACAGCCCCCCCGTTCGGCGCGAGACAACCCCGATGCAGGGGTTAAACAAGAACACCGGACAGCACTTACCTGAATCCCCGCGCTCCGGTGACTTCTTACTTACCTGCTGAAGATGGCCGCCAGGATCTTCTCCCTCGGTGGACCGCAGGGCTTCTGTGCGGTCCATTGCCGATTCCAGCCTCCTGATTGGCTGGAATCGGCACGTGACGGGGCGGAGCTACACGGAGCCCCATTGAGAAAAGAAGAAGACCCGGACTGCGCAAGCGCGTCTAATTTGGCGATTAGACGCTGAAAATTAGACGGCTCCATGGAAACGAGGACGCTAGCAACGGAACAGGTAAGTGAAAAATTTCTGATAACTTCTGTATGGCTCATAATTAATGCACAATGTACATTACAAAGTGCATTAATATGGCCATACAGAAGTGTATACACCCACTTTGTTTCGCGGGACAACCCCTTTAAGTTTGAAGTTAAATTGAATGATTGCTCAGGACTTTTTATATTTTTCACTTTTTAGTAGATGTGTCATTCTAATTATTGTCCTTTATCGAAGATACTAAAGCCTCCCTATAAATATAAGTCAACTGAACCAGTCTATTATGGCGTGATAGGACAATTATTGTATGACTTTCATTAAAAGATGTTGGGGGGAAATAAGGATCGAGAATGTTGAATTTCAGTGCCAAATCATTTTGTCCTCTGGAGATAAGCCATCATCAGAGCTGCTGGAAAACACGTGAATGCTAAGCTGAACCCGGCATTGAAGTATATGGAGGAGGCTCTAAGATAGCTGTCGGACAACAGCTTTTAAAAGGTGCATGGGCACCTTAATGGCCAAAAAGTTTTTATCCTGCCGTATTCGTTGCTAGCGGAATATGATACAAAATGGCTGCCAATGAAGACAGGAGGGCCTTTTATGTCCTTGACTTTCTTATCTACCAGTATGTTATTAGAAGGCAACGTCATTTACGAACAAAGTTTGGTGAAGACCAACCCAGCAGGTGCATAATTCATAAGTGGTACCCCAATTTTTTAGGAAAAAGTTTGGATCTGGAAGCGAAAATCATCCAACCATTCACCAATAAGCGTGGAAACAGTGGAGCGTGTCTGTGCAATTTTCACACAAAGGCCTTTTAGAAATCCGCCAACAGAACAAGCAGAGAATTGGATATTCCGCAGCTGTGTGGAATATTCTGCGCAAATGTTTGAGAGGTTATCCCTACCGACTGCAATTGTTACCGTCCCTGAAATCGTACAACAAAGTGAGGCGAAGTTCTTTGTGTGAGTTTATGCAAACTCTAATGGAAAGTGATGGTTTCATGGAAACTTTAGTGTTTAATGATGGAGCTGCCTTCAATCTTTCGGGCACAGTTAAACATACATACCTACGTGGAGTGCATGTGCGAGTCCACCACAAGGTGAATGTTGTTTTGCGCTATAACCTGTAGGAAAGTGTACGGCCCCATAGTTCTCTATGAAGAAACAATCGTGGGGATTTCGTCCGTGGACTCTACAGATATGACTTCTGGGACAGGTGCAACAGGGAATCCAAGTTCCATCTTCCAACAGGATTTTCTTTCTCTGGAAGAGTGTTAAAGATCGAATCTACATGCCCCCCTTAACCACCACCTTGCACGATCTACGAGTACGCATCACAGAAACCACTGCATCAGTCAGTAGTGATACGCTATAACATATATGGCAGGAATTGGACTGCAGGCTCCATGTGTGTCGAGTGACAAAGGGAATTGACATTGAACACCTCTGATGTGGAAAACATTTTTTGATGTTGTGCAAGAAAACGTTTTGAATTTTTGTATCGGAGTGTCATCATATGTGTGTTATGAGTGTTTCAAATTGGAAAGATCATTTGTAACAACCCTGTAATAAAAAGTTGTAGGTTAAAGGGATTTCATTCATTTTAATCGGAATCTGTTTTATACCAAAAATGTAATGGTAAATGAAATACGCAATCATATATGAAGATGCCCAACCAGAATTAACTGTGTGCGTGCGGGGTAGTGGTGGGGAGGGGGAAATGGCAAGCCAAGATCTTAAGATATCTAAGTACCCCATTTCACATAGCTACCAGATGATCAGGGATGTCATAGACCCAGTGGGAATGGCCAATCAGTGATTGGTATTTAGCAGGATGGAACTTTGAAATTTGCTATTAGTATAGTAAGAATTCACTACATTTTGCAGCATTATGTTGCAGGCAAACAGCAAGCACACCCTAAGCAAGAATAATTGTGCGGCATCTGCAGGCCTAGGAAGCAGGTCGGATACTGTGGAAATGAAAAGTCATTGTGACTTGGACAAGGCAAAATGTAAAGTCTAATATGATCTCCTTGGGCTTTGTCCAATGTAATATGTCACATAGAGTGTGTATTCAATTTGCAACAGAAGCCAAGGGTTGAAACACTAAATTGTAATAAAAGTCTCCCTGAACTATGTGAGCCCATGGCTTATAATCACGTTTGGACCATTGTCAGTATTTAATCAAATTCAGCCTGTTCGATCAGCACTGTAATTATTAAAACTCTTACAGTTTGGATTTGAATAGTAGATTCACATTATGTTGGAGTGGAAGTAAGCGGATTTAAAGGGAATGCATCACATGGAAGCAGGCTGAACTGGATGGACATAGTCTTCTTCCAGACTAATATGCTATGTTACATTTTTTTTCTCTCTTAACTAATTAAAAGGAGACACTAATACATTTTTCTAATCTGTTTTTATTTTCCGATTGTAAATTTTTTTATTCCATTACCCGATTATTGGAGCCAACATCTTGCCTGAGATGCTAATAAAGGGGCTTTTTTGGACGTTTATCATTGATGACCTGTCGATGGGAATTGTACCTTCAGTACCAACCCAGGTATGGACAGCATTATCTGCTTCCAGTGCTGTCTGACAGCTGGCCCAGCAAACAGCATATTGGCGGGGATCTTGAGTGGTGGACCGATCTGCTATTGATGACCTATCCAGAAAACAGCTCATCAGTAGAAAAAGTCTCGGACAACCACTTTAAAAGCTTGCATAGATGAGCCTTTAGGAACATACCAGCCTGTACACCAGAAATGACTCATTGACCTCAATGGGTGAATGCTATGGGAATGCTCTACAACCTTTGTAGAGGTAACTGCTGTGAAGTGCAGGAGGGGGTGAGCTGTGACCATCACCTATTCTGAATGGTATAATCCTTTGTTATATTCCTCTAGCTTTATAGTACAAGTGGTCAGAATATGTTCACCCAATTGTCTGTGCTTCCTTGTGCCTTATATCCTGCCCCTGGACCTCCTGCATTACCCCCACCCCAGTTGTTCCCAATCAACTGTATGCCAAAATTAATTTGTTGTAATTAATTTGGTGTATTGTTTGTGTCTCTCCATGCTCTGAAAGCGCTGCAGAATAAGTTGGCGCTATACAAATAAAGATTATTATGACTTTTAGGTCACGGATATATAACAGATTTAATACAAAATTAGAGCAGATTCTACATGGATTCCACATATAATCCACCTTCTGAACAGGGCATTACTATTCTTGTAATCCATCATGTGAAGAGGAGAGGATTTCTGAAAAGTGACCTATACAGAACAGTAAGTGTCAGACTACTATGAGGCTCAGAGGCCAGTGTAAAAAGATTTCAAGTTTTCAGTTTATATTGATAATGACCTGAAACACCAAAAAAAAAAATCACTAAAAATTCTTTAAAAAAAAAGTTTAGCAAATACATCATTTTCTGCTGACACATCTCCTTTTAGGGTTGATATACGTAATATATCTGTATATAATACATTTTGGAATCCAGACAATAATAGTGTTAATTTGAGCCCCGTATACTACTGTTGATTTACAGGCATCTTAAGGGTGGCTTCGCATGAGCGTGTGCGTACATAGGTGCGCACCCATGTACGCACACAAACACGCATGTATGAATGTCCGTGCATTGCCTTCAATGGAGCCGTGGCTGCTGCCGGCAGGCTCCATTGAAGGCAATGAAGTGATTTTCAGCGAAGAGCTTTAAGTATAAGCTCTTCCTTGAAAAATCATTCCTTTTAGTGTAAAATAAATACATAAAAAAATTATATATATATTCTACATATATATACATATACACATATGTAGACATATACACATATACACATACACACACACACACACACACTGACCTGTCCGCCGCGGCCGTGTCCCCTGTGGGGATTAAGGACACATCTGCCACATGCCGCAGATGTTTTCTTCATCCCCGCGGGGAATAAAGAATTCCCTGCTGCACCTGTCATAGATGTGACAGAAGCGGCAAATGAGTTTTTCATCCCCGCGGGGAATAAAGAATTCCCTACTCCAGCTGCCGGCACTCCTTGTTTTTCAGGGAATGGCTTTAAATATAAATTCTTCCCTGAAAAACAACCCAAACTGGTGTAAAACTAAATTTTAAAAAAAATCATACTCACCTTTCTTCAGCTGCCGGGGCTCAGCGGCATCCTGTCTCCGCTGTCCCCGGCTCTGCACTGAAATTCTTTCAGCAGGTGGGGAATTAAAATCCCTGCCTACTGAAAAAGCTGCTTCTGATAGGCTGAGGCACTCAGGCAATCACAGCAGCTCTCACCTGTCATTCATTGAATCAGAAGCAGCTTTTTCAGCAGGAGGGAGTTTGATTTCCCTCCTACTGAAAGAACTTCAGTGCAGAGCCGGGGACAGGGAAGACAGAATGCGGCTAAGCCCCACTAGTTGAAGAAAGGTGAGTATGATATTCACTGCAACTTAGGCTGCCAGTCCATGGATGAGATCCGTGGCGATAAAATTGCCTGCGGAGCTCGCCTGACACGCTTTCCATAGGATAACTATGGAAAGCGCAGTCCGACGTCCACGAGTAGAGAATCGTAGCGATTCTCTGCTCGTGTGATTCGAATCGATTCTCCACGGTGAGCCTATATTAGATAGGCTCATCAGGGAGACCTTACAGTGCTCCCCCCTCCTCCCCCGCGGCGGAATATCTCTAGCGATATTCCGTCACGGCCGTGGACATGCGGCTTAGGTTTTAAAAAAGATTCACCCACTGTTAATAGTAACAATATATATAAAATCATCAAAGCAGATTTAACAAATTCTCTCCCCAACAACCTCCTATAAACCGAAACTCTAACACAAATTCTAATAATAATTGTAAGGAGACCCTAATTTTGCCTATATTTTTCCATAGGAAGACTATAAATTCCAAACTTATTAGCACCACCTTTTAAAATCTTAATGGGCATTGCAAGATATTACTCAGTTTTATTATTTACTTAAAAGGGTTATCGAAGCAAGCAAAAAAACAGATAGAGCCCAATCCAGTGGTGCTGGCACCATAGTGGCCCAGAGTGAGTGGGGCCACTCTATAATGTTATATGTCTGTCTAGTGCCATTGTCTTGTCAGTGTCTTATGTGTGAAGTGCATTTGATTTATGTGTATTGCACCTCTGCAGGATTGAATGGGTTAATGTCTGGGTCATGTCTGGAAAATGTATCGTGTTGCGAGTCATGTGACTATGTTTTATATATACGGTATGTGCTTGCAAGGTGTAGTAGGTAGTCAGTCAGTCAGTCTGTTTCTGGTTCTTCTTGCAAGAGAGTGTTAGTTGGCAAGTGAACGAGAAGTCAGTGAGTGAGCCACACAGACACCGATTGGTCTATGTGTGAAGAGAATGGAGGAAGCCGAGCGATTCCCTTCTGCGTGGCCTGGGACCAGTCTACCTCAGGACAGTGAGAGAGGACTGCTGCATGGCTAGAGGAAGGCAGAACAAATATGAGTGTGGACCGGTACAGAGTGAAAGAGAGTCGCCGGGAGCAAGATCACGCAGATAACTTGTACTGTGGATCGTTCGGATTACCCCAAGAATACTCCCTGTTGCACCACGCTATTTTATTGTATCTGTGCCAGACTGTTGATGTAATTGAAAGTTATCAAGTTACAGTAAACAGACATTACTGACTGTTCCCGGTTTATCCAAAAAGTTTTCCCTGTTTGTGGACTAAATTATTTCCTCATCAAGATTCACCGCAGACGACGGAATGATGGCGTCATGTGTGACAAAGAGACTGCAGGTAACCTCCGGTTACGTTTTCCCCGTGACCTCCCCCAGCAGTAACTTGGTCGGGTCCCGAGCTACCCTCAGGGGAGGAGATAGTAGAGCCCAGTGACAAGATCTTTATCTACCCTGCTATCTTCTCGGCTGTGGGACCGTTCCTCGGACGCTGCAGCACCATTACTTCCGAAAATGTCTTGTATATTTCATCAGATTTTTTTCATAATTCTCTTGCACAAATAAGTGTCAACTTTGTGCAGAAACCCAGATCAGAACCAAAAATCTAGACTGCAGGAGTGTGCACATAAAAACTTGACCTTGCATTTCCTATATAGACAACTCTGCTGGCAGAAAGCGCAGAAAACTCTGCTGTGTCCCCTATATTCTTATGCTCTGACTAATAGGATATGGGAGGCATTTTCCTGACTGCTACATGAGAAGAAGGAGGCAGTGCAGCAGCCTCTATTGGTGGTAGATAAGCGCACATTGTTGGGACTTCACTGTTAAGTGCGAGCTGTATTGCCATTGTGCAAGAAGGGGGGTAAAATCTAAATTGACATTTAAAGGGGTGGTCACAAAAAAAAATAAAAAATCATAGTTTATAGTGAAAAGAGTAGTTTGAGTATAAAGAATCTCCTGCTGTCACTGCTACCCAAAAGTCAGGTAATTGCTGAAGCCAAAGGCTGCACCAGCATCTTGTATTCTCCTGGCATCAGCGCTCTACATTTTGGGTGCCATGAAGCCAAGAGTTCAGAAAAGGACATTGTAGCTTCTGATTGGCTGCAGCAATCATGATATCTGGTCAGAATTTACAGCGGCATTTAAAGGGTTAATAGCCGCAATCGGCTGCGTGGCCGATGGCAGCTATGGTCCACGGGTGTCAGCTGCAATAAACAGTTGACGCCTGCGCTGTATGAAGACAGGTTGCCCCGCAATCTCTCTTCATACATACCCTGCACCTGATTGACGTAAATGTACGTCATATAGCGGGAAGGGGTTAAATCCAGTCCTCTTTTTCTATATTCCTGAACTGATTTTAGAATAGCGCCACCTGCCGTCGCTGTTCTGTTTTCATCTCAGAAATTGTTCCACCTCCGCAGCCTTGCTTCTCTCTCTGCTCTACTAGACATGTGGTCGCTTCTGAAGTTGCTGTGTCTTCTCTGATGTCAGACGGGATATTGAGCGAGTGATAAGGGTGAAATAGCATTACTGCAGAAACACAAGACTTTGCAGCTGTGTCCACCCTGGAACATTTACTGAAGTGGTAGGACACAGATAGGATCTTCAACATACACAGTAGGTGACGCTATTTTAACATTTTTTTTGAAATAGCACGGGACATAAACATGCTTTTATAGATTTAACCCTTTCCAATCCACTGTCTGACGTCTTCCTACATTCTGATTGAAGCTTGTACAGCTCCAACATCAGAAGACGTCCGACAGGGTCTTCTTACAGTCTATTGCCAGCCACTCCGCTGTCAAAGCCTCTCTGCCTCACACACACACACTGGCTTTAGCCAGCAGATGGCACTGTTGTATAGCCTTTTAGGAAACCCTGAATCCAAAATTGGATTGGAAAGGGTTAAATATACAAAATTTAGAATTGTGGGCTCGATATAACTAAAAACATTATTTTTATGGGACAACTCTAAGAGATTATTTACATGAAGCATTTGCCCAACATATTGCACATGCAAAATTTGCGCACGCAATACGCAGTGAATTTTAATGGGCTTATTCATAGGAGTTTTTTTGCATATTGCACACAAACATAGCACATATTAAAGAAATTTAAAGGGGTTGTCTCGCGGCAGCAAGTGGGGTTATACACTTCTGTATGGCCATATTAATGCACTTTGTAATATACATCGTGCATTAATTATGAGCCATACAGAAGTTATTCACTTACCTGCTCCGTTGCTAGCGTCCCCGTCGCCATGGATACGTCTAATTCTGATGTCTTCTTGCTTTTTTAGACGCGCTTGCGCTGTGCGGTCTTCTTCCTGGTGAATGGGGCCGCTCGTGCCGGAGAGCTGGTCATCGTAGCCCCGCCCCGTCACGTGTGCCGATTCCAGCCAATCAGGAGGCTGGAATTGGCAATGGACCGCACAGAGCCCACGGTGCACCATGGGAGAAGACCCGCGGTGCATCGTGGGTGAAGATCCCGGCGGCCATCTTGGTGAAGGAAGAAGTAGGAAGACGTCGCAGAGCGGGGATTCGGGTAAGTAATAAATTATTTTTTTTTAACACATCCTTTGGGGTTGTCCTGCGCCGAACGGGGGGCCTATGGAAAAAAAACCAAAAACGTTTCGGCGCGAGACAACCCCTTTAACTTAATTGCTCATTGAAATCAACGGGGGCATTGCTTCTTTTTTTTTTTTTCACGCGCAAAATTGAAGTAAAACACACAGAGGGGTGTGCAAAAACGCAATGCCTATCACACAAATGCCTGCATAAATGTGCTTATGCCCATGTGAAGCCGGCCTAAGTTCAGGCTGGCACCGTCTGGTTGCAGGGATATGCTGGATGTTTCTTTTTGCATCAAATTCAAGAGATTTAGATATATTCTATAAACACAATGATTACATTTTCTCTGTAACACTATGAATTCATCTTTAAAAGCAAACTAGAATGGATATTGTTGTAGAATATAATGTTATAGTCACACACGCTAATAGCTGATGCATGCATGACTAAAAAAGGAACTTCTGTACATGGCTGGATATTGACTGAGGCTATAAAAATAGATTAAGGGAACAAACAGAGGAAGGATATAACAATTACCAGAGAAAGCATCAGGTCATCTTTTAGGTCAAAGAGTAAATGGGAAAAAAATATCAAGAGCAAACTGTTTCTTTAATTTCATGACAAAGTCTGAAAGCTAAGCCATACTTGATAGTGAGACAATCATGTTGAATTCCTGCATTCCAAACTAACCAAATAAGTACTGACCCAGGAAATGACCGGCTCACTTCGTATACTTCCACTATACTAACATGACCATGGCAAAGGTAAAATATGTTGTATCCTGAGATAAAGCTAAAGACAGATGTGCGCAGAACATACAGATGTAACTAGTGTAGCGCACCATTCATTCGCCTTGCATGAGGAATGCTACATCTGTACACAACTTCAAGAACTCGCAACATTAGTACATAGGCACTAGGCAAACCTACAGAATTCAGGGTGCTCAAACAAGAGCATTATTCTAACATTATATGCCAGTTTCTGTGAACAGAGCTTAAGCAGTTCATATGCAACAAGCTAAATATTTTAAAAAGGTCTTCTTCATTCTCCCTCTAAAATTATACACAATTTGTAAAAAAAAAAAAATCATGCACCTAGGAGTTGTCAGAGTTGCATGTGTGATTGTAACATTGATGAGTAAGTAATTACAATATCACAGCAAAAGGATGATTTATTGTGTAAAACTGAACACTTGAAGGGAGGCTCTAGTACCGTGTTGTACTGCCTCTAGCTTGGATGCAAAATGTGATACAGGTGGGCATGGAGGCTCTAGTACCCTCTTGTATCGCCTCTAGCTTGGCTACAAGATGTGATACGGGTGGGCATGGAGGCTCTAGTACCCTGTTGTACCGTCTCTAGCTTGGCTACAAGATGTGATACGGGTGGGCATGAAGGCTCTAGTACCGTGTTGTACCGCCTCTAGTTTGGATACAAGATGTGATACGGGTGGGCATGGAGACTCTAGGACCCTGTTGTACTGCCTATAGCTTGGATGTAAGATGTGATATGGGCAGGCATGGAGGCTCTAGTACCCTGTTGTACCGCCTCTAGCTTGGCTACAAGATGTGATACGGGTGGGCATGGAGGCTCTAGTACAGTGTTGTACCTCCTCTAGCTTGGCTACAAGATGTGATACGGGTGGGCATGGAGGCTCTAGTACTGTGTTGTACCGCCTCTAGTTTGGATACAAGATGTGATACGGGTGGGCATGGAGACTCTAGGACCCTGTTGTACTGCCTATAGCTTGGATGTAAAATGTGATATGGGCGGGCATGGAGGCTCTAGTACCCTGTTGTACCACCTCTAGCTTGGCTACAAGATGTGATACGGGTGGGCATGGAGGCTCTAGTACAGTGTTGTACCTCCTCTAGCTTGGCTACAAGATGTGATACGGGTGGGCATGGAGGCTCTAGTACCGTGTTGTACCGCCTCTAGTTTGGATACAAGATGTGATACGGGTGGGCATGGAGACTCTAGGACCCTGTTGTACTGCCTATAGCTTGGATGTAAGATGTGATATGGGCGGGCATGGAGGCTCTAGTACCCTGTTGTACTGCCTCTAGCTTGGCTACAACATGCGTTACAGGAGGCATAGAGGCTCTAGCACCCTGTTGTACCGCCTCTAGCTTGGATACAAGATGTGATACGGGCAGGCAATGAGGCTCTAGTACCCTGTTGTACCGCGTCTAGCTTGGATGCAAGATGTGATAGGTGGGGGATGGAGGGATACAGGTTCTGTATGTTATCTTCATATCAGTTCACATTTGCTGTAACTGAGCCTTTAGATTATGCAAACTCATAGGCTGCATAAGTTGGTGCCTCAGATGGTCCCATAAAGTGTTCTATTGGTGATAAATCTGGTGACCGGGCAGCCACGGAAGTGTGACAATGTTGTGGAGGCTTTTGTCACACCCTTGTGTGCGGCCGGGCATTATCCTGCTGGAAAATGCCTCTTGGAAGCCGCCATGAGATGCTACACATGTGGCTGCAGGATGTCCTGAACATATCACTGAGCTGTAATTGTCCATCATACCACTAGTAAGGGTGACCGACTGTAGTATGCAATGGTCCTCTCAGACCATCACACAAGCAGTGGAGTCAGTGTGCTGCTCTACAGCAAAGTCAGCATTGAGGCGCTCACCCTTAGGACTCCGGACACAAACACGCCTGTCATCTGTGCCCAAACTAAACCTGCGTTACTCACTGAAGACAACCAGGTTCCACTCCATAGCAGTCCAGTTTAGATGTTCACAACACCACTGCAAACGGAAGCGATGATGGGTGGGTGTCAGTACATGTAATGAGAACCATGAGACCAAAAGGTCCTTCAGCCAAGTGCCTGGAAATGGTTCCGACAAAGGCAGAGGCCTGTAACAATGGTACCACCTGTGTCTGGATGACAGACAATGAAACAGTTGGAGCAGCTAATACTTGTTGGACTGTCTTATGATCCCCTCTACTGGTGGTCTGTCGAGCGTGTCCTGAGCCCGGTTCACCTTGCGTGACCTCCTGCATCCACTAGTCTTAACACTTCCTAACAGTCTGGTCAGAACAGCCCAGATGGTGGGCAATTCATCGATACGACCATCCAGCTTGTCACATTCCAATAATGCACCCCCTCTAAAATTTTGTTGTAGATGCTTAATTTTTTTGGGACAAACAATGTGTATGTGTATGTATATACAGTTCTGTGCAAGGGTTTTAGGCAGGTGTGGGGAAATGCTGCAAAGTATGAAAGCTTTCAAAAATAGAAGTGATAGTTCGGCTTCTCACAGGTGTACGCATATTTGTGCGATGGGCGTTGTATTTTTGCACCGGTATGTGAGATTTAAATGGGCTATTTACTTTAGTATGCGCTATTTCCGTGTGCAATACGCACAAAAATAGAGCATGCTTTTTTTTTCCCCATGAAATGTGAGCGCATAATGTGAATGGACCCACCGAAATCAATGGGTTCTATTCACTGTAGAAAGCCCAAGTGATGACCTTTTCAAATAGCTGCTCAGAAGGGTTACCAGGAGTCAAACCCCCACCAATCAGATACTGAGGACATGGCCTTCAAACATAGGAGTCAGACCCCCACGATCAGCTATTGAGGACATAGAGTCTTAGAATAGGTCATCAAAGTATAACCCACGAATAACCTTTTAAAGTGACAAATCTCCCCCAATCGCCAAAGGGGTTTGGATATTTCATGACTAATGAAGGAATTTCCACACCAGGAAATAATTTATGTGTTTGGAGCATCAGAGTAGATTTTCATTTTAAAAAGTGTTTTTTATTTCCTTTTTGAATTCGGTTATAAAATATACATAAAATCTATTTCTTCAAACAGAAGTAAAAGAGAAAGCCTCTCTCACATAAAAGATAAGTGCACACGTTTACATTACCATCCAAATGCTGCATCTAAGTGAAGAAAATATTACAGATACATCCTTCAACCCCGGTGACTTTATATCACGTTGCTAGGCAACACAGCTTATAGGTCAGGTGCAGGGACCTTTAGTAAGTCACCATGAAATGGCTAGGCCTTTTGCATAAATGAAACACATTTGCATGTGTCTCCTGGCATATCAGTATTTCAATAGATTTCTTACTGTGCAGTCTGATGTATAGAGTTCATTCTGACAGCTGGCTGTGACCTTTTCTATTGCACTATTGTACACATTCTGAAGACCAATGTGATTTCAATTTCTTGCTTGTGGTTTACTGTATTCTGAGTTCATGGTGACAATCACATATGGACAAACTAAAAAAGATCAAAAAAATCAAAAAATAAATCTTTAAAAAGAAATATAATGCATTTTTGGGATGCTGAAATTTTTTACCCCAACCTACAGTAGGGCCATTGGTTATAGTGAAGTCCACCCTCAACGCCAATGGGTACAGAGACATTCTGGACAACGTGGCAATACTTTGGTACAGCTCTGTGTCTCTACGAACATGACCAAGGCACCATGTCATACAGTAAGCAGTGTTGAGGCTTAGTTCGAGGAGCAGAACATCTTCAAACTTCACTGGCCAGCCCAAAGCCCAGATCCCATCGAGCATCTTTGGGGTGGACTAGAACATATCTATGCCCGCCCAACATACCCATCATTCCCTGCATCACTATCTGAAGTGCTCTTCGAGGAAAAGAGGCAAGTACATCTATCGGAGTTTGGTGAAAAGCAGCCTAGGAGGGGTATTGCAGTCATTGAGTCCAAAGGCAGCCCAACACTGCATTGAAAAATGTGAATACAGTCACATTTCATCACCTATGTGTGCACCAATACTTTTGTCAACCTAGTGTATACCATTTAAAAGAACACTACAGGGAAATAATGCACAAAAATAACTAAATCCCAGCAATCCGCCCACTAATCATCTTTTTTTAATGTTATTTTGTCTCATATTATAATTAAAACAGAATTATACAAAGAAAACTTGTGTTCCGGTGGATCGATTATGCCCCCCCTCCTTACTGCCCTGTACCTGACTGTAAGACAGCTGGCTGCAGCTGGAGCCTCCCCCCTCTACTTGATCTGCAGTAGGACATAAGGATTGTTAAGCTACACCCCCTAGCCAAGTTCTGACCCTCAGCAGCATCCCAGCCAAAAATGGAACAGTTCAGCAGGAGATTAATTCTGGGTTCTCTGCAGAGTTTCTATAAGACTGTTTCAGCAATATGCAGAAAATACTGTAGGCTGCCCGACAATAAAGAAAACTATACTTTTTGTTTATCTTTCTGCCTGAAATCTAGGTATAATGTTCGAAAAATATTAAAAAATGCAAACACGTTAAAATTTATCAATTTAAATTCACTAAAAGTATTTTGCCTTTTGTGAAGATAACTTACATTGGCGGCAGTGCCTCTTAGTTTTTTTTTATTTTTACCACCAAAACTGCACCCATCTAGCGAATCAATCTGTGGTAAACATACATGTTCTGGTCACCTCTGTCTGCTAACTATAGATAAAAGTGTGTGCATTAAACCATTCTGTTGATGCAGCAAAGTATTCTGCTCCTTCTCTACTTGCCAGAGCAGAGGCAGAGCAAGTAGAGAAGCAATATATGCAAATTACATTGCCACATCACCAGAATGGATTGTTGTGCACCTCAGTGCTGCAGCTAACAGACTGAGACAAATGGAACATGTGTGTCCACCACGGCTTGATTCACTTAGCCTGGCTTCACACTGGCGATAGGCTATTTTGCGTTGTGAGAGTGAGTGAAAACGCATGAAAACGACACCAATGATTTTCAATGGTTTCATTCTCATTTGCGATGCCTTCACTGCACACTCACAGCGCTAAGAACAAGCAGCGCTAGCCCCATTGAAAACATAGGCAGTACATTGCGCTCCCCTGTCACAGCTGTGGCAGAGGTCCGCAATGCTATCCATTGCTTTCAATGGGGCCAGCGCTGCTGCAGCCCCATTGAAAACAATGGGTTGCAGGCAAGCACCGCAGCGATGATTTTCGGGGAAGGGCTTGAAATATAAGCCCCTCCCTGAAAATCCTCCCGAGCTGTAAAGAAAAGTTAATTTAAAAAAAATGAACTCACCTGATAGTGACCAATCACAGGCAGCGCTCACCTGTCAATCAATGACAGCTGAGTGCTGCCCCTGATTGGTTACAGCGCTCAGCCAATCAGGGGCAACGCTTTCTGGAGGCGGGGATTTTTCAATCCCCGGCTTCCAGAAGACAGAAGACGTCTGCTGGGGCCAGAGAAAAGGGCCAGACAGCTCTTCTAGGGGAGTTCAATTTTTCTTTGACTTTTCTTTATATTTCATGCTCTTTCCCGAAAATCATTGCTGCGGTGCTTGCCTGCAACCTATTGCTTTCAATGGGGCAGCAGCAGCGCTAGCAACATTGAAAGCATGGCTAGCATGGTGGACCTCTGCTACAGCTGTCACAGCTGTGACAGCTATGACAGAGGATTCCTTCATCCCGGTGGGGAGGAAGAAATCTCCTGCTACAACTGTCACAGCTGTGTCAGGGGAGTGCCATGTATTGCCTATGTTTTCAATGGGGCCGGCGCTGCTGCCACCCGCCCCAGTTGAAAACAATGGGCGATAGCGCTGCTTTTTCTTAGCGCTGCGAGTGTGCAGTAAAGGCATCGCAAATGAGAATTAAACCATTGAAAATCATGGTTTCATTTTCATGCGTTTTCACTCAATCTCGTAATGCAAAATAGCCTATCGCCAGTGTGAAGACGGCATAAGTGAATGCAGTTATTGGCAGTAAAGAATAACAAAATCTAGAAGGCATTATCACTGCAACCAATGTTTCTTCACAAAAGGCTAAATATTTTTAAAACATTTCAATTGATAAATTACATATAGAAAAAAAAAAGAGTGTCAGCTGAGCTTATGGGCTCAAAGTTGGTGACCCTCTGAGGCCGTGGATGTAAGTGTATATACTTGCCTCTCCAGTCTTTCCCCTGGTGTCAGTGCTGAAAGTTGCCTCTCAATACATTGAGTAAAGCTGCTAAGTAGTCCTCCTATTCTAATTTTATAATGGGCAGACTACTTAGCAGCGCCACTAAATGCATTGAGTGGCAGCTTCCAGCTCTGATGCCAGAGAACGACAGGGAAGGCAAGTATAACACTCACATCCCCAAACTCAGCAGGCCACCTACTTTTAGCCTATAAACTTTGTTTACAGTGCTAAAAGTAGGCGAAAGTCTCTGCAAATCTGTTCTTTCCATTTATTAGTATTTTTGATGGGATGAAGCTTTCAAAAATATATTCAATGTTGTTTGGCAATATACAAATTAAAACCAAGTGGAGGGAAGCTATAGTATTTCAGGCTGACATATAATGGAGGTTGTACACTAAGGGAGAGTTCACACTTGTCAGATTTTCCTAGGGTGTGTATTTTTGAAAGAATATGTGGCAGAAATCCAAGGCTGACATTCAGATGTCTGCCATAAATGTGTTACTGGAGCCATACAAGGACTAGCCTAATTAAATGGTGTCATACTGCGCCTTTTCCATGTGAAATCTGCACAAATAATGAGAATGGTGCAAGTTTTAAAGATCCACAGAGCAGTTATTACAATAGACTATTTTTTTTCTGCTGTATGTGAATGGGATATGAAAAGCCCTATTCCCTTGCATTAACCCTTTCCATTTCAATTTTGGATTCAGGGTTTCCAAAAAGGCTTTTTTTTTTGCTGTTATACAATGGTGCCATCTGCTGGCTAAAGCCAGTGTGTGTGCTCCAGAGAGGCTCCGATAGCGGAGTGGCTGGTAATAGACGGTAAGACTACCCTGTCGGACATCTTCTGACATTGGAGCTGTACACGTTTAATCAGAATGTAGGAAGATGTCAGACGGTGGATTGGAAAGGACTACATGTGGACTATTAGCGGATAGAATGATAATTTAGGTGAGAATTCAGCCTAAATCCTTATCAAATCGGAAATATTTTAAAAAGAAAAAGCCTAAGTGGATACTATCAATCAAAAAATGTCCATTAACGCAGTTTTGTTTTTTTTGGCATGAAAGCCCCCCCCTTTTTTACATGGATGAAATGCAATACCACACACGGCCCACTGACAATAGTGGCAGCGTTTCTATCAGCTTATACTAGCAACATGCTAAAGGCTTGGGAGGGATGATGCAAGGAATCTATATAAAATTTAAAAAATTCTCAAAAATAACTATGGCCGGATTTGTGGTAGTCACAGCAAAGACTCTATGTAATAATTTTTCAGTGCGGATTCTGAAGAACTTCATATACAACTTAATATCCCCATCTCCCCAATACAATAACATTATGGAGACAATACTTCTGCATGCCGAGGCCTTATAAAAGTTGCCATTTTTCTGCAGCAAATGTCAAATGATTAAGGGCAGTATCTAATCACAGTTCATCATCTAGACAGTTACCTCCTTTTCTCCGACTTTTCTTTTTTTTTCGCCCTGTTTAAAATGCGATCTTTCTAAGCATTGAATCCTCTCTCACGCCTGTATTCAAAAGGTCAAAAGCGCCGCACTCTCCAAGGAGCAAGGATCAAGGGACATGAGAACACTAAGCGTTTCCAGGAACACATTGTAAGGCGTTACAGAGAAATGCAGAGAACAATATACTCTAATATTTGCAACGACGAGTCATTTAGCTATGACATTTAGTAAAATGCAACTTGTATCTTTCAGTAGCCAATTACCATCCATTTAAGAGCACTGTCAATCTCTCGAGGCTTCTAATGGTATTTGTAATCATCACAGGAAAGAAGAAGAAGAAAAAAAAAAAAAAAGTACGTTTCAATTTCAAAAACACCAAAGTAGATTTATTTTAACTATAAATGTGGATTCATTACTGTTCTGTTGCTTTGCAGACTAAACTCTGCCAGCTCATAATTTCAGTAATTTGCTGGAATATGGTTGGTCAAAGGGTAAATGTAAGAGAGATAGGGGGATATTATATAGCTGCACAATGATCCAGCTTTGAGCAGAGATAGACTATTATTCACAGATGTATGGTGGCTTTTATAATGGCATATCAGTAATTTAACAAAGTTTTAGTGAACCGTCCCCGGCTAGCTAGCCTTTGTCTCCCGACAATGATGTGCTTAAAGCGGCAGAATGGTTATTACGTTTTATGATGCCCAATTTGAAATATAACCTTGCGACAAGCGTTTGCATTTTATATTTATACGTTACTCTTTATTTAAGCATTGCAACAATGTGCATTCTTCTTCCGGATTATTATCAACCAGAGAAACAGGTTATTACTACAGTTCACAGCAAACCGCGGCAGTGAATTAGGGATATCTCATACACAAGTCAAGGCTGTCTAAATGGTGAGCCGCAGACCATTGGAGTCATTGTTTTGTATCCTAAAGCTGTATCATTTTTGTATGATCAACTGTAGAGAACATCATTTTTTCCACTTCTGCTTGTATTGTATCCATGTGTTTCTGACTCGCTTCAACAAAATCCAAAGTAATAAAGTAAAGCAAAGCTAAACAAATATGCATAAATCCAAATGTTACGGTCAAAGTGCTCCTAAACCTTCAGATGACTTTTCCGAGTAAACGGTCATGGTGTGTACATGAAGAGCAGCCGTATTTCTGGCTGTTATAGGACTAGCACAGGGACTTTTTCCCAAGCTATACTCTCTACACGCTCTAATCTGAGCTGATGGGTAATGACAATCTGCAATAATGTCTCCCATACACTGCAAACATGAAGAGGAAATCCTGCTCTCCGTATCTTGCTCTCATTTATAGAGAAGCAGCAACCGCGTTAAGGACATTATAAAGAAGTACTGAGCAGTGTAGATGTGATTACAGTAGCTGTGGGACAGTAAAACACTTACTATTAGTCTTTGTGTGTCTCTTTGTTTCTCTCTCATTCAGATCCTCCTCCACTCTTCACAAACTTCTATAGAAAGCATGTAATTTCACATGATAGTGAGGTGTTAAGGCTCTTTTACACGGAATGATTATCATTCGAAAATCTGTTAAAACGAATGAATGATAATCGTTCTGTGTAAAACATGGTGAATGACCAAAAGATGTTCGTTCATCCTTCGTCGTTCATTTACTACAGGCATTAAAACTCTTTTACATTGGGACAAGAAATATTTTGAGCGACCGAACGACTTTTTGCTTTCCAACTATAACTGTTTACACGTGTAGATCATACTTTACATTTCTTGTAATTTCCCTCGTTCGCTTTCATGTTTCTCCATCGTGAGTTGTGTTTGGCCTGCACAATTCATTGCTCAGGTGGGCGCAGAAATGTGGAAACGAAGCCGTAAGTGAGATCTCTCTCTCACTCATCCCCCCCCCCCCCCTTCCCGCTCACTCCAGCAACTCACCGCTCTCCCCCGCTGGCACCCGAATCTTTTGAGACAAGCGGGCAGCTACTCGCATAAGGCACTACTCACTCGAGTAGTTTGCCTTAGCGAGTACGCTCGCTCATCTCTAGTGTAGATATCTCTTCCAGCCACCAGCCTCCATTCAGAGTAAACAAGCAGTGGTTAATAGATTAATCGTTTGATTTTTATGCCTGCATAAACTTAACCACAAACAATAAGCGAATGAATTATCATTCGCCATTCAGTCGCTGGCAGTATTCACACTGAACATTTAGCATTCAATTTTGCACAATCCAGCGATAGACTAAACAATAAATCGTTCCTTATAGAAGGGCCCTAGGTTTCTTATATTCCACCTGTACCATTTGATTTTTGCAAAGTTTGTTGAAAAGTTAGTGACCATTCAATGTTTATTCCTGTATTTTAATTTTCTCATTCCCAACTTCTGATTATGCATATTAAATTTCAGCATCATGTTGACTTACTTCAGTTTTGCTTTCCAATCAACAACAGAAGGAATAGGTAAAACTTTAAATGTGATAGTTTTTATGCCTTGCTCTTACACTGAACCGTATCTAAAGAATGGTCTCATGCCAGCAAACTTTAAGTGCAATTAAAAGGTACAAATAAACATGTTTTAATTAATTAAAAGTTAAAGCATTTCCAATTATGTTTCTTTTGATCGCAGAGATACAGTTAGGCTTGGTTGTGGTGGCCATTTTGGCAAAAGTGGAGTCACAATGGATATTATGCTTGAATTCAGTTCTCAGAAACGGATGTACAACTGTAAATCTGCTAGCATGGAATTGATCTGGTTTGGCTATAATCGTTGGACATTGACTTACATAGTATCTACCTATCGGTGATACTAGAAAGTCAACTTTTGGAGTAAAGCTGATTTGCATACTATTTCCTAGGTATTATTGCCTACAAGATTCTATACATTAGCTGGAGGTCTCTGCAAGGTGAAACAGCGCTCTCCTCCACGAGAGCTATACATAAAGTACCACTGGTACCGTCAGTTGCTGAGAAACTAATTCAAAGAGGACAAACAAAGTAGCTGTAAAGCAAATATAATTACTAACACTTTGACCATCGCCATCTTCCCATTTATATTTTAGAAATCCTCTTTATAAGACATTTTTATAAGCACTCTATAGAAAAAAAAAATGAAAAAAAAAATAAATAAAAAGGAAATATTTCATACCTGATAACTTCATCAAAAAATCAGAAGCCATTTTGACGGAGATATCTTGACTGAAGAGAGATGATGGGCACGAAACAAAGTCCAAAGCATCTTTCAGCTTCATGCTGCTGTTGCTGCTAGGTCTATCAGGGAAGGGCATCATGGAGGGACAGTCATTGTCTTTAGGTTCCTCCTTGATAGGTAGTGAACTCACTGCTGAAGAACTGATCTGACTTAAGTTTTCTGGAAGTAGTGAGCTTTGAGCAGGTGAAGCACTACCTTCATCATGGCTGCCCAAGGAATTATTAAAAGGGGATCCTTTATTGTCAGTATCACTAGGCTCTTCCTTCACCTTGGCTTCAGCCCGAAGAAAGTGCTGGTGGCAGCGCATGTGAAGTTTCAGGCTGAAATGGCGTGAAGATGTAAAAGGGCAGAGCTGACACTGGAAGGTTTCTCCCCGGTCTTGGTGCTGGTGGACCTGATGATGGAATCAATCACAATGAATATTCATTTTCCATCCTCGCATCATACTACTCAACCGGGAAAATTACAATCACAACTGGTAAAAAGAATTCTCAAATATTTTCTTATGGGACAACTGAAGCTTGTGACGTATACATGGCAAGATGAAAAATCTGAACTTTTACATGCATATTATAGTGAAAAATAGAAAGTGGTTTTCTGCTTCATTAGTGTAGTATATGTGAGCAACTGCTGTATACTGAATATTCCCTTCATTTAGAATTTGCTAAATTCTAATTCTTTCTATATACTTAGATTTTTTTATTAAAAGAAAGTTTCAGCATATACACCATATGGACAAAGTGTTTGGACACGGCATGTTTTTCAGAAAAAGCACTTTATTCTTCTATTTAGTAACGTTTCGGCCCTCCTCTTGCTTTCTACAAGTTCTCTGTAAGTCTGGGCAGGAATAGCTGCCATTACTCCTGCAGGGCTGTGAGAAGAGATTGTTGTGAAGATGGGCGTGGGTGGTGGTGTCGTACCCGTCGCTCCAGTTTGTCCCACAAGCGCTCGATCGGATGAGTGAATAGCTATTACAAAATGAGCAGCTTTTTATTTTACCCATGCCCTTCCGAGCAACTCAGGAATTGCATATTTGTCGATTTCCTGCAGTGTCCAAATACTTTTGTCCATATAGTGTATAGCAATTCCATAAGATGCAATAATGGGAATAAGTGTGACTTTGTAGCATAAAAACTACCCATTATACATGAGGTTTCCTCAATTAATACCGGATAAAAATTGTGTAGCACCGTAGCATGGTGAATTTTTCTAAATGTCACTATTAGAGATGAACGAGCATACTCTGTAAGGCGATATACTCGAGAGAGCATCGCCTTTTTCGAGTACCTGCTGTCTTGTCCCTGAAGATTGTCATTGGCTGTGATTGGCTGAAGGCATGTGTGTTTTCTGGAGGCAGGGATTTCAAGCTCTGCATCCAGAAAGCAATGCTCTGCCGGGGACCAGGAGGGAGCGACAGCCTGCAGCAGCGCCGCAGAACGTCAGAAGAAGTGAGTAATGATTTTTATTCTTTGCTCCGCTGTATTCCCGGCGTATAAGGTGACAGTTGGGGGGTCGTCTTATACGCCCCGTCGCCTTATACGCCCGTATATACGGTATATATTTTTATTTTTACACATTTCTGGATGAATTGCAGGGAAGGGCTTATATATTTAAGCCCTTCCCGACAATTCATCCAGCGCTGTCCGGCAGCCCATTGCTTTCAGTGGAACCTGCTGTATTGCCAGCTCCATTGAATTCAATGGGCTAACATCGTTCTTCTCTGCCACAGCTGTTACTGCTATGGCAGAGGAGAACGATCTTTATGCTGACAGTGCGGGGGGGGGGGGGCGCACTCTTGCCGCTATTGTGGCTTAATAGTGGGACCTGGGAACTTGAGATGCAGCCCAACATGTAGCCCCTCGCCTGCCCTATCCGTTGCTGTGTCGTTCCCATCACTTTCTTGAATTGCCCAGATTTTCACAAATGAAAACCTTAGCGAGCATCGATGATATACAAAAATGCTCCGGTCGCCCATTGACTTCCATGGGGTTCGTTACTCGAAACGAACCCTCGAGCATCGCGAAAATTTTGTCCCGAGTAACGAGCACCCGAGCATTTTGGTGCTCGCTCATCTCTAATAATGACCCAAAAAAATAAAAGTTAGCGTGTTATTTTTGCCACAGTGTGTATGCTGTAAAAACAAGCACTGGCCTAAAGATGGAGGAATTACGGGGTTTTCTTTTGATTTCACTCCACTTGTACCAATTTTAAAAAGATTTTCAGTACTTCATATGGTACATTAAAAAGTGCCATTGAGAAATATAACTCATCTAGTAAAACAGAAGCCCCGGAAAGCTACGCTGATTGATAAATAAAAGTTACAATTCTTTGGAAAGTAAAGTAGGGAGGGAGAAAAAGGCAGAGTCATTAAGGAGGTTAATAGTCTGGACCTTTTACAGACATCCAAATACCAATTATTACTTGGTGCAGATTTTTTTTACGAGACGATTGAGGAAAGAGGGGTGTTAAAAGGAAGTCAGCTATATTTAGCATAAGGAACTAATTCTAACATAATATGTGTCAAGTACAGGTGAAAGGAACTACCTAATTTAATCCGTGCTTTCAACAGCAAAAAAATCTTTTTTCCCGTGTAGTATTTAAAACAGTTTTGTAACATTCGATGGGTGGTTTCTCATCTTAAGTTGTCCATGCTCTCGCCCTCCCACAATGATGATTGACATCTCGCATCTCAGGCTGAAGAAATTGGGCATCTTGCTTCGGCACATGTGTACTGACGTCTTTTGATAGCCTGAACATCCCTATAGCCTTGAGGAGTTCACGCGCTGAAGCCGCAAGCCCAGGCAAACGGCGTCTTCAGCCCAAGATAGTGACATCAAAGATCAGTGTGGAGGGAAAAGAGGCAGACAACATTTGATGAGGAATTGCCCATCGGATGGTCTAATGGTGATTTAACCCTTTTCAATCCATCTTCAGACATTCTGATTGAAGGCTGTACAGCTCTGATGTCGAAGGACGTCCAGCAGGGTATTCTTACTGTATATTACTGGCCGTTCTGTTGTCGGAGGCCTCTCTAGCATGTCCCATACCGCAGTACTGGCTCTAGCAGTACAATGGTGGTGCCATTGTATAATGGCAGTAAGAGAAAACCCTCTAGGAAACCCTGAATCCAAAATTGGATTGCAAAGGGTTAAAGGGCTTTCCAGTCAAAATATAATTGATGACCTATTCTCAGGATAGATCATCAATAGTTGCTCATCTGGGTACGCCACAAGGGGCCCTGACTGATCAGCTGATGGGGTGCCCACTACAAACAGGAGTACTAAGTGAAGCCACTGCTCCAACCTCTGCTTAGTGGCCGGCACTTGTAACTGCAGGCACTGAAGTCATTGATTTCACCAATTTAGTATTTTGCCTGGAAAACCCCTTTAAATACCAGTCAGGAAATGCTAAAAGAAGACTTTTCACTACTGAAAACACAAAATTAAATAAAAACGAAGTACACTTACTTTCACCAGTACTTGGCATATATTAGGATTGATGTAGGTTACGATTACTTCCCCATGCTAAATATACCAGACAGGCTTCCTTTAAAATGATAGTATTTATTTGTTTTATATTTTTAAAAACATTAAATTCTTCGTTTCTGTTTTTTAGTCATGTGGTCACTCGTATAATACACTGCAATATTCCATATACCGAGATACCAGTATTTGGTTGAGCTTTTGTTAATTGAGCTTGAGGCCAGGTAGACACTCAGAAATCAGTTTAAGGGTGCCCACCCACTAGCGTTTTTTTACTGCGAAATTCGCAGCGTTTTTTTTTTTTCTGCAGGGGTCTTTGGGCTATGGGACATGCAAAGCTAAAATCGCGATCGCGCAAAATCGCGATATCGCGGTAAATCGCGATTTTGCGCGATCGCGATTTTTACATTACAAGTCCCATAGACCCCCTGCAGAAAAAAAAAACCTGCGAATTTCGCAGTGAAAAAAAACGCCAGTGGGTGGGCGCCCTAACTGTAGATATCATTCCAGCTGATGTGGTGATACAATCATACATGCATATATTTAACTTTTATGAAACACATACAGTACACGCATGTACTGGACATCAGAGTTGAGATGGTTCATATAAGCTAAGTATTTCAGTCTACTTTGACTGGCTGGTAGAATTTGAAAGAACACTAAAAAGAAAAGAGAAAAGATGCTTAAAATGTAGTTTGAAGAAACGAGGTTAATACGCAGCCCGATGTCAGTGCAGTCAAGCTGGCAACAAACTGTTTTAACAATGTGAAGCATCTACTTGCAATAACAAGTTAGGATACACAGGGAAGAAGAAAAAAAAAACCTTTCAGTTTCAAGGCAATCATTGTACAGTTGCAATTTCATATCAAAGTCATTTTGTTTCGCAAGCACAAAGCCATCTTTAGCAGTCTATGTAAGTGTATCAAAACATAACCTTACCTTCATATGTGATTTCAGATTGTCCTTGCGGGCACAACGAAATGGACATAGTGGACACTGATGGCTTTTTAAACCCGTGTGAATCACCATGTGCCTTTTCCAATAACTTTTCCGCTTTATCACTAGTCCACAGATGGGGCATTGGAAAGGCTTTCCAACTTCTTCTTCCGAAGCTTTCACATAAAATAACAAAAAAAGAAATCATGACACTTAAAATGGTTATGGTATCTTGCCATATAAACCTAAAGCGAATATAATTGTACTAAAATTCATGTTGAAGAGCAAAGCAATATAACAAAATGTAAGTTTTTGGGATAGTATATATATATATATATATATATATATATATATATATATATATATATATATATACTAGCTGATATACCCGGCTTCGCCCGAGTTAATTTGGTACTGGTGTTTATCTGGTGTTCACACGGAAAGCTTATGAAGTCGTGGTTACTTTAGAGATACTGAGGAAAAAAAATATGTTCACCATTTTGCATAGTTCTCTGCGTTACCCAGGAAACACCACGTGGAGGCAACCATGCAACGTTTCCTTTATATAAAATGACATCAGGAAGTGAGAGAATTAGATTACATACGTAAAATTTTGACGCTAATTCTTTTGCGCATAGAATTGAATAATGGAGTTGGGACCCATTAGCTTTTCCTATTTATGACATAATCAATGCTCGTGCCAAATTTCCTGTTTCTATGACACCGGAAAGTGAAAAAATTACCTTCCGCACGTAAAATTTCGACGCCAATTCTTTTGCGCTAGAATTGAATAATCGAGTTGGGACCCATTAGCTTTTCCTATTTATGACATAATCAATGCTCGAGCCAAATTTCCCGTTTTTATGACACCGGAAAGTGAAAAAATTACATTCCGTACGTAAAATTTGGACGCTAATTCTTTTGCGCATAGAATTGAATAATCGAGTTGGGACCCATTAACTTTTCCTATTTATGACATAATCAATGCTCGTGCCAAATTTCCTGTTTCTATGACACCTGAAAGTGAGAAAATTAGATTCCGTACGTAAAATTTGGACGCTAATTTTTTTGCGCATAGAATTGAATAATCGAGTTGGGACACATTAGCTTTTCCTATTTATGTCATAATCAATGCTCGTGCCAAATTTTAAGTTTCTAAGACATTGGGAAGTGACAGATTTAGATTATGTATGTAAAATTTCGACGCCAATTCTTTTGTGCTAGAATTGAATAATCGAGTTGGGACCCAATTTCTTTTCCTATTTTGGAGATAATCTATGCACGTGCCAAAATTCATGTTTCTACGATATCGGGAAGTTGGAGAACTTTTGGCGAGTCAGTCAATGAGGGCTTTCAGACACACACACACACACACACACACACACACACCCCACACACCCCACACACCCCACACACCCCACACACCCCACACACACTGTGCATCCATCACTTCTTGTCTAGTAATTCATCTCCTTTGTACAGAAGCCACTTTGTTATAAGATTTATAAAATAGACGTTTCTGCCGACAGTCGAGTCCTCGGAGGAGGAGGAGTACGTCGAGGATTAGGGATTGATCCACTGTTGTGCTGCACAATCTGTCTACCTACGTAAAACGATGATTACTACTACAGATGAAATAAAGGGGATGTCCCACTAAAAATATTATCCATAATTAAATCCAGCCCATAATTATACATATTTCATGTATTTACACTTATTAAAAAAAGAGGTTTTCAGGACTAATGCTAGAACAGTCCCTCATGCTGTTTCTATACTGTGACCACCTCAGTAATTGTTCCAAGATGGTCCTACATGCCCAGTCCTGCTTCTCTCTTTGCTCCACTGGGTATATGGTGGTGCAGTGAGCGTCTGCTTCTGAAGTTGCAGAGTCTTCTCTGCTTGTCAGAATGCTGAGCGAGTGATTAGAGAGTGAGACAGCATTAATGCAACTGCAGTTGCTCAGCATTTCCTAACGAGCACAGAAGACAGTGGAGCGTCTGAGACATCGCTGCATTCATAATATTTCTATTTTTTCCTAGATGGAGCCATGCAAAGGCTTGGTTTTTTTTTGCAATGGTGAGCTCTAAGCTTATTGGTACCATTTTGGGGTACATATGACTTTTTAAAAATCACGTTTATTGCATTTGTGGAAGGCCAAATGAACAAACAAATGAACAAAAAAAAAGTAGAAAGTAAAAAAAAGGTTTTCTTCTTTTTAACTATAGCATTTGCTATGCAGAATAAAAAATGTGTTCATTTGATTGTACGGGTCATTACCGAAGCATCAATAATAGAGATGAGCGAGCGTACTCGGCCACGCCACTTTTTCGCCCGAGCGCAGCGATTTTCGAGTACTTCCGTACTCGGGCGAAAAGATTCGGGGGGCGCCGTGGGTGAGTGGGGGGGAGAGGGAGAGGGCTCCCCCCTGTTCCCCGCTGCTACCCCCCGCTCCGCCATGCCTCCCCCCGCCCCCCGAATCTTTTCACCCAAGTACGGAAGTACTTGAAAATCGCGGTGCTCGATCGAGTAATTACTCGAAATGAGTAGGTTCGCTCATCTCTAATCAATAATAATCATGTTTTTTTAATTCATTTTCTTAAACTAAAAGGAAAAATAAGTTTGCAAAAAAGTTTTTTCTTTTTTTTTTTCATGTAAAATGTATTTTCTTTTACCATTTTTTATGTTACGTCCCTCCAAGGGACTTGAACCTGCTATGTTATGATCGCTTAGCAAATACACTGCAGTACTTCTGTATTGCAGTGTGTATTATCTCTATTCATTTATGTTAAAAGCCATGGCATACTCAGGGGCCCTTTGCTATGGAATGGAGGCGAGCCAATCACATCAGAGAGGGAGCTCAAGTCTGTACATGCCACAATCAACATTAATCATGGCATGTAAGAGCTTAATGGTGGAATTTGTGTTTTCTCCAATCCCCACCATTGCAATGGAACCCTGGCTGTCAGTTACAACCAGCTCCTACATTAAAGTCAGCCTAACCTAACAATTGCAGTAGAAAAGGCTGGACCAGGACTTTTGATGATGTCACAAGGGGCGGAGCTCAACAGTGAAGACTGAAGGTCCTTTGATTATGGATTTTTGGGTGGGATCTTATAGCCAGGGAAAACCCTGAGAGTTGTAGTTCTCTCCTCTTTTGACTTTCCATTATAATAACCTGAATGTGCTGGGAGTTTTAGTTCTTTTAGACTCCCTCCTTGTAATGTTTTTAAATATCACATAACAGCATTTGGCATGCTGGGACTTTTAGTTCCACTTTATATATTTTCCCTTTGTAATTTCCTCTGTTAAAGGGGTATTCCAGGACTTTTTTTTACAAATATTTTTCTATTGATGACTGACATCAATAGATGATCCACAGAGTAGGATCCCTTCCGATCAGTGGATTCCTGGAGCCACTGTCACCACTGCAGTCAGCGCAGAAAGCAGATCGCGCTGACCATAGCACAGTGACTTGGGTTTCCACTGCAGGCGCAGCTCCCACTGAATTCAGTAAGAGCTGCACCTACAATAACAACTCGGCCCACTGCGCTACTGTCAGTGTTTTCTGCTTCCTGCTCTCACCTCAATGGTAAAAGCCCTAGTAATCAAAGAGGGTAAATTAAAAAAAGTAAAAAAGTTCCAGAGTACCCCTTTAATAGAGGATATTACAGGGGTGAATATAAGAGGTGGAACTACCTGAATCACTGATGGCTCCGCCCATTGGACTGTTCCGCTCAGAATGAGCAGAGATATAAATGAATAAAATACAAGTTCTACTAAGTCTTTCCCCATAAACTATATATCAATCTGCTCAGCTCCTCCTGCTCTATAATATGATGTCTGCAGTTTGGACAGCATGTACGAACCGACAAATTCCCTTTAACATGGTTTTAATTGTGTGTTAAATGTAGAAAGAAAAAAAATAGGCCCTCTGAGATTATTGCCCATGGGCCCTCAGCGCTGGGTATGTCTGACTCTAGATAAGAAGATTGGCAGTCACGTTTCATTTTACCTGTATCGGAGATGCCACAGCACCTACATTTTAAAAGGGACAGGAACACAAGATAAAAAGCATACAAAGTGGGCATTCAAAGCATCCAGTAGTCCTTATTCCACTTGCCACAAAGCCTGCAGTAGTGGCCAGCTGATTCTAGCAACCTATGGGGCCCTGTAGCCAATATTATCAGCAATCAGACGAAGATCTGGTCTAATTTTCCTAAGTCTATGCGTTTTATACAGACAGGTGTGAGGGGCTGCACAAACATTTGAGGAAAACTATATTAGTTGTCATCCTTAGATGTAAAAAATGGCCGACTGCATCCTCTCCTTGACAGGCTAATGTGTCCTCAGGTAACCTCACAATACAGTGAAGATTCTGAGGTTTTCAAATGCTCTGCTGAATAATTCATATACAAGGGCATTTTATTTGCAACATTTCAATAGATTTTATCCCGGCGACCACACTGCACACCCCACCCTCCACCATATAATCCTGTTGCATCTGTACTTTACATACAGCGCTGCAGAAACAGACAAGCAGTCTAGTGGGAAGGTCTTCTCTCTCCCATGTAACTGGTGTGATCTGAACAAATGGTTACAGTACATCATAGCTTATTATGTAGACCCCATAATTAACCTTGGAGTTAGTCATACTACTTAATTTGTATTTTTTTAATTTAAGCCTCTGAACTGAGTAGTCCAATGGGCGGTCCTATCAGTGATTGGCAGCCTTCCTTATATGTAGAGTCTAAGGCCGCCTGCACATGGCTGGATTTGCACTGTAGAATCTGGAGCAGGCGTCCACCTCCAGATTACCTATGGAAAAGCGTTTTTTTCCTGCCCATGAGTGGATATCAATTGCAATTTTCCACTCGCCGGGGGGGAATAAAAAAAAAACAAAAACGCAGCATGCTCTATTTCTAGGCGGATTGGAAGCCGTCCGACTCGCGGCACTTCTGCAATCATCATCGTGGAAAGGTCGTGGGATCCGAGTCATGGCTTAGCGATGGCACAGCATAATCTGTATTGCGCATGTGTGCTGGCCGCAGTACAGAATAAAGAAGAATCCCGACAGTTACACAGGGTCACCGGCCGGGCACAGGGTCGGATTCCGCTGCGGGATCCTGTATACGGAATCCGACCCGATCGCGTGTGGCGGCCATACACAGATAGCTGTCAAACATCATGTCGCTACAGAAACACAGACAAGCAGTCTAGTGGGAATGTTTTCTCTCTCTCATGTAACTGGTGAGATCTGAACAAGTGGTTACAATACATCATGGCTTATTATATAGTCTCTACAATTAACCCCTTGGAGTTAGCCATTTATTTATTTTATCATCTCTGCCTTCAAAGAGCCATACCTCTTTTTATTTTTTCGTCATCATAGCAGTACAAGAAATTATTCTTTCGAGACAAGGTGTGTGTTTTTTTGTTTGTTTGTTTTTTAATGGTACCAATTAAGGTACCACAGTGCATTGAAAAAATGTTAACATTTTTAGGGCTAATTTCACACGGGTGAGTGCAATATTGGGCTGCGGGGTGTCTCCCATTGTTTTCAATGGGAGAACTCGTATTACAATAAAGCGCACCTAACATTTGGTGCGATGCTACCGCCGGTCCCACTGAAAATAATGTGCAATGCGATAGCACGCCCAAAGATAGGATGTGCCACAATTTTTTCCTGTGCTGCAATGCGGGCATTTTTTTTTCTGTGTATAACCCCATTCGAAACAATGGATTCATATTCATGGAAGATTTGTGTCTTGCAATGAACAAATCTCATGCGATTTTCTCTGCCGTGTAAAAACGGCCTAAGTGGAGTGAAATGGAAAAATACTATTTTGTCTTTTTTTTTTGAAGTTTCAGCTTTGCAATGTTCATGGTGCAATAAAAATGAATTGTTTAATTTCATTATGTGAGTCAGTGAGACTATGGTGGGACCAACTTTATATAGTTTTTTTTTTGTTCGTTTTACTACTTTAATTTTTCTGTTTCCATATTCTGCATATTCTAAGACCTATAACTATTGTTCTGTAGATGACACCGTGTGAGGGCTTATTTTCACAGGGCAAGCTGTAGTTTTTATTGGTACCATTATTGAGTGTATATGTTTTGTTTTTTTTACTTTTTATTCAACTTTTTGGGAGCGGCACGGTGCCAAAAAAGCACAAATTCTGGCATGGTGGTAGCCTTTTGATTAAAAAAAAATGTAATATTAGTTTAGACTTTTATGGATGCGATGACAGCAATCATTAATTATTTTAGCATTTGAATTGTTTGTGAAAAATTTACTTTTAATTTAAATAAATTTTAAAATTCATTTAAAAATTTAATACCGTAAGTGAGTATAGCCTCAGGATTCAATATTCTCAGCATACAATACGCTTTCCTGTGTTAGTGTAACATAAAAACAGATGAAGCGTACGATGTCACAGACAATCCAGATTTGCAAAACCACAAAGCACGCACATTGCAGTAAAATCTTGTGCATGGTGTGAGCTGTACAGCATCCTGAAGAAGCTCCTGTCCCCACATAGAAAGTCATTTACAATTTCCAGCAGCTCCTTCTGATCGTCATATGTAAGGTCTCACTTTATCTGCATTAGTTATCTGCTTAATTGTATTTAATCTTCATTTTAATTTTTTAAATAAAAGTTTTAGGGCTTTGGAACCAATTACCAGTTTTCCACCAAGTTATGCTATCAACATGCAGTATTTTCAACAAACAATGGTTGTTTCGGAAACAATATTGTATGTTGTGGGACCTCTGTACAACAGTAAGTAAACACAAGGATAGAATACAATTATAACAAAAAAAATCTAAATAAAAAACAACCCAAACAAATTATACAGTGGTGCGTGAAAGTTTGTGAACCCTTCAGCATTTTCCATCCTTCTGCTTATATTTGACCTAAAACTACTACAGATATTCACACAAGTCCTAAAAGTAGGTAGAGAGAGCAAAGTCAAACATAGGCGGCAACAATATTAGACATTGTCATTTATTTATTGAGTAAAATGAGCCAATATCGTGTGTCTGAGTGGCAAAAGTAGGTCAACCTTGAGGATTAGCAAATAATTTGAAAAATTAGAAATTAGAGACAGTTTTTTTTAACCAATTAGATGACAATCTGGTATGAGTGAGCGACCTGTATTGTTAAAAGAATAGAGATCTATCAATGTCTGATCAAACACAAATGTTTGTGGAAGTGTAAAATGGCACGAACATGTTGAACAACACTGGGCCTAGGACAGAGCCTTGTTGTACCCCTCTTGATACATGAGATATGTTTGAAGAAACACATCACATGTGCTGATACATTCTTCCACTTGGATTTTGCAACCATTTATGACCACTCTTTGAGTACAATCACTCAGCCAGTTTTGAATCCACCTAACAGTTGCCTTGTCAATCCCATATTTGGTCATTTTTTTAATAAGTATGCTATGAGATACTTTGTCAAATGCTTGACTACAGTCAAAATATACTATATCCACCGCATTTTTCCTGATCAACCCAGTCAGTGATTCTGTCATGGAAGGAAATTAGATTCATCTAGTATGACTTGTTTGTTATGTACCCATGCTGGCTCTGGTTAATTTCTCAATTTTTATCCAAGTACTTGCATACATGATGTTTAATACTTTGCTCAAAGATCTTTCCTGATATAGAAGTTAGGCTCACAGGCCTGTAGTTTCCTGGATTCACCTTGTTCTCCTTTTTTAAGATTGGAAAAGGGCAAATGTTGTGCCTAACTTCTGGGACTTCTCCTATTCTCCAGGAATTTTCAACGATTATGGCGATTCGTTCATCAATGACCTTTGCTGCTTCCTTTAGTATCCTAGGATGTAATTCATCTGGACCTTGAGACTTGAATTCATTTAAGTTAGCTAAGTGTTCCCTCACTATCTCTCTGCTTATAGATAGTAACTAAAAGGCCTTTCTCACACAAGCTAATGTTAATGTTCATAAATCCACCATGAATATTGCTTAAAAATGGTCTTGAAAAGTCCAAACTTTTAAATTCCTATTTCGTATCTGTTGTGTCTCAGAAAGACAAAATACAACATCAATTGATCTTCTCTGTACTATTGAAGGAATAAGAATTTAGGCAATCCATAAACATGATGGTGAGGGAACACTTAGTTAACTTAAATGAATTCAAGTCTCCGGGTGAAAATAAATTACATCCTAAAGTACTGAAGGAAGCAGCAGAGGTAATTATTGAACCACTGGCCGTAATATTTGAAAATTCCTGGAGAAGAGGAGAAGTCCCAGAAGACTGGAAAAGGGTGGATCCAGGAAACTACAGGCCTGTGAGCCTGACTTCCATACTGGGAAAGATCTTTGAACAAATTATTAAACAGCATGGATGAGATTCGAGTAATTAACGAGAGCCATCATGGGTTTGTAACAAACAAGTTATGCCAGACTAATCTAATTTCCTTCTATGACAGAATCACTGACTGAGTTGATCAGGAAAATATGGTGGCTATAGTATATCTTTAATCTTTACTAAAGAAATTGACAAAGGTATTTCATACTATACTTATTGAAAACATTACCAAATATTGGATTGACAAGACAACTGTTAGGTGGATTCACAACTGGCTAAGTGATCATACTCAAAGTGTGGTCATAAATATCTGTACATCCAATTAGAAAAAGTGTCAAAGGGGGTAGCACAAGGCTCTGTCCTGGACCCCATTTTGTTGAACATTTTAATAAATGGTCTACATGAGGAAATTGATTTTCTGATGACACAAAGCTAGGAGTGATAGCTAACAAGCTTGGACAGTGGGTGTCGACTAACAGAATGGTATTAAACAAGAAGAAATGCAAAGTCCTACATCTGGGCAAGATAAATGAAAAAAGCACATACAGAATGGGAGGAATTGAGCTAAGCAATAGAGATGAGCAAACCTACTCGGCCATGCCCCTTTTTCGCCCGAGCGCCGCGATTTTCGAGTACTTCCGCCGTGGGTGAGTGGGGGGGGAGAGGGAGAGAGGGCTCCCCCCTGTTCCCCGCTGCTACCCCCCACTCCGCCACGCCTCCCCCGCCCCCTGGCGACCCCCGAATCTTTTCACCCGAGTAGTGAAGTACTCGAAAATCGCGGTGCTCGATCGAGTAATTACTCGAAACGAGTACGTTCGCTCATCTCTACTAAGCAACACATGTGAAAAAGACTTGGGCATACTAATAGATCACAGACTGAACATGAGTCAACAATGTGATGCAACAGCCAAAAAGGCAAACACAATTTTGGGATGTATTAAGAGAGGCATAAAGTCTAGATCACGTGAGGTAATTATCCCCCTCTACTCTTCCTTAGTCAGACCTCATCTGGAATACTGTGTCCAGTTCTGTGCCCCCAATGCAAAAAAAAGACATTGACAAACTGGAGCAAGCTCAAGAGAAGAGCTACCAGGATGGCGATTGATCTGCAAAACTTGTCCTATGAGGAACGGTTAAAGGATCTGGGAATGTTTAGCTTGCAAAAAACAAGGCTGAGAGGAGACTTCATAATGGTCTACAAATATCTGAATGGATTTCACAGTGCAGAGGGATCAGCCCTATTCTCATTTTCACAAGGAAAGACTAGATTAGATATTAGAAAAAACTTTGACACTGAGGGTGAACAAACAGACTAGACAGACATCGGTCTGCAATGATTTAGTCAATCCTGCATTGAGCACCTGATGACCATGGAGGTTTCTTCAAACGCTACAATTGATATGAACTCTAGATTCATATGGTCTATGATTAAAAGGACACTGAACAACAGTGGTGTGCATGGCAGGATTGCAAGGAGATAGCTGCTGCTCTCCGAAAAGAACACTGTTGCCCACTTGCAGTTTGCTCAAGATTATGTAGACAAGCCAGGAGGCTATTGAAATAATGTTTTGTGGATAAGACCAAAATAGAGTTTTTTTAGCTTAAATGAGAAGCATTATGCTTGGAAAAGATAAACATTGTATTATAGCATAAAAACCTCATACCTTCTGTGAAACACGGTGGGGGCAGTATCATGGTTTGGACCTGCTTTGCTGCATATTGGCCAGGACACCTTGCCATTATTGATGGAACAATATATTCTGAATTATACCAGCAAATTCTAGAAGGAAAATGTCAGGAGATCTGTCTATTGGCTGAATCTCAAGAGAACATGGGTCATGCAGCAACACAACGACCCAAAGCACACAAGTCATTTTACAACAGAATGGTTAAAAGAAGAATAAAGTAAAAGTTTTAGAATGACCAAGTCAAAGTCCTGACCTTAATCCAACAGAGATGTTGTGAAGGACCTGAAGCGAGCATTCATGGGAGGAAACCTGCCAATATAATTGAGTTAAAGCTCTTTTGTACAGAGAAATGGGCTAAGATTCTTCCAACCCGATGTGCAAGACTAATCAAAAATTATTGAAAACCTTTAGAGACAGTTCCTGCTCCACAAGAGATGGTGGGTCACACCAGATACTGAAAGCAAAAAGTCATATACTTTTGCCACCCACAGACATTTGATATTAGATAGTTTTCATCAATAAATAAATGGTCAATATTTTTGACTTGTTTGATATGGTTCTATATCTACATTTAGGACTTGTGTGAAAGTCTGATCTGCAGTAGTTTTAACCCCTTTGTGACCAAGCCTGTTTGCGCCCTTAATGACCAAGCCAAGTTTTTGAAATCTGACAAGTGTCATTTTGACATAGAATAACTCCGTAAAGGTTTTGCATACCCAAGTGATTCTGATATTGTTTTTTCGCCACATATTGTACTTCATTTAGGTGGTAAAAACAGACCAATAAAAATTATGTGTATTTATTAAAAGCGCTAAAATTGCGAAAATTTTGAGAAAACAAAAGTTATTTTTTCACATTTTCAATTGCAATATCTCAAATATGTGCAAACATAATGTACAAATTTTTGATAAGATATATATTTCCATCTGTTTTCTTTATTCTGGAAGCACATTGAAAAAACTTTTAAGTTCTTTATACCCATTTAGGAGACGTACAAATTTAACATTATTTATTAACATTTTGAGGAACATTTTGTTTTCTTACACCAAGCCAAGATTGCAAAAAAGGCTCATAGGTGTCAGAATGATAGATCCCCTCACAAATGCCCCAATTTTTAAAATTGCGCCCCTTAATGTATTCACTGAGGGGTGTCGTGAGTATTTTGACCCTACAGTTTTTTTTCAGGAGTTAATGCAATTTAGAAGAGAAAAAGTAAAATTTCCTGTGTTCAGAAACATACCCATTGTGGCCCTCATCTTATGTCCATGTGCACAACGGGGCCAAAAATGAAAGGAGCAGCAGTTGCTTTCAGAACAGAAATTTTGCTTGAAGGCGTTTAAGGCCCCATAGTACACTTATCGAGCCCTTGAGCAGCCAAAATGATGGAGAATCCCCACAAATGATCCCATTTTGAAAACTAGACCCCTTAATGAATTCATCTAGGGGTGTACTCATATTTTGACCAACAGTTTTTGAATGAATCTAAGCAAAGCAGAAGGAAAAAATAATTTTTGCTAATTGTGTCATTTTAACCCCTTAAGGACATGGCCTATTTTGGGCTTAAGGACGCAATGATTTTGGCGGATTTTCATCTCTATTTTTCAAAAGCCATTTTTTTTTATTTTTCAGTTAATGCAACTGTATAAGAGCTTGTTTTTTGTGTGGCAAACTGTAGTTTTTATTGGTGCCATTTTTGGGAACACAGACTACATGGTAAAGCAGATAGATATATACATTATGCAGTGGCCCGGCATGGTACAACAGCTCCCACTCACTTCAATGTGTCGACTGATTCTAATAACAGCCATCAGAATTGTGAAGGTAGCTCTGAGCTACAGTATATATGGAAAGCAATATATCTACACTATAGTTTTTTTCTATTGTTAATTTTTTTAAAATTATAAATAGAATTGTAGACTTTTTTACATACTTTAAAAATGCCATTTATTTTATATGTTTATTTTATTGCATTGACAACATTTGTTATTTTTACCCATTTGGAACTTCTTGGCTATAATTTTTAAAGACTGAAAAAAACTATTTAAAAAAGGAGCTGCTCAGGATTAGAAAAACACGTATGCCTTCATGCAAACAAAGCACCACATCTGTCCACAGGTTATGTGTGGTACTGTACCTCAGCCCTATCCACTTCAATAGTGATGAGCTGAAAAATTCCCTAGAGTGAGAGTATCCTTAAATGACCTACTTAAATCATGCTTTTAGCGTAAACCTATATATTTTTTCATTTTGGGTGATTTTTTGAATTTTGCATGTCACTATGTATATTTTTAAAAAATCCTAATATCTTGCAGTTTTAACTCTGACCGCCAAGTCCAAAAATATTCTGACACTTCTTGTTCTGTGCAGCAGCCACATCAAGCGTAGGAATCTGTAGTCTAGAAATGTTCACTGACCTCTATGGGAAATTATTGTGGGCTTCTTCTGTGACCCGCACAGAGGTCATTGTACAGAGAGGGGGAGGAGGTGAGGTATGATCATCACCTATTGTGAATGGTGGATCATCTGTTACCCATGCTTCTAGGTGTCACCTTTCATGAAAAATCATTTCTACAGAACAGGAAGTATCAGCTCATTAGGCTTGGTGTCCAGAGTGAAAACTACAAGATTTCAGGATTTTTTTCTTAAATATACATATTCAAGCATAAACTAAAGAAAGAAAATACTTGGATATTAAAACTTAATTCAAATTGTCACTGTATTTGTCAAATATGTATATACATACTGTACAAATTTATCATCAGATATATATTTGCATATGTTTATTTTGGAAGCTTCTGTATGTTTTGAGCAATTTAGGAGACACACTAATTTGACATTAATTTTTTACAATTTTGAGGTATACGGTACTTTTTAGGTAGTGTAGGTCTTTTTAAATTTGGGATAAGTATTTCAGGTGGTTAATTTGGGCTTAAAGGGTTATTCCCACCCTGGCTTTTCATAACAAAGAGGGGAAATTGCTGTTATAGTTACTGGCTGTTAGCTACGAAAACAGCCAAGCACTAGAGCCCAGCAAAGTTTCCTTAGTTCTCATTGAAATGAATGGAAAATGCTATGCTATACGGTTTCCGTAGCCCCCATTCACTTCAATAAGAGCTACACAGCACTGGCTGAAGCGCTCAGCTATTTTCAACAAGTGGTCGAAAACAGAGGGCTGGGTTTTGCCATCTTGGCCATGAAAAGCAGAGCTGCGAATACCCCTTTAATTTGGTGCTTCACAGTATGCTCTGCTTCTCCTCCTCCAACCTCACACAGATTAAAGAGAGGGGAGAAAGCTTTACAGTGCTAAAATGCCAGGAAGGTTTGCTACTAAAACAAACTTTCCCTGCCAGCACTGGGAGTGGCTATCACTCCAATCCTGTCATCAGGAGAGGAACCAATCTGGTTCTGATGACTGCAAGCCAAACCAGGGGTTGTTATCATCAGCCTGTTTCGGGTGCTTCAGCTGCTCTGGGGCATGCGATCACAGGCGAAGGGGGAATATAAATTTACGTCGCTGCTGCATCGAGTCCAGCAAGCAGCAACATAAATTTACCATGGGCGGTCGCAAGGTGGTTAAACAATGTAATATAATAAATCACGGTTGCATCTCACAATCAGCAGCACATGCTCTGCTGCACAATCAATCTAAAAATAATAGGTCAGCACGCAAAGCTTCCATAAGAAAAAAAACTTTTCTATATTACATTCATGAAGGGGTGCATATAGGGGTGCAGGTGGTAAGGTTGGCTTTATATATTATGTACTGCTGCTCATATGCATGGATTCAATGCTTTGTATGCTTGATGTGTTACTTTATAGGATTAAATGTTTGTTGATATATAATTTTGCATACATGCATTTTTTTTAGCATATACTTAATTCTATGAACTTGATATGTTGTATGCCTTCCTTCCGCCTGTCTGCTGCACATTGAAGACTCATCTCTTTTGTACTGTAACATTTTTTTAAAATTGTAATGAATAAAATCTAGGAAAGTTTTTTTTATGGAAGCTTTGCGTGCTGACCTATTATTTTTGGATTAAGGTGGTTAAACAATAGGTCATTTTTTGATGACATTGTTCTTGAAAACAACCTCAAATGCATCCAGCTTTTCAGGTTCACACCATACAACAATTAATTTAAACTGACTGGGGAAAAAAATTCATGTCAGGTATCAGTTTGAGTCCCATAAAAACAAGTAGAAGTCGTCAATCTTTTTTTCTTAGTTTTTTTTTTTTTGTTTTAACATTCAAACTTTGTATGGGGAAAAAAAAACTGTCCACGTCCTGCAAATAACATTTATCATATATCTATAAGTTAGATGACAAATGTCTGAATGCTGGTACTTCACTGCTGAAATAGCCCACTGATCACTAAAACAGGACTCCCACTCCCCTAGTGTCTCCTTACTTCCCGACCCAAGGGAGGAGGAGGTTGAATGAAGCAGCGGTTCAGCCTTGCACATGTCTATGCAGCTGAAGAGAACAGCGGGCTACGTGATAAATGTCCTTCATGGGACAACCGCTTCCTAAATAAAATGTAGCTATGTTAACGGTTCTTACGTATGGAAAAGGAATGATACACAGAAGCATAAACTGTCATCGCAATAATAAAATAATATAGTGTCGTTTTTTTTTTTTGTAGCTCAAGTAGCAAACTGATCTACAAGACCAAGGGACATCTTCAAACAAAAAATATAATTAAGTCCATAAATTTTCTCGAAAACCTGGAAACACATGCAGCAGTTCTTGTAGGAGCACAATTCTTCAGAGCCTCTTATTATGCAAGTCAACCGATAAAATGTGCTTGGTAATCAAAAAGTCTTTATAATAATTGCCGTTACTCATTATGTGTAAAAATGTTGCTAATGCTCAGGATTGTGAACCATCGAGAACGTATAACCTTCTCATCAGGATCCCAAATACACCGCGGTCTGAAGTTCATTTCTATTGCTGTGTGTCTAGCACTCATATTCAGCAAGGCACCCTTATTACAGACACATCTAATCTCAACAAACACTTCACAAAGAACATGGACGAGCCGTACATTACGTGACTAAATAGAAGACACAAGGGCACATGTAAGGAAAGGGGATATTAGACTTGGCGCCTGCACTGGAAAGGTTACCTCAACAAGAGGTGTTCTGTTCTGCATACTTAATAGGCATTGTGTTTAAAAAGTAATGTATCTGTAAAATTAAGCATTTTAACTTGACCACTGGATAAATTGCTTGAACCTCAATGCCGCGGATACTGCCAAACATAAGGCTATGTTCACCACTGCATTGGAGGCTCTGATGGGACCTCTACCACAGATTCCATCCCATTTGACCAAAAAATTGCACTGCATATAAGTCAATGGGGTCCGTCTTGCACTGTTGGTGTTGTACTTGTGATGGATCCAGAAGAGTGCCGTGGCTTTAGCTGGAACCAGAATCCATGCCACAGATGTGAGCATGGTGGCACATAAAGCTGATGATATGGCTAAAACCCATTTTTCGCTGTTGGGCATACGTACGTACGTACGTGCAGAACTGTGAAGGTACAGCAAGAGATGTATACGAAGTGCCTAAGTGCACCTTGCTATACCAAACATAGCACATAGGTTTATATACCAGTTTGACTATGTTTTTACAGCTATGTAAACACAGTGGTTTTAATTTTTGCAATTTGGATTATTAACCATATGCCTTATTACAACGGTCACTAAGAGGCTTTATTGTGAAGTATACACCTTTTTATGGTACTGCATCAGGATCTACTGCACCGACAGGAGAAGGGACTTGACTATCTGATAACAGATGGAAGCGAAACGGATAATCCTCTGATTCCAGCCATTTAAGCCTCTATATATGCAAATAAGGAAGATGGAACAATACCTCTGCAGCGCCACCTATTGGATGGTAGCATTTCTTCAAATCAATGTACAACTTTGCAAAAAGTTTTTTGAACTTTTATTACTTTTTTATTTTTCAACAATTAGTAAAACTTTTTTTTTAAGTCCCCACTGGGGACAACAACTTGCGATGCTTTGATCGCTCCTGCAGTATGATGTAATGCCATAGCATTACATCATACTGCGATCGGGCAGGCAGTCTATCAAGTCACCCCACGGGGGCGGTTTGATAGGAATTCTGACAAGACAACTCTGGGGCCTTTCGGAAGGCTCCAGGCTGCCATGATACCCGTACGGCTCCCTGTGATCTCATCGCGTTGGGCCGTACAGGACTCCCGAACATCATTCGCAGGATTTAAATGCTGCTGTCAGAAGTGACAGTGGCATTTAGAGGGTTAACAGCTCCGCTCAGCAGCGCGGCTGGGTGGAGCTGTTGCCAGCAGATGTTGGCTATAATAAACAGCCAGCGCCTGCGCTGTATGAAGGTAGGTCGCTCCACGATCTCCCTTCATATATCTTCATCAAAAGTCCTGGACAACCCCTTTTAACCCCTTAGTGACCACACTTTTTTGCTTTTTTCCATTTTGTTTCTTTCCTTCGCTCTTTTAAAAAATCATAACTCCTTTATTTATACATCGACGTAGCTGCATGAGGGCTTGGTTTTTGCCGGCCGAGTTGTATTTTTCAGTGCATCTTTCAGCTTGTCTTGTTTCTACAACGCACAAACTGCGACAAAAAAGACCTGATAACTTTATTCTATGGGTCAGTTCGATTACTACGATACCAAACTTGTATAGCTTTTTTTTTTTTTTGCTGTACTAATTCTATTTTAAAGATATTTAATTTTTTAAAATTATTTTCTGTCTCCATCTTCTGCGCACAATAACTTTTTTATTTTTCCATCAATATAGTTATGTGAGGGCTCATTTTGTGCGATACGTCCTGCAGTTTCCGTTGGTACCATTTGGGAATACATAGGACTTATTGGTCGTTTTTTATTAGATTTTTTCTTGGCAACAGTGTGACCAAAAAAAAAGCGCATTTCTGTTTTGTTTTTTTGGACGATGTTCACCGTGCATTACTTTGATAGATCGGACTTTTACGAACGCAGCGATACCAAATATGTATTTTTGTTTTATTATTTAGATTTTTTTTATTGTAAATATGGCAAAAGGTTTTTTTTTTACTTTTATTACTTTTTTTTTAATAATTAAAAAAACTTTATTGTTCTTATTTTTACTTTTTCTTTCAGTCCTCCTGGGGGACAACAACTAGTGATGCTTTGATCGCTTAGGCAGTATGATATAATCCCATAGCATTACATCATACTGCATTCTGATGAGGATGGCTTGATAGTTCTTTCAGAAGAAGGACCCCAGCTGCTATGACCCCCGCACAGCTCTCCTGATCCCACCACGGGGGGGGGGGGGATTGGTGCATTTAAAGGGTTAACAGTCCCGATCCACCGAACGGGGCTGTTGCCCGCAGGTGTCAGCTGTTTATTACATGCGATGTATGGAAGCAGATAGCAGTGCTATCTCTCTCCATACACGTCCTGCAGATGACATCTGCGCCATTTGGCCGCCTGGCCGAATGGGACTGTTGCCCACAGGTGTCAGTTGTAATAAACAGCTGACACCTGCGACGTATGGAAGGAGATAGCAGCGCTATCTCCATCCATACAAGTCCTGCAACGGCAGGACGTAAAAAGACTATAGCGTGGTCACTAAGGGGTTATTTTTAATTTACAAAAAATAGAAAAGCCTAAAAATACATCACCTTGGTATCACCAGACTCGTGCTGAATCCGAGAATAATATTGGGGGATAATATAATCACATTAGCTATTTTGCATGCTCACCTCAAAATAAAATTAAAAAAACATTGGACGAATTATTTTTTTTTCCTCCTATTCCCCTCCCTAAAAGTTCTTCATCATATGTACTCCAAAATGATTGCATTAAAAAATGCAAATTGTCCCACTTTAAACAAGCTCTTATGTGCCTGTCGACAGAAAAATTAAAAAGTTATGGCATTAGAAATGTGACCATGAAAAAAAAAAAAAATGCAAGAATCCATGAATGTAACGGGGTGACAAAAAGACATCTTATCCTTGTCTGTCTGCTTTTGTCAGTGAATCTCCTGAGATGATGCAAGGCTTTTTCCAACCCGTCATCCCTGCCCCTCCCTGTAGCAAGCTGGAATTTGCACAGAAGTATGCCTCCTTTGCCGTACCATCTCCAGTTCCCCGTTCAAAATTTGAAATAAGTGCTATTTTAATTTCAGATAACTCTGATGGGTACACTGTCCTATGAGATGCGTCGGCAAGGCATTATGATACATGCAGGAACCTGCAGAAATTTTTTTCTACAGTTAAAAGGGTTGCCCAGTTGTAAACTATAGTACTACTGTAGATCAGTGAAAGTACGGCACACCCAGGGCACTCACTGTTCAGCTATTTTCTAGGCTGGTTTCCTCATGTGCTCAGCTGATATCTGCAGCAAGCACACAGCTCTATTTCCACTGCAGTGGCCAAGCTTGGTATTACATGCAAAGTTGCCATTCACTTCAGTGCCTGCAAAACCAAGCCAGGCCACTGCAGTGAGAACAGACACACACAGAACACACACATATATTGGGTTTACACATAATTTGGACAGAAGGCCTGAATACTGTCCACCAGTACTGCCCCATTCAGATACTGCCCCCATGCTGATTGAACCATAGACTACAAGGGAAGTCAGGGCAAGGAAGTGCAGGACAGTGAAGTACTAGCATAATGATAGGCTTGTTACATACACCTTGAATAAAAGTGAATTGCAAACAGCAGGACAACAGAAAAATTGGGAAGACCACCTGAAAAATCGGAAACTTACAGACATGAAACAGGGAGCAAAGAAAAGCAAATGAGTGGATAAGGAAAACCTGCTATATTTTAGAAAACTTGTTGAAAAATCAGGTAGAAATCATTTTCTAAATGTTGGTTAGTGGAACCAATTAATGGTGAAGAGTTCTTTGAAATGTGCATATCTATAAAAAGGAAAATTGATATATTTGTACCTTGACTTCCAGATTTTGAAGACCTTCCTTTTGGTGAAGGGAGTAATAACAGTTCTAAGGACTGTACTGTACTTCCCTTTTCTTGTTTGTCTTCTGGCAGTGGTAGTGGATCTCCTGAAATATGGGGCTTTTTTTTCTCTGCAAGCATACTGCCAGCAGCACGTGCAGCAACTTCCTTAAGTAATGCTGCAGATGAGGTCATTGATGCCAAGGAAAGGAATGGGCCAGCCGGAGAATGACGTTCTTGACCTGATGCCATACCCCTCTCACTAACTTTCTTGGACAAAGCTGCTAATGTGGAACTAGCTGACTGAGAACTGAATGGCGAAGTAAAGCTCTCAAACCTTAGGGTTTCTTCAGTTCTCATTTGTGATTGGTCTTGTAGGACAGCATTAGCAGCAGCTTTCAGTTTAAGAATTGCAGAATCCGGTGACAGACCACATGTATTATTTGAGTTTTGTAGCCATTTATCCTGGCTCCATATAAAGCGGTTAGTGGGTGTAGCCCCATATTGATCATTGTTTTCTTGTTTTTCAGCTAGTTTTCTGGCAAGAACACTCAACTGCTTTGCATGGTGAGACGAAGGAGAAAATTGTAGACCTTGCAGATCTTCCCTGCCATTTGCAGACACTTCTGATCCCAGCTGAACAGAGCCAGCTTCCAGTAACCGTCGAAGATTACTACTTAATGGCTTATTAGCATTGGCTTGATCATCCTCATCCATTGACGATGCTGACGTTGACAACTGTTCCTTACAATGAGAGGCATCTTTAAAAACTTCATTTTCAAAAAATCCAAGATCCGCATTCAAACTTGGAGTAGCACTCCCTAAAGAAGTGTCAGGAGACGTGGGCGACTCTCGACCCCTATCAGTGGGAGACAATTTAAAATTGTCTTGGATATCACCAAAGGAATCTTCAGATGGCGTTTCCGAGTTTGTCCCAAACCAGTTTTCTTCTTCACTGGCTTCTCCGACTTCCTCCCTTCTGGCACCATCTACAAGAAAAAGAACAATGGACGGTTACAAAAAATTTTTGTTTTTGCTTTTAAGGTATCGATCCTAAAGAAGCCTTTCACCCTGGCAGCAGGCAAAAAAGCGACTACGACTTTGCCTAAGGCCCAATGTCCATGGGCGGATCCGATTTGCGGAATTCGCACAGGTCACCCGCACGGAAGATCCGCAAATCAAGCAGCCCGTAGCAATACATGGGCGTCCACAAGTGAAACAAAGCATACAGATTTGATTCGTGGACCTTCTGATCCGGAAAAAAAATTGCAGCATGTTCCATTTTACTGCGGATCCTGCATGGATGGCTTCCATACAGAAGCTTTATGTCTCCTTGCCCGCCTGTACCACATCTGGTCTCCCTTCAAGTGTTCCATTTTCTGCAACAAATTATCCTTTTGCTCTGATATTGTCATCACTTACTTGTATCAACGTTACAATCACACATATAAGCTTGTATGGGATTCTGAGTGCACATTTTTATCATCAATTGCTGAGAAATAACTTCAAAAAGTAACAACCACTATAGCTGCACTTTTTTGCTATTGCAAAAGATTAGAAAAATGCCAATTTCTCTGTAAAGAAAAAAACAATTAGCAAACCACTAAATTTCATGAATTACATAGTAATAAATGGTTGTTACAGAAACAGAGTAGCACTGTTAGCTAAGCTGTTTCACCAACTCGAAGTTACAAAAACAGTGCAAGGGCTCCTGCACAAGAACAGATGTGCATTGCGGAATCCGCGATGGGCATCCTCACCGTGGTTCCGCAGCAAATACCATCCATAGCATGCGATGGAACAATCGATTCTTCCTGTACACTCGCGGAATTGAATTGCGAGTTCCGCAAGTGGAGTGAAGAAAAAAAAATTAAAAATCGCGCAATGCTCCATTTTTGTGCGGTGTCTGCACAGACAGCTTCCATTAAAGTCAACGGAAGCCATCCAACCCACGGCCCATTTGAAATTCACATAGCAGATTGACACGGGTACCCGTGTCGTCACCTAGCGACGGAGTGGGGGAAAAAACATTAAAAAAAAACCTGTACTGTGCATGGCCGTTGGTGGCGCACCGTAGCCATCCGCAGTACAGAAAAAAAACAGAAAATACAGGTACGCGTGGATGCTGGCCAGGCACAGGGTCGGATTCCGTTGCGGGCTTCCGCATGCGGAATCTGACCTATTTGTGCGCAGACAGGCACAGGGTCGGATTCCGTTGCGGGCTTCCGCATGCGGAATCTGACCTAGTCGTGCGCAGCCGGTCTGAGTCACTGTTCTAGGCTTTTTCTGCAACTGACATTCACTTTTATGGAGGTGACAGAAACAGCATATAACAGCGAATCTGTGCTGCTTCCATAATCCTAGCCACATGCAGCCGCAGCATTAAGAGGGCTATTCCTATCTCAGCAATGACTGGCTGAAATGGAAATAGCCCTTTATGTTGTGTTGCTTTACTTATTACAATTCTAATTTTATTTGGGGATTAGTGTGCTTTTATCTAATATATAGTATTACATACATATTACATACACATACACAGACCTTAGGCCTCATGTTCGTGGCGCGCGCAGATTTCGACAGCAGATGCACTGCGAGTGATCATAAAATTGATTTTTTAATTGCTTGCGGGGGTCATCCGCACGGGAAAAATCTACAACCTTATCTCCCTAATTGATTTTAACCTTCAAATCCAAAGTGAACCTGCAAATGTATTTGCGGATGCACCGCAGATCGTAAGCTCCCATAGAGATGAATGGACAACATCTGCATATGATCCGCGGTACAATGGAGCATGCTGCCATTTATTCCACATGTGGTATCTGCAAATCAAATAAAAACAAATCTGCAGGTGTTAAATGAAGTGCAGACGCCCAATGCTTCCCTATGGGTGGATTTGCGGAGCTCATGCGCAGATTCCGCATATCAACTCTGCCCACGGACATTGGGACTTAGGGTGCCTACCCACTGGCGATTTTTTTTCCTGCGATGCTAAATTGCATTTTGCGATTTTTCTGAAGAGCAATTAGCATAGAATGTGTTCTTGTCCATTTGGGTTTTTTTTTTTCGTTTCGTTGCAGTTTTTCACATAGGAACTGTCCGTTGCCTATGTCTCCTCATTTTTCTCTTAATGCACCCATGATTGTCAATGGAAATTAACGAAAAAGGTGCGAAAACGTGCAGAAAACTCGCGAAAAACGCTGTGTTTTTCACGCACAAAAATCGGCAACGCCAGTGAGTAGGCGCCCTTAGCCTAATGTGAGCATTTTTTGTAATCAAAACTCTGCCCTCATTTGTATGCATTATATACCACTACGCCTCACACTCACCATCACCATAGCATCTATATCCACACAAGCAGCATGAAGCTCTCTCTCTCTCAATCAGACGCAAATCCACATTGCAAAATGTATACTGTTTCATCAATTATCTGCTGAAGCTCCACAGCAGCGACAAAATCTTGATTCAACAAATTCCAAGCTTAAGTCCTGTGAAATCATGGTACGTCCTCAAATATATAATAGTGAAGAGGAGAGCCGAGCGGCGCAAGAATAGAGAATGAGATAACGACTGGGACCTCCACATTGGTTTGTCCTGAGGGTTTTGTATATTCAAAATGGCTAACACCTTTGCATTATAACTATTATTCCTAATTCCACGGTATAATTTTTTTGAGCCTGTGTATGTATGTATGTACACACACACACACACACACACACACACACACACACACACACACACACACACATATATATATATACATACACACATTATATATATATATATATATATATTGCAGCCGCCATCCCAATGTGGGCGTTCTACTCGTTTAGTAATATTCATGAGATATGTCCGTTTAGGTCCAGGCATTCTGTCTATTACGACAATTTGAACATGTGCAGTAATAAAACCACTACTAGCAACATAAAACATCAATGTATCTGGCATTTAAGAAAGCCATAGAGGCGGTCATCTTCTCCCAAAGCCCTTATGCTACTTTGATAACATGGCTTATTGTCCTAAATTGGGATAATGCAGAAGGCTTAAGATGATTTTTCTTTTAAAGCTGCATTTAGACCTGTTATATAAATAAATACTTTTAGCATCATAAAACAGAACATACTAGAGTACCTATTCCCATAGAGATAAGCATATGAAATCTTTCAAGTCAGTCATAGATCGTTTAGGATGTTGTATAAGCAGTTTATGTGATCTTTTGAGCACTTTCATTCTGGAAATAAGTAGTGGTCTACCAAAATCTGTCTTCATCAGTGGCATCTTCTTACACATTCCCATGGCATGCCAGAAGATCGTTTTGGATAAACCTCCTTAGAAGGCCTCAATTTCCTTTGTATAGGTGTCGCAGTTACCCTATAATTAATTTGCTTTTTCCATTCTCTGATCTCAGTGCATGTTAAAGAGGAGCTGGCCACTCTCCTGACATGTCTGCTGTACTAATTAATTGTATTTTCCATGTTCTAGAAAGTCTAGAACATCTTTTCTTAGATCTACGTATCTTAGATACGTTGTGAAGCTTCTAGGTTATTCCTTCTTGAATTTTTTTTAAATAAATTGACAACTGGGCATTACCATTCACCTTTTCCATGGGGTGTATCCCTACACAGTGTAGCACTTTCAGCACCAATTGGGAAATGTGTCCAGGGACGCATCCCAACTATTAACAGTTGTCGATTTATTCATAAATTTCTAGGAGGAACAACAGAAAAAACGCAGAGTTCCAAGGAAAGATTGTCCTAGAATTGTCATATTATGGAGAAAGCAATTATTTACTGAAACAGACATGTCAGGAGACAGATGACAGGTGTCTTAACAACCAACACAGTCTTTGATGGGGAAGGGGGAGCAGCACAGGTCTTTTGGGGTCATTGCTTTAAAGCTCCTGCAATCTAGCTGTTACTAGACCGCTAGGGCAATTATAGAGAAGATAGGAAATGCAGCTCGGAATTCTCCTCTGGGATACAGATCACATGCCGATGGTGTGCGACTATTATCTACACGTTTCAATAGTTTTCTGCTCCATGTGATAGAAAATGTCTTATGCAAATGAGGCGTTGGGTAAAATGAAAATGTGACCATACAAATACATTCTAGAATTCTCAAGCCCTATCACCCTTGGTGCCATACACGGGCGTCAACAACATGATGCTAAGGGACAAATTATGGCTCTCACTAAAGGAAAATTCGGTTGAGAAGAGGAAAAAAGTTTTGCACCGTAATTATTCATTAACATGTAATACTCCAATGGAAATCAAAATGTATCTACAGATGTACTACGAAAGATTTTTATAGTGCATACAAAGATATACTTGACCAACAGATAGATAGATAGATAGATATGAGATAGATAGATATGAGATAGATAGATATGAGATAGATAGATATGAGATAGATAGATATGAGATAGATAGATAGATATGAGATAGATAGATAGATAGATAGATGTTAGATAGATAGATAGATATATAGATAGATAGATAGATAGATAGATAGATAGATAGATAGATAGAAATGAGATAGACAGACAGATAGATAGGAGATAGATAGATGATAGATAGAAATGAGATAGATAGATAGATAGGAGATAGATAGATGATAGATAGAAATGAGATAGATAGATAGATAGATAGATAGATAGAAATGAGATAGACAGACAGATAGATAGGAGATAGATAGATGATAGATAGAAATGAGATAGATAGATAGATAGATAGATAGATAGATAGATAGGAGAGATAGATAGATAGGATAGATAGATAGATAGATAGATAGATATGAGAGAGAGAGATACATAGAAATGAGATAGATAGATAGATAGGAGATAGATGATAGATAGATAGATAGATAGATAGATAGATAGATAGATAGATGATAGATAGATAGATAGATAGATAGATAGATAGATAGATAGATAGATAGAAATGAGATAGATAGATAGATAGATATAGATAGATATGAGAGAGAGAGAGAGATACATAGAAATGAGATAGATAGATAGGAGATAGATGATAGATATGAGAGAGACAGATAGATAGATAGAAATGAGATAGACAGATAGATAGGAGATAGACAGATAGATAGGAGATAGATAGATAGATAGATAGATAGGAGATAGATAGATAGATAGGAGATAGATAGATAGATAGATAGATAGATAGATAGATAGATAGATAGATAGATAGATAGATAGATCGATCGATCACTGGTCTCCAGAACTGTAGTGTGGATGGCTAGGTAAGTCATTGGTCTTTTTTCCCAGGTTATGTTGTTTCACTTCTATAATGTCTTATAGAAGTAGATATACTATATAATTGAGGCTAAACGAAGTTTCAAAGCAAGAATCTAGTAAATGCGGTACTCCTGCACATAGCATGGGAACAGACTGTATTTGTCACCTGCTACCGGTAAAGTTCACACTTTATTCTCCACTGGGCAAGGTGCATTTTGTGTCCTCTGTCTGGTATGCTGGTTTGCTACTTTAAAGCCTATTAAAACTGTTGAAAGAAGTCAATTACACCGTAAATTGGAACTGTTAATTAAAGATCAGAGGATTAGAGTGTGTGCCGAGAATAAGAAGTGATAAGCCATCTATATACTATGCCCACTGCTGTCATATTTACAAATTTTTGGTAAAGATGCAAATACCTGCATGTAATCTAATTGCCATCGCTCTTATAATTAAACTGATTGTATGCCATTCCTTGCACTGCTTTTAGTATGCCAGTGCTCTATTTTTGCTCCTGTATAAGCATCCACACAGTTGGCAATGCAAGAGCTTCAGGATCAGTTTTATGCAGCCTTGACAAGTGGCTATATAACATAACTGGTAAACATCCCAGATATCCCTTCACTTCTCATACTCCAATGGAACCTGTCAGCAACTAGGGAACAATAAATGATAGGGCATTCCAATGGTTCTATTCTATTGGTTAATGCCCTTATACCTTGCAAAATTCAGTGACGAGGCCCGTTTGCACCTTAATGACGAACTAATTTTTCTTTTTTTTGGGGGGGGGGGGTTAACACAGAAAAGTGGGGATTTGACTTTTCTTTTTTTTATTTCTTTTTTTTTAACTTTCTATTTATACTTTCTATCTTTGTCCCATTAACCCCTTGAGTGGCACGCCCGGAAAATTTCCGGGACGAGCTCCACTGCTCATAGCAACATAGCCCGGCTATGTATCACTATGGGAGCTGCAGAGCACAATGCCACAAGCTGTGACAGTGTGCTCTGCCTGCACAGACCCACAGAGAACAAAGCAAGGGCTTTGAAAAACCAGCAGAAGATATTGCCGATATGTCGGCAATCTCCTGCTTTGTTTACAGGTTGCCATAGAGACCATCGGCTTGTCAGAAGCAAGCCGATGGTCTCTGTGGCAGGGAGAGCTGGTTGTTAGCTGTCAGAGGACAGCTAGGTTTACTAGCTCTAACAGCAGAGATCAGAGAAAACCTCCGATCTCTGCTGTGTTAACCCTTTACATGCTGCAGTCTATGTGACTGCAGCATGTAAAGGGCTGTCACTGCAGCATGTAAAGGGCTGTCACCATCGGACCCCCGGAATGTGATCAGGGGTCCTGATGGGTCCCTGTGGAAGTCCCCTAAAGGGACAAAAAAATAAATAAAAAAAAAAAAAAGTTTAAAAATTATTAAAAAAATTATAAAAACACTTGTCTCCCTTTACTTTGTAAAAAAAAATCAAATACACAATCACACATGTGGTATCCATGCGTCGTAATGACCCAGAGAAGGAAGTTAGTGCATTATTTAACCCCTTAATGACATGGCCCCTTTTTTTCTTTTTTCCCCATTTCTTTTTTTCCTCCCCCCTGTTTAAAAAATCACAACTTGTCCCGCAAAAAACAAGCCCTCATATGGCCATGTCAATGGAAAAATGAAAAAGTTATGGCTCTTGAGACGCAACTGCAAAATTAGTTGAAATTCAATGATTAGACCATTTTAAAAAACCTGCCCTGGTGGGCACGACAGGGTGGTAGGAAACCCGCCACTCAAGGGGTTAAGGGACTTGAATTTCACTACCTTTTAGGATTCCTCCAATACACTACTATACTTCAGTAACCCATTGGGACCCTGTGATCACATCGTGGGTGTCCGATGGGTAACAAAGGGAGCCCCCCTCCCGGTCAGCCTTTTACAGGTTTCACTCGCATTGACTACAGCATGTAAAGGGTTAAACAGCAGGGATCAGAGGTTTCTCCGGTCTACACTGTTTGAGCAAGTGCCAGGCTATTGTTCAACAGCAGAGCACCCACTCCTCTTGGGACGGGAGACTTATGCCAGGCTTCTGATGCAGTGCTGTAAAAAGGCGATTGCATCAGCAGAAAGCCTCTTAACAGCCCCCATAAAAAGGCATATGGGCAGGCGTCAAAAATATACTCTACTCTGTGCTTTGTGTATATAAACCCCAGATATGATGGGTGGTCCCGGACCTTCTCTGTTGCCTGCAGCGCAGTTTAATCTGTGGACACTCTCTGTCTGACTAAGAGGACGTCTCCTACAGCATCCACAGCCTGTCAAAATCTGTGCCTCGCCAAGAAATAGCAATGGTGACGCCTCGACTCTTGTGACCGCTGCAGTGCTAACATGCCTACATGACACATCAATACTAGTGACCAGGATACAGCGACTGGTGAAGGAGCATGCAAAAATCTTTAGGGGAAGCGGAGTATAATTGTGTGATTGTATTATTGCGCACTTTTTATTGTACAAAATACCCTTTTCTGCTTTCTGTAGAACTAATGGTACTTTTACACATAGCGAAAAATCATTTGCTTGAGTGAACGAGCAAAGAATGACACAATTTGCTCATTCGGTCAGTTTAAACGCAAAGATAAATATATAATTATTAATTAATTTTATATATATATATATATTTTTTTTTTTTTTTTAAATACAGGATCGTTCAGTTCATTGCACCAGGGACTGAGAACAACTAAACAGTTGCTGTTTAAACCGAATGACTAGCGAACAAGCCAACAATGATTTTTGTGCTCGCATAACATGAACGATAAGTGAACGAATTATCGTTAATCATTCAATCATTGGCCGATTATCGTTCAAATTCGAATGATCCAGCCATTTTTGGAACAGGAAGTGTTCCCTGTAGAAGCGCCTTAAGCCAACGCAAGTAGTTCTTGTTACTGCATGTGATCACTAGAGGAAACAGGATGAACTAAGGGGTAAAGAGCTGCAGGTATCCCCTTCTAAAATATCTCTGGACCCCAATATTTTTACTAATACCTGCATGTCACCACACATCTGACGTGCCACAAAAAAAGTCCACAACTGGATACAGTAGTGCAGTCTGGCATTAGTGGTAAAATCATTTTGAGCACTGCTCTTAGTGGTCGGTGATCCTGAAATTCTAATGAAGCATGACACCGCAGGCATGTCACAAATCTAATGCTCTTCTACCTACCGCCTACTAACAGTTTAAAGGGACATTATAGAATAATAAAAATTGGGGACCATGATAAGAGAGACATGTACTTTAAGGGTGCGGGCATACATTGCAGAAATGCTGTGGTTTTGTTGTGGAGGTTAGAGTTGCAGTACTGTTACAGCAGAAAATCCAGTGGACGTTTTTTCCCTATAGGAAAATTTGCTATAATATTGGTTTTTCCACAGCCTTTCCGCTGCTGGGAAAAAAATTGCAACATTTCCGCATAGCGTGAAGCATCCTAAAGAGGTTTTCCAGCACTCTACTTGACAAGATCCACCATACGGTTGGAGTGCTGCTGTCATTTCAGTCCATATCAGGCACAGCTCTGCACATTATATAGCATCTGTGCCCAGTCTTGCAGCTGCCCTCATTCATTTGATTGGGACTGAGTGGTTCTAAGACCATGTGACGGATGTACGTGATGTCACAGGTCTGAGAAGTGGCTTCGGCAAGCCCCCAGAGCCACAGCCTCTTCAATCAGCTGAGAGATCCTGAATGGCGGACACCACCGACTCGCTATTGATGACCAATCCTGAGGAAAGGTCATCAATAAAATATTCCCAGAAACCCCTTTTAAAGCCTCTTTTACCACATTCTCTATTTGCTTGTCATCCTATATCTTCCCTTTTCATATTACTCCAGCATTGACTGAGTCAGGCATATTATGCTGCCTACTGTAATGGTTAGAGGAAGTATAAAAGGAGAGCAAAACAAGCTTTGCGCTCACATTTTGCAGCAATTTTTGTGCAAAGTCCCATTTAAGCCATGCCTCTTTCCCCCCCCCCAAGATACAAAACATGACCAGGTATGGAGTTTCTTGGCATTTTTTCCAACTGCCTTCTATAGGGGATGAATAATGCCAGAAAAGGTTATAAGTGTAACAATGTAACAAGCTGAAAAGTGCCACCAATATTGTTTGTAGGGGGGGTGGGGGAATGAAAAAAGCTTGAAATTCATGGTGTTCTTACAAGGAAAAAGAAAAAACAGAAAAAAAGTATATATGAAGGAGGCCTCTAAAACCAGCTTTTACTCGTTGCACACTGGGCCTACATACACGGGTTATTTGCAGATGAGTACTTACTGTACATTTCGAACAAAGTAGATTGTGTTCTTGGCTATTCTTTGCGCTGTCACTTTCATCAAGTTACTCACAGTGTATCCCCCTGTATCCATACATCACCTGTTACATGTCTTTGGGAACAATCATTGCTATTCAAACACTGTCATTTTTTTTTTACTCCATTTGCAGAGTCATAACTTTTTCCATCAACTTATTTCTAATTCAGGGGCAAATTTTCCCATCTCTGCAGCTGTCAATGCAAATGCAATGTGTTTTTACAGGCAAAATACTATAGTGTTACTGATGGGTTCTGTGAAATCACTACATGTCAAGAGATTGGAGCACACTATACTTTGATTAAACCTTCCCATCAGATCAGAACAAGCCTAGCGGCTCTTTTGTTCTAAGCTCTTAGCGATATAAAGGCAAGAAAATGGGAGTATTAAGAGAAAAAGGATTCTGCTACGGTTACCCAGACAGCAACCACATATGCTCTTCAGAAGATTGTTTAGGTTAACAAGGAAAGCCACGTATTAGAGAATTTGAAAAGCACTTTACAACCACCTCTGTAAAGGTAGGAAAATTGTCTGTATAATAAACCATTTTTGTCTCGCATGTTATTCATGGATAATTAAATGAAGATGGCGAAAAGCAAAACCTAGATTGTCCTAATAATGTGCCGAAATACAGGAGTGTTTGAGCTGTATCAAGAAGGCAAGAAACACTTGAAATAGTTCTGAAATGTAGAGGAGGTATAACTTACTTTATAAGTGTCTCTACTAAACCATAAACTCTTACATTACAGAATTCTTGTTCCATAAGGTCCTATGCATATCAGTTCTTACATTATCATCGCTTTTATTTCTTTACAAGGGTCGTCTAAAAGACAAGCCCTTTTTTTAATAGAAGCCAGTGTGATAAGAGCAGTCACATACTGTAATTGCCCTAAAGAATCCACTGGGAAAACGAGGTATTACATGCTAGCCATTGAAACGGATACCATCCATGTAATGCATGGTAGCACCAGGTACAGAGCAGCTCTCTGTACTGGTTCATAGAGGGGGGTCCCAAGCAGGAACTACCCCTGACATTCATTAATATATATATCGATGGAAGACTCCCTTTAAAAAAGGTTATCTGGTTTTGAAAACCTATTTTCAAAAGGGCAGTTGGAGAATTGGGCTAAAAGATGGTCCCCCTACAGGTCCCTCATCTATTTGCCTGAGCGAAGAGTGGCTACAAAGAGTGTCTCTTAGCGGGGGATCCAACCTGTCTGTGCATTATATAAACAGCCCTTTGATTTCAATGGGTATCATTTCCCCTGTAGTGGCGATGCAGGGATATTAGACACGGTATTAGTGTATCTTGACGCCACCAGGAAGGGCACATGGTCAGGAGGAGAGAGACAATTGCGAGCACTGCAGGAGGACAGCAGGCGGGGGACTGGCACAGAGATCAAGGCTCCCAGAAGCAGAAAGGCTACAGCGCCGGGACCGTCAGACACTCAGATGGGCTGGCGCTTCAGGCCCTCACGTCCGTGACTGAGCAGGAACTGAGGCGTGATCCGCCAGCCGGCCAGGCACGCATGTGACAGAGGTGCTGCACAATCCAGCACTGCTACGCTGCAAAGGGAGCCCCTGGTGAGAGTCACAGCTGCACCATCTGCTTTGCTTTTTGCCCCCCCCCCTGCAGGTTTAGGATGACTGTTATATTTATTACTAGGCTTACATTATCAACTGGTCATGCTGCCATGTCAATCACTCTAAGCCTGCACGGCAGGCAAAACACAAGGCACACAATGCTAAGACCTTCCTGTCTTGACCCTAACGGGAGCCAGGGGTGTGAGAGGGGCTTTCCTCCTGTCAAACCACTAGCTTCCGGTGGCGTCAAGATACAATAATACCATTAGACACTTGCTGTCAGACTCCTTCACGGTTTACAGCTGATTGCTGAGGGTTCATGAGAGAGACACCCTGCTTATCAGCTTAGTGTTGGGGGCCTTTCCAGCAAAAACAGCAAACTTTATTAGAAAAATATATAAATTGTAAGATTAGAGAACTTTTATATCACCAGGGAGGACTGCCATAGAGATCAATCTGAAAATATAAATGGCTGTATAATAGTATAGCATAATGGCTGGATAATGGAAAATCAGTCATGAACCATTTTTGGATAATAGATTAGTTTGAAGGCCTTCCCAGTAGAGGTGAATTCGATCGGTTGAAGTTGAGAAAATAGTTTAGCAGCAAACAGTTTTCCTTAAAAATACTTCAACTTTCATGAGAATCTATTGGCTGCAAAAGGCAAACCCTTCTTTTAATCAAAGGGGTTGTCCCATGACTATTGTTTATAGTTTCATTTAGCCCATAATTATAAACAATTCCGGGTCTAATGTTAGAACAGCGCCACCTGCTGTCTCTATTCTGTATCCACCTCAATAATTGCTCTAAGTTGGTCACACCTGCTCAGTCTTGTGTCCCTCTCTGCTCCTTTGGGTATGTGGAGGAATCTCTGGCAGGTGAGCGTCTGCTTCTGAAGTTACTACGTCTTCTCTAATGTCAGAAGAGAAGGTGAGCCAGTGATAAGAGAAGAGACAGAGTTACTGCAGAGAAACAAGACTGCAAGGGTGTAAATATAAAAAAAGGTTTAAAATTAGCAGCTGATTTTAACTATAGAGCATTTTTTTTCTGGGACAGCCCCTTTAACCCTTTCCAATCCACTGTCTGACGACATTCTGATTGAAGGCTGTACAGCTCCGATGTCGGAAGATGTCTAGCAGGATATTCTTATTGTATATGGCCGGTCTGTTGTCAGGGGCCTCTCCAGCATGTCCCATACCACAGTACTGGCTCTAGCCAGCAGATGGCGCCAATATATAATGGCAGAAAGAGAAAGTCCCCTAGGAAACCCTGAATTTAAAACTGGATTGCAAAGAGTTAACATCTGAAAGACTGACTGGACATTGTTAGATTGTGTAAGAACATGCCCCATTAATACAGGGAGCGGTAATGACCACTTGTTAATTTATTTATACATTACCAGGAGGGATAACAGTGCAATGGCACAATGGGAGAATGCAAGTATTTAATAAAACAGACATGCCACACTTTTGTAGTTTAATCTGTCATTATAGTCATGTGAATAAAGTCTTCCTACTTGTTGAGTTTGTGTTTTTTATTTTGCATGATCGCATTATGGAGGCCCCTGTTTTGTTTAATTCTCTATCCACTAAAACAGTAGAGAGAACATACATTTACACACATTTACTTTTACAGATCATTCACAGACTTACGGTACTAATGAATTCTATCATGCAGGAAATCCTGAGGTTTAAAAAAATCTTACAGAATTTAATGAAACATGTTGCATTCAAGCATTTTAGGCTTAAATACATGAAATGTATCACTCACCTTCAGTGAACCTAATGTAAGCCTACATGAAACTACATTTCTGCAGAAAATCCATGTGGAATTTCCACACAAAAGTGAGAGTGGTATTTTAACACTCCAAATCATTTACATATTGTATCTCACGCAAAACCTTTCCATTTAGAAAATTTCCACTCAGTCTGCATCATATGAAAATATTATTAATCCGTGAGGCCCACACTGTACCACCTTGTTCACTGATTTTATGGGAAGAAATACAGAGCTTTTTTCCAGTCTCTCTCTCTCTTAAAAAATGAAACAAAAATACAAATTAAGTTTTTCCTGTTTTTTCCATCTAAACCCCTTATGAATAAAGGGCTCGTGATGGCAACCAGGAATTTGCAAAAAGTGACATGATTTTTCAATCTTGTCGCCATTTGTGAACACTCCTGCCGTTAAGCCACTCAGTCAGGCTGTCATAAATGAAGGATGAATTCTATATCTATCGCCCCATCCCTCGACGCACCCATTGGAGATTCAGGACTTCCAAGGCTGATGCTAGCCCGCTCCATGTAATGTGGGTTGATGCTGGGTGCAGCTCCTGTTTGCTTTCCCTTGGGAAAGGGGGTGGGTAAGCAGCTTGGTTCATCAACTACTGTTACTGCGAGCATTGGCTGGTAGATATACAGCACTTGGTTCTGGGGTTTAATCCTTTCCAATCCACTGTCTGACATCTTCCTACATTCTGATTGAAGCTTATACAGCTCCAATGTCAGAAGCTGTCCAACAGGGTATTCTTACCGTCTATTGCCAGCCACTCCGCTGTCGGAGCCTCTCTGTTGCACACATACACTGGCTTTAGCCAGCAGAAGGCACCATTGTATAACAGCAAAAAGAGAAAGTCTTTTAGGAAACCCCGAATCCAAAATTGGATTGGAAAGGGTTAAACATGCGCTATAGTAAATGTACAGCATGGATTTAAAGCTCCTGCAATCTAGAAGGTGCAGGTCAAGTGCTCAGCTGTCTACTCACAGCTGAGCACCTAATGTAACAGCAGAGAAACTTCCATTCCTGGTTGTTTAACCTGTTCCATGCCGCAATAAATAGCAATGCGATTGTAACATAAAGATGAGTTGTAATGGCAGCAGGAGGCCTGACAAAGGCCTCAACATCTGCCAAGTATCTCAGCCCATCGCAGCCTGCCTCTGACAGAGTCTGCTTGGCTGAGAGCACATGCATAGTATACTGCATTACACATGTAATGCAGTGTACTATGCTAACAACCAAACAATTGCATCTTCAAGTCCCCTTGAGCGAATAAAAAGTGTCAAAAGAAAGTTCAATATAGCTTATTAAAAATAAATACATTTTCCCCACAAATTTATTTTATTTAAAAAATTATTTATTATTGCAAGTATCACCGTTCTCATAACAACTCGTACAATTAAAATATTGCATTACTTAACCCACACGATGAACGGAATAAAAAAGTAATTTTAAAAAATGTCAGAATTTCTATTTTTCATCTATTTGACTAGAAGTAAAATCCAATAAAAAGCAACCAAAAAGTTGCATGTAACCCAAAATGGTATCAATAAAAAGTTCAACTCAAAACAAGACCTAACATAGCTCTTTAGGTGGGAAATGTTAAAAAATACAGGTGTTGGAATGCGGCGATGCAAATTCAATTTTTATTTTAATAAAACAGTGTTTTCATTGTGTAAGAAATCTTTTTTTTAAAAAACAGCATAAATTTGATACCATTGTGATCGTATGTACGCACAGAATAAAGGAAGATTATTTATGCTGCACAGTAAACGTTGTAAAAATAAATAAAATAAACTTTTCTGGAGTTGCTGTTTTTTGCTAATCCAACTTCCTAAAAGGCTGAATAAAAAATATGAGCAAAAAGTTAACTGTAGCCCAAAATGGTACCAATAAAAACTACAGGTTGTCCTACGAAAAATGAATTCTTATATAACTCTTTTGTCATAAATTAAACATGTTCTGGGTCTTATTTTCTAAGTGTTTTTAGTGTGCAAAAGCAGAAAAACAAAAAATATACATAAGGGCTATTTCAGATGACCATATATCGGCTCGGTTTTCACACCGAGCCAATATACGGTGTCCTTGTCTGCAGGGGGGGAGGATGGAAGAGCCAGGAGCAGGAACTGAGCTCCCGCCCCCTCTGCCCCTGTCCACTATTTGCAATAGGAGGGGGCGAGATGGGGGCGGGGCTAAGTACCGACACTTAGCCTTGCCCCCGCCCCTCCCATTGCAAATAGTGGCAAGGGGCGGGGAAGGGGCGGGAGCTCAGTACCTGCTCCTGGCTCTTCCATCCTCCCCCCCTGCAGACAAGGACACCGTATATTGGCTCGGCGTGAAAACCGAGCCGATATATGGTCATCTAAATAAGCCCTTATTTTGACAAAAATCGCAGGGAGTTCCCATAGATTCTTAAGGGTGCTGAAAAAAGGGAGGGGGAAGGAGTTTACCTGGGTCTGGCGATTCTTGAAGGAGACAGTTGGCTCTATTCAGCCATTTAAGCTAAATAGAGCCATTCTGCCAACCACTGCTGCAGCCTCTTTTCCACATGATGTGGCCATGTAAATGGACAAGAAAATGCTAATTCCTTTTGGAATTAGTTCGTGGTAATGCAGCGTTGCCAGAATTTTTTTTTATCTGTCTTGCGTGAGAACATATCACTCGTGTGAATGGGACCTAAAGATGCTCATATAAATTAGATGAACGTTGGTGGCATTGAAAGATGAGATAATATATGGTGGTGTCCCAACACTCCCCCGGCAACAGATGTTAGGGGGAAAAGGCTCAGGCCTATTGGATTTCAACATGCCCAATTCTTCTGTTCTTAAGGGAGAAAAACCAAGTTCATTCTCTGCCTATCGAGAATAGAGGTTCTAAGCCGAGAGTGCATGTTTATAGAAGCTCAGAAGGAATACCTGTTGGATGAAGGTGATGCATGGTTATTTTAACCCCTTAGTGACCACCCATACGCCTATTTATGTTAGTCACTAAGGGTGCATTCACACAAGCGTGTGCCGTACATAAGTGCGCACCAAACCGTGTACCCACTTACGTGCACAAACACCCGTGAATGAGGGTCCGTGCAGCAGTGCTTTCAATGGGGCCGTGGCTGCCGCCAGCAGCCCCACTGAAAGCAATAGGATGACGGCACCCCGGCAGTGATTTTCAGGGAAGGGCTAGAAATATAAGCCCTTCCCTGAAAATCATCCCTGTTTGTGTAAAAAACTAAATAAATAAAAAATATATATATATACTCACCTCTCCGCTGCTGCTGTGTAAATATTCCCCACAGGGAGTCCTCTTGTCACTGAACACTGTGACAGCACTGTAAAATAAAGAATCCCCTACCACAGCTGTGACAGAGGATCGCGAAGTTCTCCCATTGCTTTCAATGGGACGGGCACTTCTGTAATCCCATTGAAAGCAATGGGCTGCTAGCCAGCCCTGCAGGGATTTTCAGGTTAGGGCTTTAAATATAAGCCCTTCCCTGAAAATCATCCCTAGAATGTGTTAAAAATAAAAAAAATTATACTCACCTCTCCTCAGCTGCCGCGACTCCAGGAGCATCCAGCCTGTCTTCTCCCTGCACTGCTCTGAAGCTCCTTCAGCAGGCGGGGATTTAAAATCCCAGCCTGCTCAAAGGACTGTATCTCATTGCCTGAGCGCTCAGCCAATCACAGGCAGCTCTCAGCCATTCATTGAATGACAGCTGAGTGCTGCCTGTGATTGGCTGAGTGCTTTGAACACTCACAGGCAGTGCTTGACCATTCATTGAATTCTATGAAGAAATCCTCTGCCAGCTGTGGCAGGGGATTCTATTCTCCCCACAGGGAGTCCCCTTGGCTCTGATCACTGTGACAGTGCTGTCACAGTGTTCAGTGACAAGGGGACTTCCTGCTGGGGAATATTGACACGCACCACAGACCTATGGTGCATGCATGTCCTATGTTTTGCAGGTACGTGCGTTTGCACACCTGTAAAGCACACACATGTGAACACACCATCGGGAACCAATGGTTCTAATAGGCGTGTTTTTGTGCTACTGGGCTTTAAAAATGGGACGTATAAAGACGCTGCATCAGAATACTGTCACGGATCATCCCTGTTCTGGAGTTTGATGTTGGACCTGCATCTATCAGACATCTATGGCCTAAATGTATGACATTGGAATACCCTTCAAACCCTTAGGCCTCATGTCCACGGGGAAAATCAGATCCGCTGCAGATTCTACATGGAGAATCTGCAGCGGGTCCCTCCTGCCCCGCGGACATGAGCGCTGAAAATAGGAATAAATGAGAATAAACTCACCTCCCATCCGCTCCGTTTCTTCTCTTCGCGCGGCGTCATCTTCTCTGCGTCGCGGCCGGATCTTCTTTCTTCGGCTCGGCGGATGCGCATGATGACGTCGGTGACGTGCCCCGCGCATGCGCCGTCCCGAAGAAAAAAGATCCGGCCGCGACGGAGAGAAGATGGCGCCGCGCGAAGAGAAGAAACGGAGCGTGTGAGTAAATCCCCATTTTTGTCTCCCGCGGATCCGGACGGCTTCCATAGGCTTCAATAGAAGCCCGCGGGAGCCGTCCCCGCGGGAGACCCGCATGAAAATGGAGCATGGTCCAGATTTTTTCATGCTCCATTTTTTTTTAAATCCTTTTTATTGACCATCCGCGGGTATTTATCTACCCCGCGGGTGGTCAATGCATCCCTATGGGGTGCGGATCCGCGGGCAGGAGAAGAGTTAAAATCCGCTGCGGATTTTAATTCTTATTTTGCCCGTGGACATGAGCCCTTAGTGTAACCGAAATAATGCTAAACTCCTTGCATGTCTGAGTAGACAAAAGCCATTCAAATTGACTGGAATGCCACTAAAACTGCCAACATTTTATACTTAACAGCCTTGATTAGCTCTAAAATACGTAATCAACTTGGTTGACACCAATGAACAAAATGCACATTATGAAGACACATATGGGTACAGTAAATTAAATGTGTGTGGGGGGCATACATTAGTGGAAGCGTTTGATTGGGATTGGCAGGTATTTGCTTAGTGTAACAATTTAGAATAGGCCACAAATTTGCATTGGGGAGTAAGCCAAGAACACTCTGCTTATTGTGATTAATTGCTGCCCTGAATTGAATGTTATTAGTCTCCTCATGCTCCAGTGATGCACAACCTCTTATCTGATACTTTGCCTATTTTTGCTCTGGTTATTGTCAGATCTTCTCAGTGGAGGTATCAAGTCAGGTACAGAATAGAGGTATGATGGGCCTAGATTTACATAGCTACTACAGGGTTTAGAGAGGACCTCACCCTGAAAAAAGGAATTCAGAAGAGGTGAACTCAAGTCTTAGATAAAGGTGAAAATATGCTTGATCTAAAGCCATCGTATACCAAAAAACAAAACTCCAACAAGACTATTAACCCTTTCCTACCCAATTTGTATCCTGGTTTTCCAAGGGGGCTTACTCTTTTTCTGCTGTTATACACGGCGCTATATGCTGGCTAAAGCCAGTACTGCATGAGGTGACACGTTGGATAGACTCTGACAGCAGAGAGGCTGGCAATATACAGTAAGAGAACCCCAACGGATGTCTTCCAACATCGGAGCTGTACAGCCTTAAATCATAATGTCTACAGAAGTCAGACAGTGGATTGGAAAGGGTTTAGCTTAATATGAGTAGTTGTCTGAAGCTCTACTACACAAGTCTACTGGAGATCGCTGTGCGAGACACCGCATTACCTTCTAAGGCTCCTCTTGATAAATTATCCGCAAATTCGTTATTCAAAAACTTCAATGCGTTTCTTTTTCTTCTACAGGTGGCGCTCCAAGGCCACATTAACAATACTGTGAAATTCTCCAATATATGGTGGAACTTTAGTTTAGCTACATCTCAATATCATGCCATTAGTTTTAGTATATAGATTCATCATGTTGTGATTGTGCCATCAATATACATGAACATTACTTGTGTACATTCACCATTGTAGGATTTTTATAGGCACAACACTTATGTCAAGCAAATGGTACCAGGAGACGCTTTGACCTTAGGTAAGAGTTTAGATAACGGGAGAATGCATGAATGATATGGCTTTCTTGTATCCTCTCCTGACTTTCATTGCTATTACCCATATGCCATATGAATGGCATTATGAGAGATTTTTTGACATATGGTGGTAACTAAATGGAGCCAATTAAAACTATTATATCTGAAAGGACCTATTAGCATTTTAATTTATGTTGTATTTGTGTACTGTCATGATAGCGCCATTAACGCATACAAATGGGATTCAGACTTTACTATCTCCAAACTTCAGGATTATCTCCTAGGTTATGGATGGTTCAGGGTTACATTGTAACTAGACTCTCTCCTAGGTAGGTGCCGTTTGTGCCATATAAGACCTCTGGGGGACATTCACGTTTTTTTTTTGTATTTGACACTTTTCCACTGTAGCTGAGGCATCCATAGGAGCCCCAGTTAGAGTAAACATCCCCCTGTAGTGACAATAGTCACTGGCAGAGCTGATCAGGGTCTGATGGGACCCTGCAGCTCTGCTGTGCCAGGGGATCCCAGCAGTCACGTGACCGCCGGCTCATGTAGTGGAAGTTATACTTCCACTTTCACTTTTTAGTACATAGCGCTCGTTGAGAAAAGAGAAGGCAGAAAGGGTTAAAAACCCCTCCTGCCTTCTCCTCCAGACTAACAGCTGACAACCCGACATGTTCCTGCTCGATTGCAGAAGCAGGGGCTTTAAACCCGCGCCGCATTTTTATAGTCGGCTGGGTTTAAAGCCCAGGACCAAGCGCCATAAATTTACAGTGCTTGGTCCTTAATGGGTTAAAGGATCGCCATATATTTTGCACATGCTCTATATTTTTGCATATATCACAGATGGCACTTTAGGACTTATAGCCTTCATTATTTCTGTTATATTGTGACAGGTCATTCAGCATTAGGGCTTATTAGGAACATACACGTTCAATGGTAGGCTTGCACTTACTATTATATTACACATTGGTCCACATTACTATTGGTTTATCAGTACTGGCCTTTTATTTGGAACATGTATATATTTATTTGTATGTTGGTGTTGTACAAAACAACTTGGGAGAGACATGGGCGTTTAGCTCTCCTACTGAGGTAACCTTTAGGCTTGTCTCAAACGACCGGATTTGAATTGGGGATTCCGCAATCAGCGTCTGCGCGGGACTTTCCACAGTAAACCGCGGGCATTGAAAGACATGCATTTTAGAATTATCCTTCACACTCGCAGATACGAATTGTGAATTCCGCGAGTCTATTTTACCACGGAATCCGTGCAGGCGGCCACCATTGATATCAATAGAGGCTTTCGACACGCAGCCAATAACCAATTAGCATTGCGTATAGACTGTGGGTACCTGCGTATTCACTAAGCGATGGTGCTGGAAATAAAAACATACCTGCGAGCCTCCACCGTCATGAGCAACACGGTAAAGTGCCGTATGCAGGGACACCGACCGGGCTCACAGCCAGAGTCCGCTCACGTGAGCCCGGCCTTACTGCACATTTTGTACAGTATTTTGTTTTTAGCCTATGTGTGTCTTTATAAAATGTACAATAAACTTTGGTATTTGTTAGATGTAGTAGTCTTTGATTTTGGGTCAGAGGTGTTCATACACAGCACAGTTCTTGGTCTTCTTAGTCTATTTGACATTTAGTGGTGTTGTCTACTAAATTCTACTAGATTCAGTATGTATTAAAGTGGTTATTTTTTTTCTTCGTTTAAAGTGAATGGAAGAAAGCTTCAGTACCAGACCAGGCCACTGCGCTACGAACTGTACTTTGAGAGTTCCAGCTGACCACACTCTTTTTCTTAGTATTGTATTCCAAGAGCCAAATTTTCTTTCCTCGACATAGCTGCATGAAAGCTTTACTTTTGTAAAACAAGTTTATTCTTTTAATGACCTTTTTACATTTTATTACATTTTTTATCATTAAATGGATTTGTCATATAAGGTATTATATAGCTTTTATTAAAAGGGTATTCCCATTTGGAACTTTTATGGCATATTACTTGGACATACCATAAAAATACAATAGGTGTGGGTCCCACACCTATCTTGAGATCCGGCCCCCAACACCACCCACCCAACTATATGTAGTGTCCAGAGTTACAAAAACAGTGTAGCTCTCTGTTCTGTGCCTTTTGCGCAAATTCCATTGACTTTTAAGGGATTCACGGAAATAGCGCCCAAATCACACTCAGCCGTGACCATCCTCCCAGCCACCTTGTTTCTAGCAGTGTTCCCATCATGACCATGTTGGCCCCAGATGGTAATGCCTGTTAATAATTTTTTTTGGAGGTTGATGGGGAAAAATAAACAAAAAACCCCCCACAAAAATAGAACTTCTGCCATGGTTTTATAGGTTTTGCTTTTACATCACTCACTATGCAATATGAGATAAGATGATAACACTCCCGGGGTCAGATGGTTACAGCAATACCCAATGTATATAGGTTGTTTTAATATATCTTTGCAGTTTAAAAAAAGAAAGTTTTTGTTTTGCTCCACTCCAAGAGCCAGTGCATTCCTATTCTTCTATGGATGGGGAAATCGATATAAGGTTGTTTTTCTGGAATGAACAGTCAGTTAAAAAATTCCTTATTGCGTCATTGTATTCGAAGGACTTTAATATTTTTGTTATCCCATTAACAGGGTTGTATAAGGGATTGTTTTTGGGGGACGAACTATAGATTTTATTGGTACTGTATTGTGGTTCAGACAATTTTAGGAGCACTTTTTATTCCATATTTTTAGGAAGCAGCATATGGAAAGTTCCCAATTTTGACTTTTGTTCACAGCATTCACTGTGTGGGTCAACTAGCAAGATAAACTTCTCATTTCAGTTATTTTTAAAGGGGAAAACACACATAAGGCAAAATAGTCTTTTTTAGTTTGTTTTTTTTATATATTTTTAACTTACGTTTATTTTAGTCCCCATTTACTTGGGTTATTCATATAATACATTTCAATGTCTCTTGCAGTGTGTTGTATAAGATGAGACCTTTCCTCTGCACAGCCTAACAGGCTTCCATAGATGGCAGGCTCAGAGGCCATTGTGAGTCCTGCGGCTACCATAGCAACCCATTGCACTCCCACGATTGGGTCATGGTGAAATGGTTGGGGGGAAAGATAGGGATTTCCCTCTAAACCACTTAGGAGTTACACAACCAAAATCAGAGGTTTCTCTGATCCCTGCCCAGCTACCAATATACCTACCATGGGAAACTAATAGGATCTGGCTTCTGATGCAATGCCAGAAGCAAGCATGGCATAGTATAGGCCAAAATTGACTTAATTTACCTGTAATTACATATTGTGTTGAAAATGACTCTGAAGTGCTGGCCCACTAGGGGTCTCTCTTGTTTCTAATTTGCAATCCGCTGCCTGTCAAGTTACGCAGCCAATAGTAACAGAAATAAGGATAGTAGAATAGGATAATGTTTCTTGGTGCTCATAGAAGTCTATGGTTAGCAGAGAGGAGTAGGGGACAGAAACTGCTGCTGATGATGAGTAATTTACGGTTTCAACTACTGAAATCCTGCCTACACTGCTCAGTACTGTTGTAGTGTGCTCCCCAATTCAGTTATTTATGCATCTGCCACAGAGATTAGAACTTGCAGTCTTCTCTGTGTACAGTGCATAGAAGATAGCATAGCAGCTGTCTCCTCCCACCAGCTCAGATACAATTGAAAAATAGATCTACAGTGTTCACAGGGGTAACTGTTGATAAATGCCCTATACACGTCATATAATGGCCAGATACATTGTTATTCTTCATGTACACAAACAGCAGCTTATTCTGAAAGTACTTAAACGTATTAAAAATATATATATTTGCACTCAAATGCTTGACTTCCAGGCACAGATGCAACATAGATGCCAGCTAAAGAAGGTAGGCTTAAACCCTTTGTTCTAAGCCACGATTGCTACACCACTCAACAAGTAACATGTACACATTTAGTAGCTTCGGCAGAATTAGAGGATTATATTGTGGTAAATTGTACTGGCTACACCAACTAAATTACAGTACAAGGTGAAGTACTTAGAAGAGTTGTTATTTTATCCAATTTTTCGCCCCTTTTCCCTATATTACCGTAAACAAATTGAAAATCTAGTGCTTGCATTGTGATCCTATAAGAAAGATCCTGAATGTATCTGTATGCATACACTATATGGACAAAAGTATTGGGACACTGCAGAAAATCAGCAAATATTTAAATACTGAGTTTGCCGAACGGGATGCTGGGAAGGGCATGGGTAAAAGAAAAAGCTGCTCAGTAATAACTATTCGCTCATCCGATCGAGTGCTTGTGGGACGAACTGGAGCGATAAGTACAACCTTGCATGAGGAATGGTGAGCTGTGCCTGCCCAGACTTACAGAGAACTTGTGGAAAGTCTGCCTTGACGTGTTGCCACTGTAATACAAGCAACAGGAGGGCCGACACCTTACTAAATAGAATAATAAAGCAGTTTTTCTGAAAAACATGCAGTGTCCAGATACTTTTGTCCATATGGTGTGAAAAAAAAAAGTATTATATATATATATATATATATATATATATATATATATATATATATATATATATATACACACACACACACACACACACACACACACACACACACACATACACACACCCATACATATATACCCACACACACACACACACAGAAAACCGGTCAAACGCCTCAGAACACGTCAATTTTTATTAATGTTTACACAGTTTAATGTCTTGTATGTACTTTGAAATGAAAGCATAAAACAAATAAACACGCTAAAATGAATACAAATAATGGATTAACTTTGTTTAAGCAAATTAAATCTAGATTTTTGACTTTTCAAAGTCGCCGCCACTAGCTGACATAACAGCTTGACACATTTGAGGCATTATTTCTACAATTAACATTCAGTTATTGTTCAGAAATTCTTTCCCCAACATCGTTGCAGAAGTTCCCACTTGTGCTTGCTTTTCTTTCACCTTTCTGTGCAGTTCATCCTAAACAAGCTCAATGGGTTTTAAGTCTGGAGACTGTACAGGCCATTCCATTGTCTGACTACCAGATGCTTCTTAAGTAGTTCTGACATAACCTAGAAGTATGTTTTGGATAATTGTTTAACTCTAGTATGAACCCCTAACCAACTAGGCGTTCACCAGTGGGTATTGCAGGGCATATCAAAGTGTTGGTGTAGCCCTCTTTGTCCAATGTGCCAATCAGCCGGTGAAAGTTAACCAGCTCTGGATCCAGCAGTAGATCCCATGTTTGACAGCTGGTGTCACAGAATTAGGAACCACCCATTCATCTACTCGACGGCATGAAAAAACCCTGTGTGACGTACTCAAGATATCAAATCCTGATTCATCAGTCTATAAGACCTTCTCCCACTCTTCAGTAGTCCACTGAAAGTGCTGCTTGGCTCAGGCAAGTCATTTTTTTTCTTAATTTTGCTATCTTAGCAATCTTTGGTCTGCGAGATCTCTTCCCCTCATTTTCCTCCAGTTTCCAAGTGCCTTTTGATGGTATAAGAAATTGAACTGACTGCCACCTTCGCTTTCTTGGCAATTTCTCTATAGAGCAGACCTACATTACTAAGGGTTATAATTGCCTGTCTTCTTTGGTTAATTGCCTTTTTCTTGCCATTATCATAGCAATGTGTCTGTCTGTTCCAACACTAGTTATACAGAATCAGAAGGTTTGAAAGTAATCTACAAAAATTAAAACTGTGGGAATAGTTTGCTTACAATTTCAAGCCATAACTCGCTTTCTGTGCTGCACTTAATTAAAACCATAAATTCAGACTATTGTTGCACTTTAGGTTACAATTTCATAATATTTTTATGTTTTTAAACTTAATTTTGAACCATTTCACGCTATTTGCTGGACTTAAACTGTGTTAATATAAAAAAATAACTTGAAAAATGTAGGTGTTCCAAAACGTCGGAACGCCACTCATACATACACACATCAATCAACTCCCGACGGCAACTGTCACGATCTGCCCGTGACACTTGAAATATTGCAATACATATTACAAGCAATGAAGTGATCACAAGTTAAAGTCCCCTGTAGGGACTAAGTTGACAAAAAGGTTTTGATGAACTTTTTTGAACAGTAAAAAAATAAAAATAGTCTACAAGTTAAACTGTTTTCCCATTAAAAAATCTAAACAAGCAACCCCCCTAACATATATGGTATCACTGTGTACTTAAATGTCCAAACCTTAAAAAAAAAATTGAAAAAAAAATAAAAAAAAATTGAAAACATTTTTTTAAAAATCACAATATTTATTTCACAAAGTAGAGGCCAATTAGAAGAAGTACAGTATGCCAGGACTGCATATTTTGTTATCCTGGCTCTTAAAGTATTTGAATAAAAAGGTGATCAAAAAGACTAATAAATTACCGATCACCCAACAAAAAACAAGCACTCACATCGCCCAATCAGCAAAAAACATAAAAGAATTACAGCTTTCAGAATATGGCTGCAAAATACAATTTTTAAGATAAAAAAATTCAGTTTTAAAAATAGAAAAAAATAATAACTATTTTGCTATAACTGTAATTGTGCTGACCCATAGTACGAAGTTCATTTGCCATTTTTAGGTCGCCTGTTCACGGGTGTTGCATTTTAATGCAAGTGGATTTCCACTGCATTTAAAGTCACTGCGATTTATCGCAGCTTTTGACTTTAAATGGAAGGTTTATTGTGGAAATTCGCACCAAATCACAGCATGCCTCGATTTTTATTACGTGAGCGGAAAATCGTAGTGGATTTCCGCTCGTATACATCGGGCTGCGTTTTCCATACTTATCCTATGGAAAGCGTTTCATGCGTTACCTGCGTGCGGATTACTGCCATGGACAACGCCATGAACAATCGCTCGTCTGCAGGCGGCCTTAATGTACTGTAAATGCTGTAAAAATTAAACCCTCAAAATTGTGCAACTGTTTTTTATTTATAAAGAAAAAAAAGAGGAAGAAAAAGAGGAAAAGTCTGTGGTCCTACAGTGTTAAAAACTTCGTCTCATCAGCATGGGACCCAGCATTTTTTTCACAATGTGACCAGTGTGATTGATTTTGCTGGACGAAACTATAGCCAGCCAGTCATCTGAACGTTACATAGAAATGCAACATTACATGGCAGTCATTCATATGAATGGCCAACCTCGTAACACAAGGTTGAAGTGAATTAGCCAGAATGGGAGCCATTCATACAGAGTGACTCTCCATTCCGAATCAGAGGAGTCCCGAGCGGGGGACAGGACTCCAAGATCCCCATATATCTTAATAAGACATATGGAACGGGTGTTGTCTTCATGAGCCAACCACTTTAACAACTCTGTACAATCTCTGAGTTGTATGAAATCATAAGGCACGCAGGGAAGTATATGGGCCATCATTTACCTTGGTGTGCTTCCAATTTCGTGCAGAGGCATAAAAGCTCAAATTTATATTCCAGTTCATCCAGTTTTTGGCTTAAACTGATTGAACTTACAAAAGTCACAAATTATGGTGCATGCCACTTTTTTTGTGAAAAAAATTGGCAACTTTTCTCAGCTATCCCAAAAAGTGCAGAGGAAAAGGGTCGTGCTTTACTGCGGGTGGGCACAGTGTACAAATTTTAGACAGATTAATCCTAACTGAGGGTTCTCTTACATGGTTGTATTTTACTGTGTATTAGGCACGCAGATATGGCGGTATCAATAATACGCGGTACCAATATTTACATTACTTTCAATCGTAGCTCTCACACACAGGGCGCTAAATGCACGCGCAAAAAAAGAACGAGGCATGTACTATCTTGGCACGTATTATGCGTGCCTACACACAAGAGAGTGTATGGGATTGATGGCACGCAGCAAGTGTGCATTGCATTGTGTAGTGCTGCGAGCTCCAGTGGAGGGAGTTACGTGCAGTGCGCTGCCAACAAGCCCTGAAGCGCAAATTTTCTGAAACCTCTAATAAGAGATGCAGATTTAAACTTTCTGATTAGAACACTTTCCAAAATGCACCAAACGTATTAAGAGACATGCGGCTTTTAATATATTTGGCAAAATGCACCCCAATGATCTTGAGATGCGTGTATAATGTGCCAGTCTATATGTTTGGGGGCCCACGTTTTTCTTTCTATTGGATTCCACAGGAGTAGAGATGAGTGAGTATACTCGCTAAGGCACATTACTCGAGCGAGCAGTGCCTTAGCCGAGTATCTCCCCGCTCGTCTCTAAAGATTCGGGCGCCGGCGGGGAGCAGCGGGGGAGAGCGAGGAGGAACGGAGGGGAGATCTCTCTCTCCCCCCTGCTCCCCGCCGCAACTCATCTGTCACCCGCGCCGGCCCCCGAATCTTTAGAGACGAGCGGGGAGATACTCGGCTAAGGCACTACTCGCTCGAGTAATGTGCCTTAGCGAGTATACTCACTCATCTCTACACAGGAGTCTTACACGCTCCATCAGATGCTGTAGTCTAGAGCTGTTCTCTTAGGGCTCATTCACACAGGCGTGCTTTCACTGCATATTACATGCACGATGCACACCCGCGTAATACGGGGTATGTGGAGTCAATGAAAGTACATTGATCTTCATGGATCCAGTCACATATACACATTGCATGTAGATACGCACATGAAAAAGATGGCAGCATGCTCTATTTCACCATCACGCACGAACAGCCCTTTTTGTTCACTATGGGTAGGGTATTCAATGCTGTCCATATGCAATGCATAAGACAAGGAATTAAAAAAAAAAATGAAACAAACATGCTGTCATGTGCAGTGCATTATCGCTGCCATACGCCACGATAGTCGACTCCCAGCGTGGTAATCCATGCAGTGTTCTACGCGTGAATGAGCCCTTAGAAGCAATCTAATAATAAAAAATCACACTGAAGAGTAACTGTCACAATATAACATGGGCCAACTTGTAGACCGCACTTGCAGTTTAACTGTAAAGTTATCCTTCTGCCTCGAAAAGGCATCAGATCACCAGACACCAATCCCAAAAAGGGAATGAGACTAAACACTGACCATTCATTGTACAGAGAAAGCGAGCTGCAAACAGGAAGCTCACCTCCATATTTGCAACAATGTGTATAAACAAATCCTGCTCACTGGGCAAAAAGGAAACAAAGTATTACAGTGTAAACTGAAAACGTCAAGCAGATGAGATCCCTCCTAACGGCAGCGCTGTGCAATGGAATGTCACTTGTGTAATCTCATGAACCCAGGCAGACAGGAAGTGAGGTTAGAGTGGGAAAGGTGAGCGCAAAAGGCATGGCACAAGACTTTAACCCATAAACCACCAGTTAAAAAAAAAAACCTAAAAATATCTGCACAGTTGCAATGAAGCGCAGAACGTCAGACATGTAACAAAGCACCGTCATGGCCAGATTTAGCTAGAACAATGAAGCTATGATAGGCCATCACTATATGGCTATTTATGCAATGACATGCCTGATGCAAGAAGTCAAGAGAAGTGGAGTAATTACTGTGTAACAGTGCCAATGGGGTGCAATTGTTAAGTAACAGGCATAATCATATTCAACTTTTCCCAGCTGTTGGGTGCCTATAGCTGTCTTGTAACTTTCAATGCCACACAATTCATGCATACAGAAGTGGCTTTATGTAGCTAGGGCTACACAGAAATTTGCAATGCGGCAGTCTATGGGAATGTTATGAGACATCAGGAGGAGATGGTACACCGTTTCCCTGAAAATAAGACATTCCCTGAAAATAAGACATAGCATGATTTTTCCTGAATTTTGGAGGATGCAAAATGATTTTTCAGGCTTTTTGAGGATGCTTGAAATATAAGCCCCACTCCAAAATTAAGCCCTGCTAACAGTTAATTAAAAAAGTCAATTTAAATAGTGTCCATACAGCTATACATATAAAAAAAGTTAAACCCTTTTGAACAAAAATTAATATAAGACACTCTCTTATTTTTGGGGAAACACGGTAACTACTAAGGTTGAGATTCTCACCCCAATATTTGGGTGCTTATACTCATTTTCAGGAAAAACACCATGGACAGATGTTGCTGTAAGTCAATATGAAGTTATAAAATGCAACAGTTTTGGGGGCGTTTTTCCTTACTTTGGGGGTCCATGTGAAGGAGGCCTTGTGATCGTATTTTCAACACATTAATGTCTCTCATAGAGATGAGCAAACGTACTCGGTAAGGGCGATTTCGCAATCGAGCACTGCAATTTTCGAGTACTTCACTACTCGGGTGAAAAGTACTCGGGTGCGCTGTGGGTGAGCGGGGGGTTGCAGCGGGGAGTGGGGGGGGAGAGGGAGAGAGTGAGAGCTCCCACCTGTTCCCCGCTGCTACCCCCCACTCCCCTCTGCAACCCCCCGCCCCACAGCGCACCCGAGTACTTTTCACCCGAGTAGTGAAGTACTCGAAAATCGCGGTGCTCGATTGCGAAATCGCCCTTACCGAGTACGTTCGCTCAGCTCTAGTCTCTCATGGATTAGTCATGTCCATGCATATAGGTTTGTGTTCAGAGTCCAATCAATCTGTAAAGTACATTATACAGTACCTTTCTATACCATATGCCCAAAAACAATTTATTATCAGTGATTGTGGTTTGATTAACCTTTTTGCAGTCTTGACCTTAAGGCCAACAGAATAATGAGCTTTTAGATCATTGCACATATTTTTATAATAAATTACAATTAAGTATATTGTTTCAATTTTCACGTCGTTAACATTTAACTGCAATCTAATAAACAGAGCCTATTTTAGAAATGTATACTAATTATGCTCATGATTAAAAAATAATATTAGAACCAAATTCAGGTAGCTAAAAACTGCCATTAATTACATAAGTCTTATTGCAGTCTTGAATTTTTAAACCAACCAAGGAATACGATGAAGACGATTTTAATGCCCCTTCTATTGCAGAGCGCCATAAAACAATATCCTACAACTCGCTTGGGCTGCTCCTCCTGCTGATGCTTTTAATCATGGCCAGTGACCATGATGAAATGCCTTATTGAGTTGGAGGATCACTAAATACGCTGCTGTAAAAGACAATTCCAGGAACGTCTGAAACTCTGATTATGTCATCAGCAAGTTTACCTGCCAGAGGAACGCAATTTGGGTCTCATAAGAACCAGAGTATCTGGCACCTGTTACTGAACCTAATCAGAAGAAGCACGGCCAGCTCAGCTTAAAAACCTGTCCATGCTGTGTCGGCAAAGAATGGTCGTTTTTTTTTCCTTTCGCCATTCCGTATGCGGTCCAAAGGATTGTTTTTTTTTAAATTCAGTATATATGACATCCACAAAAAAACAGGTCCAATTCTTTTTTCTCAGCGTATCTTAGCAAGATTCATGAAGTACAGACAGCACACAGATGGCATCCGAGTGCTGCCCTTTTTTCTTTGCATCCCCATTGACTTGAATGGGCAAGCTTTGGCACACCGACTACTATAAGTCAATGGGCGGTCAGAGTCTTGTAGCCTGAAAAAATACTGAAGTGCCTTTGCCCATAAGGGTACTTTACACAGGGGAATTATCATCTGAATTATTGCTGAAAACAGCAAATTCGGATGATAATCAGCCCGTGTACATGTAGCCACGACCAGGGTGCTGAGCGAGAAATCGCTCACTTATTGAAGTCTCTTGGTTTTAGCAAAACTAAAGACCAAATGACTATCGCCCGTATAAACCAGAGCCACTCAATGTTTGAGCGACACCTGCTTACTACGAATGGAGGCAGACGGGTGGGAACGATCCCTGCATGCTCTGCTTCCATTCATTTGAACGACATGCACTCCTATGCAAGGACAGGAATGATAGTTAGGTGGCAGTCCGTGGGATAGCTGTCAGGCGCTCATGCACCTGACAGTCGCCCCCTGTAAAGGGACCTTTAGTTTTTCACTAAACTATATACAAATGTAAAGAGGCATTGTTAAATGGGATTGTTATATCTATGGAAATTAAATCAATAAGGGTTCTGTCACACCTGCTCAAGTGCCTTTCACGGGACGACTATAGTCCGAATTCTCGCTGGAAACAACAACAAATTTGGGTGATCATTGTCCCATGTACATGTGGCCACCGACAGGGCATTAATGTGACATTCTTACAAGTGTCCTTTCCGGGGCTCAGGCAATTAGTAGCTCTTAAAGGGAACCTGGTACTTTGAATATGGTGTCTGATTTAAGCATCGTAGGACTAGATCTATGCAAGCAGGAGAACCTGAGCAGATTGATATATAGTTTGTGGGAAACGATTCAACAAAACTTGTACTTTATTCCCATACATCACTACTCATTCTATGTGCAGAAGTCTAGTGGGCGGTCCCTCAGTGATTGGCAGCCATCCCCATATCAGTGTGCATACAGGGATGTCTATCACTGAGTAGAACCAAAGGAGAAAGAGGGATCTCAATCGATAATTATCATTTTATCACAACCGGTGATTGTTCTCAGCAAGAGAAACGACGTAATCTTGTAGATATGATACCTTTTAATGGCTAACAAAAATACATGATGTAATAATAGCGAGCTTTCGTACCAACGCAGGGTACTTCTTCCGGCTTAAATGGATTGGATCTGAAGAGGCATGCATATTTATACACACTTATAACATACATACTTATGACAAGGCACAGATATGGATGTGATTGGTTCGCACTTAAAAGGAATTCTGCAAACCAGAAAACAAACTTTTTTTGTCTAGGCACTGATAGCGGAGTGAAAGTTTTATGGTCTCTAAATTACTGTTGGAGGTGGGGGAAAAGGTCAACAGGCTTGAATTGTTATAAGAGATACACAAACATTTTTAGCTAAATACTGATAAGGGAGTGAAAGTTTATGGTCCCTGAATTACTGTTGATGGGGGTCTTATCTGTGCAATCAAGTCTCACACTTCCCATTCACGCATAAATCCTGGGGAATAATTTAACCCGGTATTCAGCGTGTCAAAGGTTGTTATCAATTTATACTCCCAAATTCTTCTGTGGTTTTGTGACTTGAAACCACCCTTCAATATCAAAACTCTCATATCTCCTATGTCATGTCCATGGCTAGAGAAGTGTTCGGCCACAGGTAATTCTCTTCTTCTGTGTTCAATCGTGTGGCGATGAGATCTCATCCTGGCTTTCAGTTTCTGTCCTGTTTCTCCAACATAAAGACCCCCAACAGGACATTTACTGCACATGATCAGGTACACAACATTGGACGAGGAACATGTGAATGTCCCCTGGATCTTATAGTCCTGCTGTGTGTTGGGGATCCGTATCCTGTCCGCAGTCAGTACATGTGAGCAGGTCTTACAGCTCCTTACATTACAGGGATAAGTTCCTTTTTGTGTGTCAGAGGGTAATGCACTCCTGATTATAAAGTTCCTCAAGTTAGGAGGTTGCCTGTAACACAGAAGCGGAGGGTCCGGGAATATGGTGGTCAGACGGTCATCCTTGTGCAGGGTATGGTGGAGTTTGCAAGAAAACTCCACCATACCCTGCACAAGGATGACCGTCTGACCACCATATTCCCGGACCCTCCGCTTCTGTGTTACAGGCAACCTCCTAACTTGAGGAACTTTATAATCAGGAGTGCATTACCCTCTGACACACAAAAAGGAACTTATCCCTGTAATGTAAGGAGCTGTAAGACCTGCTCACATGTACTGACTGCGGACAGGATACGGATCCCCAACACACAGCAGGACTATAAGATCCAGGGGACATTCACATGTTCCTCGTCCAATGTTGTGTACCTGATCATGTGCAGTAAATGTCCTGTTGGGGGTCTTTATGTTGGAGAAACAGGACAGAAACTGAAAGCCAGGATGAGATCTCATCGCCACATGATTAAACACAGAAAAAGAGAATTACCTGTGGCCGAACACTTCTCTAGCCATGGACATGACATAGGAGATATGAGAGTTTTGATATTGAAGGGTGGTTTCAAGTCACAAAACCACAGAAGAATTTGGGAGTATAAATTGATAACAACCTTTGACACGCTGAATACCGGGTTAAATTATTCCCCAGGATTTATGCGTGAATGGGAAGTGTGAGACTTGATTGCACAGATAAGACCCCCATCAACAGTAATTCAGGGACCATAAACTTTCACTCCCTTATCAGTATTTAGCTAAAAATGTTTGTGTATCTCTTATAACAATTCAAGCCTGTTGACCTTTTCCCCCACCTCCAACAGTAATTTAGAGACCATAAAACTTTCACTCCGCTATCAGTGCCTAGACAAAAAAAGTTTGTTTTCTGGTTTGCAGAATTCCTTTTAAGTGCGAACCAATCACATCCATATCTGTGCCTTGTCATAAGTATGTATGTTATAAGTGTGTATAAATATGCATGCCTCTTCAGATCCAATCCATTTAAGCCGGAAGAAGTACCCTGTGTTGGTACGAAAGCTCGCTATTATTACATCATGTATTTTTGTTAGCCATTAAAAGGTATCATATCTACAAGATTACGTCGTTTCTCTTGCTGAGAACAATCACATTTTGCTCTACTGGCTAACACGGTACCAGATCTTTGTTTTCATTATCACAACCGGTGACATGCAACAAACAAATATAAAACATTGTCTTTGGAAGATCTAAAAAGTTGTGGGACTTGCATGTATAATGATGCTTGGTGATTAGGTGGTGTCACAAATGTGAATATAAGATTACAGGAGGCTGTGAACAGTTTTCTACATCCCATTGTTACATCCCTATAATATGTGTACCTTCATCAGCGAGACATACTGAACACTCTCAGAGGACAAGTTCTTTTATAGGCTGCGATCCCATCTGTGCTCGGGGCTCCGTTCGGGTAACAGGAAAGAGGAATTCCCCGGCCAAATGGATCATCTTGTGACGAAACCAAACAGCGCCGAACGGACCCCATTGACTAACGGGGTCCGTTAATTTACCGCTCAGCTGCCCGGCATTTTACCAGAAGAAAAAGTGCTGCATGCAGCGGTATTTCTTCCGGTATTTTGCGTCCAAACAGAAGTTCCAGCGCAATTGCAGTTATGAACCCGGCCTAAGGTTTACCCAATTACAGCAACTGGGCGAATATACACATCACCTGCTACAGACACCTAACACACAGGAGGAGCCCTGCTGAGGAGAAAGGGCCAACGGGTAACTTTTTCTCAAAACTGTTTATAGTATTACACCTTATTCTGTAATAGTCATTTCCTAAACAATGCAACATTGTCTCTGGAATTTGTTTACATCATGTAACGTTCTTACAAAAATAAAACACTGTTTACAAAATAACATAAAGCAGACGTGTAGTAAACGTTATTTATTAACTATTTTTGTGTGCCGCTGTGAGAGCAGCCATGGAACTCGACTGCTTTCTGCTAAAAATGGCACCACACCTGTTCACTTGTAGTGTGCGCTATTGCAACTCATCCCCATTCATTTCAATGGAGCTAAACAGATCGAATCTGCGCTGCAAATTTTGGTGCAAATCTGCATTAAAGTGTGCATTATTTGATGCTGATTTTGATGTGGTTTTTAGCCACAGATCCACAGCAGGATTCAATTGAAGGGGTAAATTGTAATGCGGAATTTCATGTGGATTTGGTTACGCATTTTCCACAGCAGATCCGCAGATGAAAGTTTGCATTAAAACCCGTTGCAGATTTTGGCAGCATTTAACGCTTATTTTGGTTTGGAATACACCCCCTCAGTGAGAAGAGGTGGATTCTGCAGCATGAACGGCGCTAAAATAGTCATGCTGGGGATTTAAATTCCACACCACATGTCAAATTACACACAGGTTTTATAGGATTTTTTTCCGGAGCGTGTGGATGAGACTTTGAAAGTCTTAGGCCTCATGTCCACTAGAAAAATACAATCCGCGCAGAATCTGCCGCGGATTCCACGCGGATTTACTTTAAATGGCATTTTTTTTGCATGCAGATATCCGCACACATTGCTATCGATGTGATAGCAATGTTGCCGATCCGCGCGGAATCCGCGGCAGAATGGAGCATGCCGCGTTTTTTCTCCCGCGCGTGAAAAACGCAATTCTTTTAAAATGCCATCCGCGGGTGCAAAAATCAGTTTAATGGACCCGCGGATGGCCAATGATTCCCTATGGGCAAAATCCGCTGCGGAATCCACAATTCCATTTAGCTAGTGGACATGAGGCCTTATCCACTTTGCTGCTCCTGTAAATACTGCGGATTTTCCATGCGGAGGGTTTGCACGGAAAAGCCACCCTGTGTGAACATGCCCTTGGGCTACAATCACACATGGCAGACTTGATGTGCAAATTTATGTGACTTTCCCATTCATCTGAGTGGAGTTTCCAAAAAATGATGTTACCGCAGAAACAACCTCATATAGATGAATGGGCATGAATTCTCATTTGCAGAGATCGTTGCAACAAAGCCGCCATGTGTGAATGTACGTGTGAATATGACCTTCTAGTGGGGACTTAGGGCCCGGCTGCTTCTTACACACAGCAGCATCTTCTGGTCACACTTCTACCACGTAGTCCTCATGTCCGAGGCGGGCAGAGGCTGCTTTGTAGATGACAGGAAGCTATTTAGAGATGAGTGTTGAGTAAATGTGATATAGTGTAAACTTGTGATGTACTTATCGTGTGTGAGATCACATTGCAAGAAGTGGAGTTCCCTCTCCCCAAACACTGGTTTTGGTGGGCTGTACAGCAGGCGATCCTGATGCCAGCTGTTTAACCCTCTTCTAGATGCCCTACGTAATGCCTCACCATCTCCAGATAGTGTCGATTTACAGAGGAGTGGTCACCACTGCCGATATAACTGAATCCTCCATAGTATAACAATTCTCAAGCAAGTTTTCTCATCACACTGTGGTCTTACATTTACTAAAAACAGACATTTTAGCATTTTTTTACTTCTAGATCAATATGCAGAAGTATTGAAGAACTCTCTGGGTGATGCCAGCACTGTGAGACAGTGGTCCTTGTATTCATCGGATGCATACCCCCAACCACCCTGCAGCTTACTGACAAGCTTATGCCCTAGAAAGGTGAGGGCACACATAGCAGCAGCCACAACTCACTCCCAAATACCGTGGCCAATGGCTACTCAATTTTGCCGGCAAAGCCCACATAATTGTGCAGGTATCCACCACTGCACATGGGCATGGTTTGTAGCTACTTGTAGTTGCCATTATGCATGTCCTTACCCTAAGGCGAGGCTCACACAACCAGTTCAGATTCTGACTGGGAACCCGACCGTTGATACTGGGTACAGCAAGTAACTGTGTTACGTGTGACCACGGAGGCTCAGAGGCGGTCATGTACAGTACAGGTGGGAAGGGGGGGGGGGTTGTTTGCATTTCCCACACCATCGTTTAGCAATATGCAATGTTAATGGAATTTGCTGCGATTTTTCTTCTGCTCACGGAATCCGCAATTCGTAACCAAAGGTGTGAAGGAAAATTTAAAACGACATGCCTTTGAATGCCTGTGTTTAACCGCGGATGGCAATCGCGGAATCCGCAATTCAAATCTGGTTTGTGAGATGGACCTAAGGCCGGTTTCAGACCAGCATATTAGAGCCATATTTCTGCACCCAAAATACGGATGTGTGTCCCAGCCTAAAAGTTTTACTGATGTTGACAGATCAGGTCAGTAAAACTCGTGGTTGGGCCAGGACACACATCCGCATTACGAATGCATAAACGTGTCCATGATACATGTGTGTGAAACTGCCCTTAGGCCGGCTGCACAAGAAAGGATATTTGCTGCGGAATCCGCAGTCATTGTCCGTGAGGAGCATCCGCAGTAAATACTGTTCAAAACATGCTATGGACGAAAAAAAAAAATTAAAAAAAATCACTTTTTGCTTCACACTCGTGGAAACGAATTGTGATTTCCGTGAGCGGAGAAAAAAAATAGCAACATGTTCTATTTTGCCGTGGGTTCCACGTGGACGACTTCCATTGAAGTCAATGGAAGCCGCCCAACCCACAACCCATCTGCAATTGACTGCGGATAGGCCACGGGTACCCGCGTCATCACCTAGCAACTGCGTGGGAAAGACAGATATTTAAAAAAAAATCTGTACTGTGCATGACCGACGGCGAGCACCCATGGTCATCCGCATTACAGAAAGGACAAAGTACGCAGGGTTGCCGGCCGGGGTCAGAGACTGATTCCGTTGCGGGCTCCCGCATGTGGAATACAGAACGCCCGTGTGCAGCCGGCATTACTGTGCATAAATCTGGAGTCCAATGGAGCCCCAATTTATGTGTTCAATTCATGCGTACATGAAATCAATGAGAGCCGTGCCTGCAGTTACAAGTGCCGGCCACTACACAGAGGTCGGCGCAGAGGCTTCGGCTACAACCTCTGTGTTATTGCGGCGCTAACAACATGTGCCCGCACAGTATTCTCCCTGGATAACCCCTTTAAAGAAGTTTGGAGTTCTTCGGTCCCCATGGATTGACAACTCTGGACTAGCCTCTCCTGCGTTAGTTCAAAACAGAATACGGTCACTTCTCCGGTAGCAACTACAAGTAGAATTAGTTATTGTGTCTGTGTATCTCAATATTTGTTTTTTAGGCCTTAGTCAGACGGGTGTTTTTTCGCACGATTTGCGCATGCGCATGCGATTCGCGCATATATAGAACCAATGGTTCGCTATGGTATCGGTCACATGTCCGCTTTTTATGCGGATATGCGATAAATTATAGGACACGATGATTCGCAGATCGTGCCTATCTGCGTTCGGCGTTTTATGTGCGCACCAAAATCATTTTTTTCGCCGGCCAGTCTAAGTTTCATGCGCATTTTGATGCGCACGGCGATTTTTCTCTGGTCAGACGGGCGTTTTGCTGCGACGATTAACACGGCTAGGTGCCGATTTTTCCCGCGATTTTTCGCCCCCGGTCACGCGATTTGCGCATGCGACATGCGATGCGCAAATCGCGCGAAAAAACGCCCGTCTGACTAAGGCTTTATACTACTGTTAAATCAAAAATTACATATACTTACCCACATAATATGATGGCTTAGGCCGCGTTCACATCTGCATTAGAACCACTAGTCGTTTGTTCTGTCGCAGATCCGGCGCAAAATGCCAGAAGAGAAAGTGCTGCATGCCGAGTTTTTTCTTCCAGAAAATTGCCGGGCAGCTGAGCGAAAACCGAGGGAACCCCAATATAGTCAACGCAGTCCGTTCAGCACTCTGAACGGAGCAGGAAAACGTAATCCCCCTGCAGACATGAAGGCAGACTAAGTGCTGTTTTAGGTGAGCGTATGGTAATTGTGTATGAAGAGCGCGGATTTTGCACGTGTAATACGCTGTACCAAAATCTTATAGGCGGCCATGTTGCACAAGAAATGCGTATATTATGCGCACAAAAAAAAATCACAGCATGTTCTATCTCGGCGCGTATTACGCGTGCACACACGTCCAGATAGTACATGGCAATGGGTGGGCCGCAGCCCACACACAATGTCATTACGTACCGCATACTGCGAGATACGCTCGTGTGAGCCGGCCTTATATATTGTGATGTCAGGACTTCTTTCCCATTGTAAGGGGGGAGGCAGCCTGCGAGGAGATGTTGTATTGTAGATGACATGATTTGGTGTATTTATCAACATGTCAATAATAATATTTGTTTAAAAAAACAATACAAAAACTGTTTAGGTTCTCCAAAACTGCTACATATCCCCACATTAGGGACAGACCAGTGAAATCAATGTGCAGCACTATGTCCTGCTGTCCCCAGAGAGGGGACTATATCTGCGCTGACAACTTCGGAGTCTCTTCACTTCTTTTCCCTTTTGTCTACTTTGTGGGAGTTTCCTTTCAGGTATATTGCAAGAACTACAAGCAGCTATAAGCCCAGAAGGATGAGAACAATATTGTATACACGCACGAGTGGGAAGTTCCAGGGACACAAGTACAGCTGGTGACAATCTACTCCTACCGAGGAGACTTCAAGTGAGATGGCGCAGAATGATCTGCAACTACTACTAACCTAAGAACAGGGACAGATAAGGGACGGGGTGAGAAGAAGAGCTTGATTTAATAGTGAGAGCACAAAGGGACCTTCTAGGCCCACAGTGACTGAGCTAAAATGGAGAATGACTCAGAGCTGGAGGGGAGTAGCTGAGGTCGGGGTCAAGGTCACATGGCTCTGCCACTTCTATACATCCACCGCTCGCCAGAGGTCGCCTTCTCCAGATCCGCTCAATCCTTACATATTTCTGTCTTCAAAGCAAAAACAAAAATAGCAAAACGTCTACACTGTAATTAACCTCTTCAGGGACTGCCTGCAGCACCTGACAAACCGTTTACTCCCTGGTCCAGCGCACCTGCGACGCAGAGCTTGCAATCTATGCTTGGCACAGACCCCAGAAAAAAAAAACTACAATCAAATCTAAACTTTAGGCAGAAAACTGGCAGAGTGGAAAAAAAAGGGAAACGGACAAAAAGAATATATTGATGTTATCTGCAGGTTATGCCCAGCCCATTAAGAGAAGCCGGGTGCACTTTAATTAACCCTCTGGAGCAGAGCCTTGTGCACCGCATGCATGTGATCCATGCCAGGTCCTCTAGTGGGCACATCAGGAAAAAAAAAATCCTTTAGAAAGGGGCATTACAAATGACCTGATCTGATGCCGGCAAAGGCCACTGGAGATAATGATACGAATAGTATCAATTATGTAGACACTCCTTACAAGCGGTGATACAATGTATGGACAATGTACATGCAAGAGCTGGATGCCAGTGAAAGCTGCGGGATTAATTAATGCCCACACTGCAGCTCTGCCAGCCTCCTATTCTTCCCCGTGTGTCGGAGACATGCATACATATATTTATGTTATGGATATTGATCGGGATCCGTCTGCAGAGAGCAAATGGCTGCAAATGGAAAGCAACAACCTGACCCCTCCCTCCCCTCCCCCAACCTTGTGAACTTCAGGTGACCGACTGTGGCTTACATAGACAGGCAGACAACACAGACATGTACAGAGCCGCTGCAGCACAGGACCCTTGTTTACCCCATCACATTTAACCCTTGCCCTGAGCATGCATGCACCTGTGTGCCCGGATCAGCTAGCATACAATCCAGCCTACAACTAGTTAGTGGCATCACAGGCATGCCATTACTGGGGGAGACAAGGTACCCAGGGGCAGCAGAGGATATACTACAGGGGTTACAGATCAGCTCTCTTCTAGTCTGTGACATTATACTCTACATAGTCTAGTGCCAGTATATACATATCCTGGGCAGAGTAGGGTGGAGGAGGGCTGGGGAACCCACTAAACAACCCAGTGAAGTGCCAATCTTAAGGAATATGCAGATTATGCCCACACCTCACACTGAGTCTTCCTGGACAGTCAGTGAACCCACAAAGCAACCCATCAAGTGCTAATCTAACGCGTACCATATGCAGATTGTGCCCGCACCTCACACTCAGTCTTCTGAGACAGTCAGTGAACCCACTAGGTAACCCCCGTGAAGTGCCAATCTAACATGCGCCATATGCAGATTATGCCCACACCTCACATTCAGTCTTCCTGGTCAGTCAGTGAACCCATTAAAAAAAACATAAAGTGCCAATTGACATATGCCATATGCAGATTGTGCCCACACCTCACATTGGACAGTCAGTGAACCCACTAAACAACCCCATAAAGTGCCAATCTAAGCTGCACCATATGCAGATTGTGCCCGCACTTCACATTGAGTCTTCCTGGACAGTCAGTGAACCCACTAAAAAACCCATAAAGTGCCAATTAACGTATGCCATATCCAGATTATGCCCGTACCTCCCATTGAGTCTTCCTGGTCGGTCACTGAACCCACTTAACAACCCAATGAAGTGCCAATCTAACATGTGCCATATGCATATTATGTCCGCACCTCACACTGCATCTTCCTTTTCAGCCAGTGAACCCACAAAAAAAAATCTATAAAGTGCCAATTAATGTATGCCATATGCACACTGTGCCCGCACCTCCCATTGAGCCTTCCTAGACAGTAAAAGGCAACACGATTGCCTGGTATGAAGCACATAACATGCCAGTCAGGTACCCCTTGTGCCCAGCACTTGCTATTTTTACAAAGTAAGGGTGTCCCAACAACGGGGCAGTTCAGAGGGTATAATGTGCCCGCTACCTCCCCTGCGTCAGGTTCATGCCCTCCTTGATTTACAGGGGTCACTCCTGACGACAGATGCCCTTTAAAAAAAAAAAAAGAAACCAGGAGTGTCCCCTAACCCTAAGGATTAATGATAATGCTGCCACTACTGATGTTGGCACTACTGGGGTGGCACTGATGCCCCCTTCTCCCATACTACCCTCAGCATCAGAAAAGTTCCACAATGGGCACTGCCACAGAACAATGCAGGAATAGGGCTGCAAGAAGTAGCAGCAAAAGTTGCATGTTGCCCAGTGCGGGCACAGCCTGACCCCCGGTGCCCCCCTTGCCCAGGGATTCCTATACAGACACCCCCTTTTCTCCCTCCTCAGCTCGGCCCACCCCTCGGGTTTCTTGCACAAACCTCCTCCTCATCTCCCTCCCTCCCCCTTGCATCTGCTGCTGCCTCTCCTCCCGGGGCCGACAGGCTCAGCAGCCGGAGCTGGCCGCAACCTTTACCCGGGGACAGAGCCCTATTGATTCCGCAGACCCCAACACTAAAGAGCGGAGGGGGTGGGGGCAGCATGCCAGGCGGGAGAGGGAGCGGGCAAGGTGGGCACGGCGGGGGCAGCAGGTCGCCCAGACACACACAACACTGAATAAAACGATGCAATAAATGGGCAGAGGACGGCGGCGGCTCTCCACAACATGGCTGCCCTGCTCGGCAGATAACCCCTCATAACCCTAAGCGGGGGGCTGCGGGCACACAGCGGCGGCGGGCACTTACGTGCAGCTGGCAGGCGCTTGGGCTGCTCCTGCTTCCTCCTGGGCATTGTGTCCCCTTATGGTGCGGCGCGGCGTGTGGAGAGAGCCGGGGGGATCTCCGCGTCCATCACCTTCTCCTCGTCGGCGGCGGTGCACATGAGGGAGCAGCTCCTGCGGGCTCCGGAGTCAGGGCGCCCGGGCTGCACCTGGCTTGTCCTCCCCTGATAAAGGTCCCTCAATGGATGGGATCTATGTGTGTGTTGTGTGTACGGAGGGGCGACATGATGCCGCGGCTGCCGTGTCTATGGCTGCTCCCTGTGTGTCTCCCCCTAACACTAGTGCAAGGATCAAAGGGCAGCAGCGGCGGCGGCGGTGGCGGAGCGCACACATACGGAGGGGCTGCAGCCTCCCAGCCTCAGACATCCAGCAGACAAGCTCACAGCCAAGGCTGGGTCACAGTGCAGAGCTGCTGCTGCCCTAGGCTCTCTCCTCCTCCTCCCCTTGCACTTTGCACACCCTGCTCCCCTTCAGCTCCTGGAGGGAGGAGGTAGACATGTGTGCAGGGACTGCAGTAAAACACTCTTAAGGTTAATGTCATTCACAAGGCACGGCCGAGGGCTGAGGCTACAAACTTACTTCCCCAGCAGCAGCAGCGTGGCTCTTGCTCATTCATGGCCATGCTCCTCCACATTAGACATGATGGCACACAGAGGGGTCAGCGGGGATGGGGGGATGCACTGCGGTGGATAGGGATGAGGGCAGGGGGTTCTGGCAGACCCCTTAGTGGGCTCCATTAGGGACCGGGGAAGACACCTGTTGGCACAGCGTTGTGTTTCATGTGGCCTTTGTTTCTTGCATTGGCAACAGAGATGGGGTCAACAAATATTTGGGGTTTTTTTGCAATCTGATTTAGAACGCCCTCCGAAAAAAATAGGATGTTGTAGAAAGTTAAAATAAATAAAAGCCTATTTATATAGCGCTTTCAGGTCATTTATTTATTACCCCTCATTTTACTGACCTCGGAAGGATGAGTCAACCTTGAGCCGGCTACTGGCAGGGATTGAACCCGCAACCTTCAGGTCGTGAGCGAGAGCTTAGGACTGCGTTTCTGCTGCCTTAACACTCCACCCTTTCATCGTTATCTTTAATAAGTATTGTTTCTATTCTAAGAGTTTATTTTAGGAAGGAAAGGGTGAAATGGTCGAAGGGTGATAAGATGGAAGTGTTTTTATTGGTTTTAATCCTATGCTGCACACGGACGTATTCGCGTGCGCAGAGAATAGAACCCGTGGGTTTTTCACAGTCAAGGAGTTTGAACGCGTTTTGTTACACAAAACAATAGAAGGTGTCCTGTTTTTCTGCGTAGTCAGTGGGTACACAAATGCCGATGCAATATGCAAGGAGATGTGTGAGTCGTTGGGTAATGGCGCTGGAAAAAAGGACACATCCAAAACTCCTTAAGGGCTCCTTCACATTGGCGAGCGTGATATAGTCGCGAGAAAAGCGCAGAGATCACATTTTTTGTTCATGCGATGTTTGGACATCAGCGATACTTTTTCCTGGAAAAACATTGCGCATCGGTGCAGCCTGCGTTTTTCTCACGCCATAGATGAGAACAGGAGCTGCTAATGTTAAAAACGGATTGCGTTGCGATACGATAAAACGGAGGATCCGTAGGGAAACGTGGGTAAGGAAAATAGCAAAATGCAGAAAGATAAGGCAGGCAGTAGAGATGAGCGAGCGTACTCGGAAAAGCACTACTCGCTCGAGTAATTGGCTTTATCCGAGTATCGCTGTGCTCGGGTCTAAAGATTCGGGTGCCGCTGCGGCTGACAGGTGAGTCGCAGGGGAGAGCGGGCGGGAGAGAAGGAGAGAAAGATCTTACCTCCGTTCCTCCCCGCTCTCCCCTGCAGCTCCCCGCTCCGTGCCGGCACCCGAATCTTTAGCCCCGAGCACAGCGATACTCGGATAAAGCACATTACTCGAGCGAGTAGTGCTTATCCGAGTACGCTCGCTCATCTCTAGCAGGCAGCGATTTCCAAATCTCGCAACATCGCGTGATAGAAAACATTGCAGGTGGGACTGAAGTAAGGGTGGTTTCCTTTACATTAGCGATGTTTTCACTGATGCGATGTTGCGGGGGGGGGGGGAAATCGTGGCATGCTCTGTCTGTCTGCAATGTGCGATTTTTTTTTTCTTTCTTTTATCTCCTTTTTTATCACATCGCAACGCACAACCTTACAATTTTCGTGCAACATGAGAAAGTCTTATTGACCTTCGCGATAAAAAATAGTGGGATTTATCGCGGGCAGCAGTGTTACGATACGAGATTCTAAAAAAAAATAAAGCATCGCTGATGCTCAAAAATCGAGGGAACAAAGACGCAATTTTCTCACGACAAAATCGTGATCGCCCGTGTGAAGCTAGCCGTATTGAAAAGCATCGGCTTCATAATCCTGCATTTTCTTACACTCTCTCATCACTCAAAAATCACGCAATTTTCTCGCCAATATGAAGGCAGCCTAAGAGTAATCAGCCATTTAAGTCGGTGCGTCTTTGTTTGCTGCACGCAAATGAACATGCCTTACGGGTGCAAAAAGTATAGTAAAATATGACAATGCACACACAAAAAAGCATAGTTTATTCCGCAAAAACAGTGCCCAGGCGCACGCTGATACGCTCATGCGTGTGTGAAGCCGGCCAAAATTTGCGTTCAATACGCAGTAAATAAAACCCATTGATTTTGATCAGTTCGTTTACATGCACGGATTTTTCCTGTACATTTTGGTCATGCTAAAAAAAAACGCAGCATGCTCTATTTTTCATCACATTTGCGCACCAAATTTCCTCATAGACATGGATAGGGATGCAGAAATGTGCACGCAATGTGCTAGGAGATGCGTGATACGCTGTGTAATTTCGCAGGAAGAGAACACATCTCATTAGTCTAATTAGCCATTTCAATAGATGGGCGCATCGGTGCGTGAGTTTTTGTAAGTACAAATGTACATGCCTTGCACACACAAAAACAGAAAAATATACACCACTGCGCACGAAAAAAGCGACGTATGCATTCATGTGCACGCAAATACACTTACGCTCGTGTGACG